>NC_038256.2:3403423-3714616 GCF_000004515.6 Glycine max | reverse complement strand
AAGATACTATGACAGTCTGAGCGTCAGCTGTAGCAGCACTTCTCTGCAAGTTCACAATGATTAGCCTTGCAATATATGTATGTACAAGATCGTATTTACCACAATGTAAGAAAGCATAAGGGCAGCAATGAAAAAAGATTGCGAAACAACGGATGCCCAATTAAACCAATTGAAAGTCGTTTCACACAATGATCCTTCTGAAAAACCTGTAGAAGAAGAAAGAAGATAGAGCCACTCCTTTCATCCCCTATATCAACCTAGCACTCCTTTTATGGCCATGTGTGGATGATAGAATATTGCAAAGGATGGGTTTTGTTAAGTACTATTTCATCCTCTTATTTTTTTATACAAAAAATTTATGTCTTACTCTTACATTACATACGTGTTTTTTTTAAGAGATTTGTAGGTTCCCAGAAGCCTACATAGAAAGAAAATGTACATCCCATTAGTTAAAAACAACATGCACAGGGATGAACATACATCCCCATAATTGGGTTCCCTGACCTCAACTATGATATCAAAAGTTGTAAACAAACAATAAACTTCCTTCACCTATCTATATCTCTTTGTTAGTTCCTTGTGGTGTTGTTCTAAGATCTCTTAGGTTCACGTCTGTTCATCCAAACGCAAAGCTCTATATATCAAATCAAAGATAATTAAGTATAGATTTCAAAGACAAGGTTAATATTAACTTTTGGGGTCAAATACCCATTCAATTTAAAAAAGGATGTTTTGAGATCTATATCAAAGAGATGTCATTTTGAAATTCTGATTATGCCACTGTGCATAGGGTTCAACAAATGTTACATAAACAAAGTCTATTTTATAAAAAGACAACTTTTACAATGTCTCTTTTTCAAGGGGTTTTCAAAGGAAGTGTAAAACATCAAATAATCCCAAGTCAGAAGAGATGCAAAGATAGACTCAAACTAACAAGGAGAAGACTTAGAAATTACAGTTACCTCGAAGAAACCATGAAGGAAGGATTGAAGGCTTCGTTCTCTATCAAATTCTTGAGTTGAGTTTTGAAGATTCAACTCCTATTAAACTATTCTTCTCCATGTTGTGGTCCGACAACAAGAAAAGATAGCTCATGGCGGTTAGTGGTGGTGGAGGAGGAGGTTGGGGTGTTGGGGGAGGGTTTAGGGGAATAGATGAAGGTGAAAATGGATGTTTTATGCTGCTGGACATATTTGTAGCCTACAAGACTCGCCTATGTGAAATTTGGCTCGCCTGGGCAAGCTAATCCAGCTCAAATTCGCCTAGGCAAAATTTGACTCTCCTGGGCGAATTTTGCTCCAACAAATTTTACTACTTCAGTGAAAATATCATATCTCATACTAAAGATGGTATATTGGAAATCCCAATGGTCAGAATGTACAGAGTTGGGTTGCAAGCTTATAGTTCAAATTTAACGGCGATTCAACGGTTAACAAATCCAGGATTGTGGTTTTAGTGAAACAGGTTTAGGTAAAAACTTGAAATCTCATAATTTCAACCTAAATCAATAAAAGTTGACATAACTCAACATCCACATCAAGCAAATCACACATGGCTAATTCACACAATAAATTAACTCATCCAAATTAATCAAGTAATCAAATAACACAAGAAAAACATCAAACATCTATTTTTAATTATCAAAATTTCACGATGTTACAACTACTACAAAAAACAAGTTTTAACGACGCTCATTCAATGAAAATTTTATCAAAATCATCGTTGTTAAAATTATGGTGACATTTTTGTAAATATAAGTAACATTTCAATGACGGTTTTCATGAAAACGTCATTGAAATTGCAAATCGACAACAAATTTTAGGAAGACCATCGTTGAAATTGAGTATTCAAAGAAGGTTTTGAAAAATCATATTTGAATGTGACGAATTTTGGCTTTTCATTCTCAGCTTGTGCCCTCTTTCGAAGTCTCACTCAAAAACCTTGGCGCCCTCTGCATCCTAAAATGTGCTTCCTCTAGTGCCTTCTTTTTTATGTTGTCGTTGTAGGTGTCTCCCGCACCTCCACCGGAGGTCCAGTGTTGCCATTGAACCCTCTCTCTAATGGTCCATCGTCCTTTGTCTTCCCTTTCTACTCTCTCTCTCTCTCTCTCTCTCTCTCTGTCTCTCTCTCTCTTTTTCTTTATTTTTCTTTCTCATTGTCCATCATTGAACTCTTCGTCGTTGTTGTGGAAAGTCTGTCCGCTGCCATTGTGTGCCATTGTCATCGTGTGGAAGCGTCAAGACTCTTGGCGAAGGTAAGAATCCTTTGCTTATGCTTGAACTAAGTTGTTTATTTGCTTTTCTAATGTGCTATGACAGGTGATCGGTGGCCCAATCTAAGTCGTACAAGAATACTAATTGTGTCAAAACCCACTTTCTTTTCTTTGTGGGTGTGCCATTGGCAAATGCAAATGTAAATGCATATGCAACAAATATAGTAGTAGCAGTAGGCCAAGGTGGCATCGTTCTCGACCTCCACTCCTCCTCTGTCCTCCGTTCTCCAATGGCTCCCCATCTGAGGCACCACCGAAGCAAAAGGCTCAAGCATTGGACAAGTTGAATGAATCATTGCCGACATCTGAATCAATGTCGACCACTTCCTCAAAGCATTCTTCATCATGGCAGCCCAGCCTCACCAAGGCAACAAGCCTCTCTATGTCTTCTTCAAAGATGATGCATTCAGTCTTCTGTATCTTTAAGACCTTTGATCGCTTGGTAAGGAAGCCTTTTCACTTGCTCCTTTTGTTTTTTAGGATTTCTGAATTAGGGTTTTGGATTGGGCTTTGCAATGTCGTTTGCGTGATTAGTTCTGTATGGCTTTGGTTTAATAGGTAAGGAGGTAGAAAAGTCTAGGGTTCTCAACGAATCAGTTCGATCGAGGAAAGATTTTTTAGGCTTGCATATGCCACTGGATTGTCTAGATGGTGTTGTGGTTGCATATGCATGGACATGACAACTTGCAGGACCAGCTAGTGCTTATGCTGTTGACAAGACCAGGTTCAATTTGGTTTTATTTCAGTTCTCTCTTATTCAATACTTGAACTAAAGATATTCATTATCACTTGTTGCTTATGCCTGCTTGTACCCACCAGTTGAAGATATTTCTTTGATTCCTCAAAATTTATGGAAAAATGTTGAAACTTTTGGGTCAACAAAGCATAGTATCAATCTTTTTCCTTGCTATATTTGTATGATATGAGTATTTCAATTTCGGATTATTTTGTACAACTCTTAATTTTACATATTTTTATCTATTACTTTTCTAGATGGTAAGCTTGGAGACCTTGAACAGAGGACTTTTCAAGTCCTTGTTAGATTGAGGGATGAAGGAGATGAGGCCAAAGAGGTATCTTTTATAAAGAAACTAGTTATTCATTTCAGTTTAGACAAAAAAATTAACTATTTTTTCCTGTTCAAAGCATAATTTTGTATTTTTTTTCTTAAGTTATACTGAGTTCCTAAATTATGTTTATATGTAAGGCCCTTGAAGAAGTACTTTCTCAAAATTCTTCAAAGCAGTATGACTCATACTTTGCTAATACACGTGAATCTGTTTTCCAGGTAATAATGTAATATACTTAAAAGAACCATGTCATCCTTTCAATTTTTAGGAAAGTCCAAATGTTGTTTGCATCAAAATGATTTCTACATGCAACTTGTAATAGTGTGTAGGTGCTGAAAAATTTATTGACACGTAATCTTGAGTCCTACCCAAGTTTGTGTACTTTAAGTGAATAAACCAAAATCAATTTTGTGTGTGTTGATTATGATATGTTAGATAACATATTTAACACTAGTTAAATACTTAAATATGTAAATAGATATTATTGTAAATTAGGGATGCAATTACCACAAAATAGGGATTTGATTTATTTATTCTTATGTATTTATGACCAATACTATTTTACCCTAATATATGATTATAAATAAGACTCGTGTGAACAATGAACATACAAAACACAACATTCAAACAAATTCCTTCATTAATGTAGATTTGCCTACTTCTATTTGTAATTTTATGCTTGTTAATATTTAACTAAATAGATTTGAACCTTTTGTAAACTTGCAGCTCATTTAAATTTGCATTGCTATTGTGTATAAAACTTCCGATTCATGTCTCATGTGCATGTAGCTAAAAATGTCTTTTGGTTGGAAATAAAATTTTCAATTAAAAGGTAAAGAAGTATTGCAATCTACTTATACTAAATTATCCAAATTCATCATGCATTTATACTATTTCCAGCTATTACGCATTCTAGTTGGTCATAGTAGCCAAATTTTCTACAACTGTTTTATTTCATGATTTTTTTAACTTAGTTAGTTTGAAACAGGTCCCTAGCAACTTAACAACAATTTTCTTTTTTGCATGGTTTGATTAAGAGGGTTTGCATGTCTTTTAGTATGAACCACTCTATAAATCTCCCCTGGGGTAGAGTTGTCTCCATGTTAGAGCTTATGATTTTTTTAAGAAATTAGTAGGATCCAATTTGACTGTGCAACTCTCTTGAGATATTGTATTTCTTATTTTCCTTGTCTTTTTGTCTTTTTTTTTTTTCATAATACCACTGTATTTTAAGTTTGGTCACTTATCTTTGGTTAAAATATCTTGTTATCCCTCCCCTTGTCAACCAAAAAGGTAAAAAAACAAAATATTATAATTATTGAGAGCTTAGTCTTGGTTTACTAGTGGGTTTGTGTGTGTGTGCGTGTGTGAGGAATGTGGCTAAGTGCTTGAAACTTGTTATTATTATGTTATCAGAGAAAAGTACAAACTCAAAGAAGATATCGTACTCGTAGGCAAAAGAAACTACTTATGAGACATGCCCGTAAAAAAACATTTGGAAGAAGCAAATCTTCTACAAGAAATTGATAGGTTTTAGCTCTTTATTGATGATTTTGGTGCTTGTTATATATTGTTTTGATTGATTGTACTGGAAGCTAAGTATTTTTATAATTATGCAATTGGGAGAGAATAATTGAAATGGAAAAAGAGTTGGAAGGACAAAGATTGCTCGATATAGAGCATGCTAAAACAAAGGAATGAGATTAACTTGTGTTTTATTATATGTTGTTGTAGTTTAGTGATGAAACACCATTGTCAAGGACATTGTCAGGGTATATTTCCTATATTGATTTTGGATTGAACTCATGTATCTATTTTTTTTGTTAAATTAGAGGTTAAATGTTCTTTAAAACAAAAGGAACAATAAAAGAATTAAAAACAAAACCATCATAAAAATCTCGACATTAATGACAGTTATCTAAAAAATCATAATAGAAAGTTTATCTTCTATGACGATTTTGTGGAAAACTATCATTGATGTTGAACTTTTTATAATGATTTTCTAAGAAATTTTCTATGACAGTTTTCCAAAAAAATCATCATAAAAATACATGTAAAAATTTTTTTTTGTTGTAAAAGCAACATATTTTGTGATGATTTTAAAAACATCATCGAAAACATTTCATATTCAATGACGGTCAATTTCATGACGGTTAAAAATCATCATAATAGGCCTTACAAAACCATTATTGAAGGCCTTATTTGTAGTAGTGCTCTAAGCTCCCGCATATTTGGTGTAAGGTGTTTTGTACCAAAAATTATTCATGCTACAAAATATTTATGTAACTTGAATGAGACAAAAATAACATTTAAAATAGTTAGAAATTTCAACTAGCAAATTGAAATTTTCATTTTTGTACCAAATCCAAATCAGTTTGAGGTTGGGCATGGATGTATCTCTTTGAGAAGCATTGGATCAGCTATGGTCCTCAATTCCTAAAGGCATATCTCATTTCCTTAATTGTGCATAATTGTCCATTTTCTAGAGGCTCAAAACAACAATTTTCTACTTGTAAAAATAAGGATATATAAAATAAGTGGTTAGATTCTCAAAGAAAAATAAAGCAAAAATCTCCAAAAGTTAACCCATAAAGGGAAAAAGTAAAGAACATACAAGTGTTTAGGCCATAGATCATGGGTTGTTACTGCATTCAATATACTTTTATAAACATTCATGGGTTGTTATTGCATTCAATATACTTTTATAAACATTCATTATGAAAAATATTAGCAGACAAATAAATGCACATTATTTTATTCACATGGATTATTGTTATTTATTTTTCAATTATATTTGTAATATTATAATTTTAATAAAAACATTTTATTGTTGAACTAAAATTTGGGTAAATATTTTAATGTTTTTGAAGTCAAAAACTCTCTTGGTTATCAATGGGGATTAGGTCTAATAAAGGAGGATTAGTCTCTTACAATGTGTTGATGAACTAAGGTTCAAATCACTATTAAGAGACATAATCACATTTAGTATCTGATCATACCCCAAATAAAATTAAGTATGAAGGAGCGAATAAAAAACACTCTCTTTGTCACAAACTCACTCCCCAATATATTGTTTCTACACCTATTATAGTATCTGCATAAATCCAAACGGAAAAATATAAGAATGTCTCATAAATTACATTTATATTTTTGGTACCATAGATCAAATAACTACATATATAAAATGAAACCTGAACCATGACTCTCTGAGTAAGGCACCGACATTGATGTGGCACAAGTGCTCTTTTGTCTTTTACATTTTGTAATTTTTAATTACAAAATAAATGGTTTTAATTGGGTTTTAATTTTTAATTATTCTACCTTTTTATCATTAAACCTATTTTAATTATCGTTTTATTGTTTTATCATTAAACCAATTAGTTTTTGACCCATACGAAGCACATGGTTAAATTTATTTGTGTAGTTATATGGTGATTTTATTTGTGTCACTATAAAACATTTATTGTTGTTACAAAGCATTGTAAATGCATATAAATTTTTTAAACATATTTCTTCACATGTCCCAAACATTTACCTTTTTACGACGCACATTCTAAGACAGTTATGCGGAACTATCTTAGAATGTGACGCGGTGGTATTTTTGTAATTATGAATAATTATTTTTGTTTTCACGACTTACATTTTAATATGGTCTTGTTCAACCATCTTAGAATGTAGGATGATGGCTTTTGTGTAATTTTGAGGAACATAGACAATGATGGTATTGTCTAAAGGATTGTCGTTGAAGTTGTACCCTAAATTTCTAAGAATCATTACCCTAACTGGCTATGTCACGCGCACCTCAGCTCACTAAACCTCGCTCAACCTCACGCCCACGTCGCTCACCCTTGCTCAACCTCGCTCACCCAGAGAGACCACTCGTTAGCTTATTCGCTTAATTTGTGTCCTCAGTCCGTCGTTCATTCACACACTCAGCGACCATCGAACCTGTCTCCTGTGTGTCGTGTCGGCATCATGTGCGGCTATTGTTAGTCAGGTAAGCAGTTTTTGTTCAATTTACATTTCCTTACAATGTTTCCTTGTTCATTTGATATGTTCAATTAACATTACCTTACATGGCATGTCTCACAAAAGCCCCTATTTCCCCTAACACATAATATCGAAATTTAGTTTTTGATGTAGTTGTTTTGTTGAAGTTTGTTGTTCATTCCCAATATATCTTTGGTTCTTTTTTTACTTCTGGCGACTTAAGGGTTTGGTATTTTCATTATAGCCTACTCTTCCCAATTATCTCTTTTCATTATATATTGAAAATGATATTGAGAGTACATACATTAGTGTAGGCTTTTACTATACCGTGTTCAAACATGGAAGGTAGCTCTAGAATTTTTTAAAGTATGTAGTGATGATTAAGCTATGACAAAAATGAGAGAACTTCAATAT
Organism: Glycine max; assembly: GCF_000004515.6. Lineage (NCBI taxonomy): Eukaryota > Viridiplantae > Streptophyta > Magnoliopsida > Fabales > Fabaceae > Glycine > Glycine max. The sequence goes on along the minus strand of NC_038256.2, from coordinate 3,706,870 downwards.
TATAATGTTACTTGTTTGAGTATGCAAATAGAGTGTATCATTTTGGCATAGTAGCTAGTGAAGTCAACAATTTGGATTATAAATGGAAGTTTATAACCCTGTTGATTTTAAGCTTTGCTTCCCTAAGATCTTAGTCTGTCAGTTCTAATAAACAAAATTTTATTTGAACAATCTTTATACAAGTTCATGACTATGAACAAAAGGTTGACACACTAACACCAAATTCATTTAAGATATCAACAATATTATGTAGTTACTAATTATTGCTACTAATTATCTAAATTAGTTATCAGTATGGTATAATTAGGTATAAGTCTAGCTCAATATAATTACTTTTGTTCTAATTAATAGTCCTTTGCAAATTTACCCTTACAATTGATTTTTCAGCTTGTTAAATCCACTCCATTAATCAGTATACGTCCAGAGTCAGGGATATAAAATCTCTGGGAGTTGGAAGTCATCTTCTCAATCAAATTCCTAGCTTCAATAGGGGTCATATCACCAAGAGCTCCACCACTGGCAACATCAATCATACTCCTCTCCATGTTGCTAAGTCCCTCATAGAAATATTGAAGAAGGAGTTGCTTAGAAATCTGGTGGTGAGGACAGCTTGCACACAATTTCTTGAATCTTTCCCAGTACTCATACAAGCTTTCTCCACTAAGTTGCCTGATGCCTGAAATGTCTTTTTTGATGGCAGTAATCCTAGATGCAGGGAAGAATTTCTCCAAGAACACCCTCTTAAGGTCATCCCAACTGAAAATAGACATGGGAGCAAGGTAGTATAGCCAATCTTTTGCCACTCCCTCCAGAGAATGAGGAAAAGCCTTTAGAAAGATATGATCTTCTTGGACATTTGGGGGCTTCATGGTGGAACAAACAATATGGAACTCCTTAAGATGCTTATGAGCATCTTCACCAGCAAGACCATGAAACTTGGGCAGCAAATGTATTAGTCCAGTCTTGAGAACATATGGAACACCCTCATCAGGATATTGAATGCACAAGCTTTCATAAGTGAAATTAGGTGCAACCATCTCCCTAAGAGTCCTCTCACGAGGTGAAGGTTGAGCCATGTTCTCAGTATAAAAATTAGTAGTGGAATGCTCAAAATCAGAATATTCAGAATCACCCTCAACAGAATGCTCAGAATGACCAGGATGCACACTATGCCTAAATAATCTATGAAAGGTTCTATCTATTTCATGATCAAAGGGTTGTAAATCACCTGGATTGCCCCTAGTCATGCACTATATGCAGCAAATAATGTGTTTCTCAACAGCACCTAACAAGGGGGTAAAACTACAACTATACTCAAACGATATCAAAATAAGCTAAAATTTTGTGAGGAATACCCTAAAATCATGAAAAGATAGCACAAAAAATTTCAAACAAAAATTCAAAACCTAACTATGAAAAATACCTAAGAAAAGTTTAGAAAAATAGGACAATAATACTTAAAAAAAACTTAGTAAACGGCTGATTTTTGGAGTTTGGGAGTCCCCAACCGTCTTCAGCAAGCTTCAAATGTATGGGAAATTGTTTTCTACCCCAAATGCATATATAATAATAGTTATTCTGATACCCGGAGCAAAAGTTATGATCGTTTTAAGTTTTGCTAAAAACAAGTTTCAAAAATTTTTGTCTCTCTCAAATAATGCCACACCAAGTGCTCCTGATATTTTTCACACGAAATATGGATCAAAAGAAGCTACCACACAAAAATTCAGCCAAAAATAACAACTCTAACTATCAAAACAAAAATCGTAAATTAAATTACAAAATCCGTCGTTAATTCCAGTTGCAAATCACTGTTCATAGCAAAACAAAAGATTGAATCAGTCGCTAAACAAGGAATGCAACTGAAATGCAAAACAAAACGCTACATAAAATAAGATAACTAAACACTATTATGAACCTTTGGCCCACAGCTCCCCGGCAATGGTGCCAAATTTGATCGAGACCGTACCCGAATCAAATAAACATTAAAAATGCAGTATCTAGGAAGTGATCCTAGGTCATCTCCCAACGAGCAATGGTCAACCAAACGTTCATAACAGATGGTAATAAAACAGTAACGAATTGGGGGGGGTTGTTTATTTTTGCAAATTAAACAACGAGTAAAATTGAATTAGAAAATATCAGAATTAAAACACGTTGCTTCCCCTTGATTCACAAGCAAGTCTCGTATCCTAGGTTACGAGAATTTATCCTTTATCAGTTCAACCACTTAATCCAACCCTAAATTAAATTACTAAGCGAAATTTAACATAAGGCATTCATTATGTGATTAAGCAACACATACACCAATTAATCATGAACGATCATTAAGCATGAACGTAAATTAAGCGCGAAGACAATTAATCAAGCACTAAGCATGCATGGGTTAATAGCAACAAATACAGAGTAATTGGTGAAGAGGAAAAATTGATCAGAATTTAATAGTAATAATAGAACCTCAAAGAGAACTGTGCTTGATCCTCAAGAGAAAACAACGCTGGAGACTTAGCCTTCCATTAATCAATAGAGAATGAAATTGTAGATTGAAGCAAAAACAAAATTTTATTGCTAAAACGAAAAGTGACTAAAACAAAAAAAAAAAGAGTAGCACTCTGAAAACTAAAACGAAAAAAAGAAGAAGAGAGAAGAGAGAGAGAGAGAGAAAAGAGAGGAAGGAGAGAGAGAGAGAGCTTAAACTAGAACCTTGGTGCTGTTATATAGTTTTTATCCCCAAAACTTTACAAATCTGTTTTAAATCCAAACCCATAAATGAAATAAAATAAAATCTAGATAAGATAAGATCTAGATGAAATAATATCTAGATGAGATAAAATCTAGATAAGATTTGGTAGAATAAAATTGTCTGCTATCTTCAAGTCCAAGCCCAATTCCGGATTCATGCCCAATTTCTTATAATTCTCCTAAAATTGAATTAAAAACACAAAATTAGTCCAGTAGGCCCAATTGATAAAACTGCATAATTAAATTGACAATTAAGGCTAATCAGTAATTAAAATGGTGACAAAAAAGGTTAAGAAATAGGAGAAAATGATGACACATCACCCGCCTGTGTTTTTTCTTTAATGCTATCTATAGCAAGGTTATTGACCCAAAACAATTGGATGATTTGGACAATGAGGCAGCCATTATCCTGTGTGAATTAGAAATGTATTTTCCTCCATCGTTTTTTGACATCATGGTTCACTTAATTGTTCATCTTGTACGTGAGATTCGGTTGTGTGGGCCTGTGTTTTTACGCTTGATGTATCCAGTTGAACGTTACATGAAGGTCTTGAAAGGATATACAAAAAATTGATATATCGACAAGAGGCTAGCATTGTTGAAAGATACGTTGCTGAGGAAGCTATTGAGTTTTGTTCAGAATATATAGACACCACTACACCAATGGGACTTCCTCAAAGTCATCATGATTGCACCATTGAAGGTAGGGGCACATGAGGGTTCAATGTTGTAACCATGGATTGCCAACAGCTGCCACAAGCTTATCTATATGTATTACACAACACAACAGAGGTCATCCCTTACATAGATGCTCACAAACAACATGTTAGCCGTATTCACCCAAAAATTAACATGATAAGTTTTGTTGCAAGAACATAATAGAACTTTCATACCCTGGTTTAGACAAACAATCTTCGTCGATCACAGTGCTTCGAAGACATTACAATTGCTAGCTGTCGGTCCAAATTTGAATGTTCCAACTTGGAGGGGATATGATATCAACCAGTATTCTTTCTACACAAAGTCCCAGGATGATAAAATTAGTGTGCAGAACAACAGGGTCAATGTTAATTGTCAATCGCATCACTTTTGTAGTGCTTCTGAAAATAATCCCATTGAAGCATGCATGCCTTATTATGGAGTCATTGAAGATATTTGGGAGCTTGATTACGATCAATTTAGAGTACCTCTCTTCAAATGTCACTGGGTGAATGGAAATACCGATGTGCATCAAGACAAAATGGGATTTACTTTAGTAGACCTTAAAAAGGTAGGTTACAAGGACGACCCATTCATCATGGCAGCGCAAGCTCGACAAATGTTTTATGTAGAAAATCCATGCGACTCTAGATGGTTAGTGGTTTTGCAAGGGAGAACTTTTTCTATCGGTCACCATATTGATGGTTCAACACTTTATGTGACTGACATGTCACCTTTCTCCAAAGACATGCCTTCAACTACTGATGAACAAAAGGATGATGTATATGCAAATCGTACTGATCACGAGGAAGGTTTATGGGAGAACATTCCTACGTAACTGTGTAAGCACAAAGTACCATATACGTATTCCATGTCTTTTAACTATCATGCATAAATTTATAATTTAATTTCGCAACTTAATGCGTATTGCATAACTTAATTTGTGGTAACTGAATTTTGTTATTTTCTACAGGCTGATGGCAACACTCCCAAGGTCACCACCACATTCAAAAAATCCTCCAGAGGTTACTTCAAAAAGGACTAGACAATCCACCAGGCTCAAAAGCCTGACTACTAGAAGCTTAGATAACCCACAACCAATTGTTAATGTGAATCCTGCTACTAGTAGAGGCTCAGGGCCCCATAAAGAGAAATTTCACAGTTATCTAGGGGTTGTTGCAAGAGAAAAAATTCCTATTGTCCACGCGAATTGGAGTGTTGTCCCAGACGATCTTAAAACCCTAATATGGGAAGATATTTTGGTAAGTCATTTTAAATACACGTATGTTTATCATTGTATTTTTAAGTTTGATTTAAATGAATCAATTACTTACTGTTACATAACACCATTATTATGTGCAACACAAATTTGACATCCCTGAACGTGAGGATGAGAAGAAGAAGGTGATGTCAACAATCGCAACTAGATGGAGGCAATTTAAGTCTTCGTTGAATTTTAAATTTGTCTATGGTAACAATGACAGTCAACAAATATCTTATCCTACAGTGAAGTATGGTCTTGAAAATGGATTCATAGTTGTATATGTTGTTATGTAATATATATATATATATATATATATATATATATATATATATATATATATATATATATATATATGAATATTTGTTGCTTGTGTTTGTAAGGGTATACGGAAGAAGGCGCAGGAAATTCAGAAGTACAATGACTACCCCCACGTACTGTCTCGTAGGAGTTATGAACTTCTTGACAAGAAACTTATGGACAAGAAGAGGAAGCGTCAAGATCAGCAAGATGAGTTTACTGAAAACCCAACACTCAGCCTCGACCCTCCATCCCATGTGTCGAGACACCTGAAGTGGAAGATGGCCCGCACAAAGTGTTATGGCCAAATAACCTCTCAAGCGGCAAAGCAAATTGCAGACAAAATTGTGAGTTAATGTCTTTTTCGCTTATAGTGATTGTCAAATAATCGTTATCTAACACTCAACTTTATTTTATTGAAATTCAACAAATATATCTGCATGTAGGATTCATTAGAGGAACAGGCTACGCAGGGAAGCTTTGTTCCGCATGGGCGTCAGGACATACTGAACACGGCCATAGGCCAACCTGAGCATCTAGGGCATGTTTGTGTCGCAGGGACAGGTGTCACAATAAGCCAATACTTTGGCCAAGTGTCACATGCTTCTAGCACGTCCTCACCATCAATCTACCAACAACAGTTGGCTGAAATCATCGGTGGAATTAATGACGAGATAAGAAAGGAGGTGGAAGAAGAACACAAGCAGCAGCAAGAGGCTTGGAGGAGGGAAGTTGAAGAACAACACAGCCGCGATATGGAGATAATGAAGCAAGAGTTAAAACAAGCACTTAAAATAGAATTATCTCATATTTCATCACATCAGTCAGCCCTTATTGAGGCGCCAAAAATGAAACCTTTAGCTGCGCGTGTAAGCATAAAGGGAAGCTATGCTGCACCTGAGGCACAAGGATTACCTAAAGAGCCTTCTGATGTTGATGTGGATCGAATAGGGTTGTTCGTAGTTGAAGATGAAAGTACTTTGCTAGTGGCACCATACATAATGTTCGTTATGTAGATGACGTTGTTAGGGTGAAGGTTGTCACATATTACCACCCGGACGCTGAGGTCCCTTATCCTACATCAGAGGTTCGGTATATGAACCAGGCTGTTGGCACATTCATCACATGGCTCAGACATCTTGTTAGAAAAGTAACTGATGAGGTTTTTTTTTTCCCCCTATAAATCCCTTTTATTTTTTGTCATGCATAATTACATGTACACTAATTGGTATTATGATAGGTGGTGCTGGTATCCAATAAGCCTCCACCGAATTCTGTTGAACAGCCTGACAGGGCCAATGTTGTGGCCACAGCTGATCCTCTAGGAGAGTTGGTTAAGGAGTTGTATGTCGTTTACCAAAAGCCAATGGAGTTGTCATGGGATGGGGCGAAATTTGGGATACCTAATTCCATAAATGGTTTTTTCATCACACATGCAGATGTAACTGAAATCATTTTAGGTGACAAATATTTAAACATATCTATACTACAGTTGTGGATGATGTAAGTAAATTATATATGTTATTGTAAGTCATAATTAATTCTCCACTCTATATTTGGCTAACAATATTGTTTATCATCTTTAAAAAAGGTTTATGAATGATTGGACTACAAGCTTAGTTTTTGCTCCAGTTTATGGTTTGCTTGAGCCCTAGTCTATATGTTGTGCAAAGGACACGTGTTAAGAATGTGAACAGTACATTGAAACGTGGGTTAAGGAATCACATCGACAAGTCTACTTAGGACCTTTCTTGAATCAGTAAGTCAATTGATGTGGTTGTTATCAATGTGTTTGCATTTATTTGATGGTCAATTTTATTTTGTTGACTTCAAGGCACATTGGCAACTTCTGGTGTTGTGTCCACGAAAGAATATTGTAGTATGGTTTTGTTCTGTACGGAGAAAGCCTGATGTTCACATTAGGGCTATAGTTAACAAGTAGTTGGAAAGCTTATAAAATTTAGCATTGGTCATCAGTTGTAGTTTAGCAGTCAAAAGATTACATGTTATATACGTTTTTTTTTTAATTTTCAAACTTAGTGCAATGAAGAAAATATCCACTACTTTCCAAGGCAAGGAGAATGGACCTCCACCTCAATGGATTGAACCAAAGGTATGTCGTAATCCCTATATTTATGGAAATTTGAAATCAGTATCATGTGTAACAAAAAATGACCAAGCTTAATTGGGTATTTTCATATTGCATGTAGAGTCATGTACAAGCCGAAGCCTATGAGTGTGGATATTATGTGATGCATTAGATGTGGTGCATCGTCACCGACAGTTTGAAGAATGAATGGATCAAGGTATGTATACTATTACACTAACTAATGAATTTACGAAGTATGAAATCGTACTTGAATGCTTCATGTACTAACCTTATATAATTTTTTCCAATTTGTAGTGCTTTTCTGATGGAACACCATTAGGCAGTGACATCATGACGACACTACGCAAGAAATGGGCAGCCTATTTTCTACAAGTTGGAAAGATGGATGTAAATTAGACAAATTTACATGACATAGGAACATTATTGTTTGTAACATAAAATTTTCATTGTTTAAGTTTCATGATTATTCGTGGTCATGACAAAATATCCATATATTCCAGTTTGAAACCAAGCAGGTATAATACCTTTGTTGATGATGTCACAAAAACCCTTGTTTCTTTGGAATTATTTTGCCTCATTGATATTTTATCTATTTGTTGTAGGGAGAAGAAATTTGTGTAGCTCTTCAGACACATATAAATGATGTAATGGTGCACGGTTATTCAAAAGCATGATCAGCTTCTACTGCTGGTGGTTCTCTGAACGGAGACTAGTAATTCTAAACCTCCTAATATGGAATTATACGAGAAGCGTGTTCAAGAATTATCAAAACTTATTGAAGAATCTCAAAAAAAATGATGATCAAGTAAGTCTTAACTTCTAGTTTATAATATAGTATATTATGCTGGTTGAACAACAAACATCGAACTTAGGATAGTTTCTAGTTGCTTAGTAAATCAAACCTAAGACTTATTTTCTTCCCTTTGTTAAGTCAAAGTTGAGGATTGATACTAGTTGCATTTGAGTAAAAACAAAGAGGCTTGCATCTGCCTAAAGTTATTAATACACACTTTATGTTCATATCATTTTGGATGTCTAATACTTGCTTTAGAGTTAATAGTTATATCCTAAATGATATTGAACAACTGCTTGAAGAATTACGTGTGAAGCAAAAACAAGAAGATAAAATGCAAGAAGAATTGGATGATTTGAAAGAATCCTTAAAAGTTGATAAGCAAAATCTGGATGCAGTTACAAGTGATCGTAATAGACTTTTATCATTATGCAATGAAAAAGATACAGGTAATGATCAATGGGTCTTTTATCTCTGCATTATTGATCAATTAGTCTTACTGATTGTACAATCTAACAGGCTGCTATTCTAGACAAAAGGAATATGGAATCTAGGATGTCCAAGTTAAATAATGTGGTGATAGAGAACACTGCCAAAAAGGATCTTGTTAATGCTGCAAATAGACAAGTAAGATACTCCATGAAATTGTTATTTATGCATAGACTATTATCATGTTGATTAATATTGGTGATTTTATTTTCGATGTATAAACTATGGACTTTGTATGGTACCAATAGGTGACTCAAAAGCTTGAAGATGAGCTAAAAATGTGCAAATATGAGTTGTTATCAACCAATGAAACTATCAGAAGCTTGAAAAGTGAAAATTTGGTTTTGGAACAGAAGTTATCTGCACTTTAAAATATATAGGAATTCATTTGAATAATTCATAAGGTCGATACATATATAGGAATTCATTTTACTTTTCAAAGTGCTTCAAACTAGAAAAGATTTGAATAATCCATATTGATTGCATAAAATTTATTTAATTTCATATTTTCATGTGTAATATTGCGGGTATTTGAATGTTTGAAGTTTGTGAATACCTAAAAAAATAGCTCCAGTAAACAAAATAACAAAAAAAAATGCATTCTACATCGGTTCTTTGAAGACCGATGTAGAATGGTCTCATTCTAAGACAGTCACGTGTGGAGGACCGTCTTAGAATGGGGTACCATTCTACATCGGTCTTTACTGTTTGATCGTCGTAGAATGCTTCCAATTCAACATCGATCTCTGCCCATTGACCATCGTAGAATGCGTACCATTCTACATCGGTCTTTGACACGTAGGACCGTCGTAGATTGGGTACCATTCTACATAAGTCCTTGCCTTATGACCGTCGTAGAATGCGTACCATTCTAAGACGGTCCCTCACAGGTGATCGTCTTAGAAATGTACCCATTCTAAGACGGTCTTCGCGACCATCTTAGAATACATGGCACCTTTTTACGACATCGTCTACGACGACGATCATTAACCAATGTAGAAAGGGCCCATTAACCGATGTAGCATGCGTTATTTCTAGTAGTGTTCTTTGTGATGCTAATATCCAGGTCAAATGTTTCTACAATCCCCAATAGGAAAAAGCCAGACATTGGGACAAAAGGATAAAATAAGTAGTAAATTATTAGCATTCTCAACCTGGTGTGTGCGTCACAAAGAAAAAATAAAGTAAAGGGAAAAAGAAAAAACAAACTTAATAGTACTCTTGATTTAAAAAATAAAGGAATTTAATTTGCTAAGAAAAAACTTCAGGGATTAAAATCCCACATAGTTCAAACTAAAAAGCCCAAAAGTACACAGTTAAGCCAGAAACAAAAATTTGTTGCCAGAGGGAAGCAATAACATAAATTATACAAATAAAAATACATGTATCATTTCAAAGTTTTATGAGACCTAAAAGATTGTTGTTATAAGGTACAAATAGGATTTGAGAAAGTGATAATGTATCCATGTAGAAGGATAAGAAAGATAAAGAAGATTAATGAAGAAACTGAAAAAATATACAGAAAATGAAATCAAAAGTAAAAATAAAAAACACATCCAACTGAAGAGGTATTGGAAAACAAGAAGATCAAACATCAAAAGGATTTAATTTAAAATACTATTATTAAGTGAAGCCAGATACCATTTCATCAAAAAAGAAAAAAAGTAGGAGGGGAAACAGAGAGAGAAGAGTGATAAGAAATACCAAGATTACGGTTGTTAATGCCAATAAGTTCAATCCCCTCAATTGCAAGAACACAATCAATTTCCCTCTCATCATGAACCTGTGAACAAGCAACATAAAATGTCAAAAAATCCTCGTGCTCATCAGGAAATAAAAGATTCTGCATAGTAGACCTAGAATTATGGTGTAAGCACAGATAAGGAAACATAGCATTCAGATTCGTCTAGAAAAATTATATTGACAACTTTTGTATCTTGACAATAAGTACTAAATACAGACAATTCTGCAGGTATCATAATCATCAGATCAGTCATGAGAGTCCAAAGTTTTGATGAAGCTAATTTGGTTCGTGTCTGGTTACAACATAGGCCTAGTCAATCTAAAGATTTTATACTATTAAATATAATACACTTTAATTCTTGCTATCATGTACAAAATCATTATATTAAAGAGGTTCCCAGTTTATACATTACACTATTCAAAACTCAAAGTGGCCCACTTTAGGACCAAGTTTACATAAAATGGGATAAACTCTACATAACATGAGGACTAAATTCATATTAAACACCAGATGTCAGTAAGCTTAAAATGTTTTGTTAATGTTGAAGTTGAATGTAATTAAAATATTGATTGAAAAATAATGAGCATGTGTTGTTTTAGCTTATTTTAAAAAATATTTTTAATAAAATAAACAATTTTATACTTTTTATGTGTTTAATTAAATTGTTTTTACTTAAAAAATATTTTTTTATTTATTTAAGAAGAAATTTAAAATTAATTTTTAAAAAACATTTTTTGAAATATTTTTATTAAGTTTGAATAAAGTGACTAATATATATTTTGTTCATTTTTAATATATGTAATATTTAATTATTTTTCATCTAAACTATTAATTGCCAGTATTCTCACAATTTTTTTTATAAATATAAGATTTAATTATTAATTTGGTTCTTAAATTATTTTAAATAGTTTAATTTAGTTATTAAATTATTTTAAAAAAATCAATTTAATTTTCATGTTCTTAAAAATTTTAGAACTAAATTAATTATTTTTAAGAATTTGAGGATGAAATTGAATTATTTAAAATAATTTAAATATTAAATTAATAATTAAACGTAAATATAAATACAAAAGTCGTTTATTTATAACTTATGTCAAACTCAAACCTTGAAAGATCAAAAATTGAGAAAGGAGGCAAAAGATTGTGTATATTCACAAAAAAAAAAAGAGAGAGAGAGAAAGATTGTGTATATTTACCTAATCAAGGCATTAAATGGTATAATAAATCCAATATCAGGGACTATTCAATTCATAATCATAAAACAAACCTTTATGCCAGCCTTTTTTATTGCCTCAAGATTTTCAAAGCTTCCCTGGACCAATATTAAAATAGAGTTTATTTTGTTGCAATATCACTTAGTACTGAAATCAGCCAAATATTATCTAGCAGTACACGTAACAAATTCCAGGTGTGTTGGTTTACCTTAAAATACTTTTCATCCGTCAAAACACTTAGACATGCTACTCCACCTTTCTCATAAGCTTTATCAATTTCAACCTATCACAGAAACCTCTAAAATTGTGGCATATGCCATGAAGAGAAGAAATACAAACTAACAATAGTGTCAAATAAGTTTCTTGAAGGGCATGATACATTGGCTGATACAACAATACTAAGAGATCAAGATACTCAATGAGAAACCATAACATATTCCTGATACAATAAATTCCGAACAGGTCCTTATTTATAGAAGATAAAATTAAAAAATTATAGGATTGACTTCATAAATGCAATAATTGTAGGAGTGAATAGAGGGTCAATGATAGATTTGAGATGAAGGAATTTATTTTGATGGGCATGCATCTCAAAGGGGTAAAAAATTAATTAGGAGAAGCAAAAAGCTTGAGATGCAAAGGAGAAGAAATTGATATGCATCAAAAACAATTTAAGACTTATCTCTGCAAACATGACTCAGATCAAGCACTTATTCTATAACAAGTAGATTCAAGAAGCCAAATAAAAATAAAAAATAAAATTGAATAGACTAAATTTAACCAACTAGATGCAATGGGGTGTCAATCACGAAGCCAAATAAAAATGAAATATTTTTTTTTATAAGCAAAGTAATTTATTGATACAAGAATGCTTGAAATGAGCACAAAAGGTGCCCAAAAGAAGACTCTGTACAAAACATGATGCCGCATAATATAAAGCTCAACAGAAAGTTAGCCTAAAACAGACAGATATTCCCCGTCCCACCTAAAGGCTAAAAAATAGTCCAATAAAAGCTATACAACCTCATGAGTAAAACTCATGTGTCACTGGAATTATTACAATTAAAATCAGACACATCTCACAATTTGTTGTGTAGCCTGACATTAACAGTGTACCCATATAGTGTTTGTCTAAATGCCTATATAAGTAATCCCACCGACTTGATATTACACACTCACATGATCGTGAATAGAGATGGATATGGGGAAAACTGAAAAATAGAGTAAGAGAAAAAAAACAAAAGAGAGAATGATCAGAAAAAGGAAGAGAAAAACTTTCTCTCGATTGGAAACCACTGCTAGCTCCATCGCAAACCGCCATGCACCACCATGTCTCGTTGCCGAAAGCAATTTTTGACGGCCTCCTCATCTCTTTTCTCCTTGTCTCCTTTACCTTCTTTCTAATTAGTAAGTTGGTGAATTAGTATATATTGCCAATGCCTTCCCCATTATTTTCTTTTCGCTTGATTGCTTTATTCCACATTTCGTGAATTTTACTTCCCAATTTTTTTTCGTTGCTAAAAACTTTAACATCATATTTTTCAATTTTTTGCAGTTTACCAATTGTCTATTATCGCTAGTTGACCATCAATTGTTGTTAGTTGACTTACTACATGGAAATGTTGATTGTGAATGTTTGACTCTGATGCTAATGTGGCAATACGCGTTGCATTGACATGAATTGTTTATGAGGTATTAGCCAGTTGATACGTAGGCAGGTGTAGTGTGAAGTTTTTATAGTTTGAGCCTAACTTTAATATTTACCTATTACAGGTTAATTTTCAAGGCCATTTTTGCTTTGTTTGGAGGCCAAGTAGGTCATACTAGACAAGCCTTGAATTTTTTAAATACATCAAGCCTATTTAACCGACACATTAAAGACTTAATATTAAAAAAATATTAAATTGTCAAGCCAACATACATAATTGAAATTACTAATTACTAAAGAAGTAGAACATTTAATTTTAAATTCCATCATTCAAATTCTATAATGTCAAAATGAAATTGTAGTTATCATAATCCTTAAGTAAATTATAATATTACGGTAAAAAAAGTAAATAATAATTATATTTTTAGTGGGTTAGGTGGGTCAATTCGGCTCGAACCCGTCTAACCTGCGGGTTAAGTGAGCTAGCTTGAGTTTCATTATTATGAAACTCTTGCTTTTTTTTAGTTTGGCCCAGCCCAGACCCATGGTAAGTTGAGTTAGATCACCAGGTTTGGGCCACTTTAAGAGGCCTATGTGTGTTATTGATTAAGGCACTTTTCTTACCTTTTCTTAGATTTAGAAGGTTGTTTTGACTCTAATTATGTTGTTTTTATTAGTTTGTGAATTTTAGTGTAATATTTTGATTTCTTGGTTATTTTGTAGTAATTTATCCCATCTTTTTTTTAGATAAAAGTGTTGAAATGGAAGGAGTGTCTTGGAGAGCAAGTTTGGAGCACTAAAGCTCTAGAAAGCTTAGTTTGGACAACGAAAATTCAAGAAAAATGAAAAATGATATTTGACTAAGCTAAATCCATGGCTGAGCGAGTCTATACTCAAAATGAAAATGTTATCTTTTGTATTTTTAGGCTTGACTTGCAAATATATTTTGATTTTCCCTCTTCTTTTGTATCATTATTGTATCAGTTGAAGCTTTTTGTACTGTTCTATTAGGGAGAAAAAGCTCTCAAGTGTTCATGTGTTCATCATTCATTTCTCACTTTTCCATGTTTAAATCTAAGTTACTCACCTCTATGAGGGGCTGATATTTCCATTGATGTAAGGGGTAGAAGTAGTCAGTTCTAAACTATCATGTATATTTGGATATGAATTAATATACATTTTGCATATTTATGTTCTATGATAACATTTTGTGTCTTTTTTCTTAATGCTTGTTGTGGATTGACCAACCGTGACACAATTTTGGGATGTGAATGATGCTGGGAAACACTTTTATTATCTTGAAATGAACAAAATGTCCATAAGGCTTGGTGTCTACAAATGGAACTAGGTTTTTTTTAATAATCTTATGGTCACAAAGCTTAAAGCTAGTATGTTTGTTAAGGCTTTGAGGGATCTTAGCCTAGGGGATGTATCTAAGGCTTCTTTTACCAAAAGAATTAGGATTTAGAAAAATTTTATTGAATGATTTTAACATTAGAGCATGAGTGAGATATATATGCCACGCTAATGCATGAAGAGAGTGGAGAACAAGTGAAATCTACCCCTACAATAGCTTCTATCATTTGTGTAACATCTTGTTTACTATGTTTTCTTGTTTTGAAACCACATAAAAGCATATACTTTTCTATTTTACAACTTAATCTATTTGTTACTCTAAAAAACCACCTCAAAGTTTATGTTTTTAGTGCTTTCTTGTATTATTTTTAGGCCTATTTTAACAATTCACTGCCTTGCTTATATTGCACCAGTCTCATGAGAAACATATTTAAACTTATCCATTATATTAATTGTTTGATTGCTGCACTTGTCAATATTTCCATAACAATATATTAAATATATATAATTGGTTAGATTTTCTATTATTTTATATATACATGGTGGTCTTGGTAGTTTTTATTTATGTAGACAAACTTTGGTTGTAATTTTTTTGTCATACCTTGTGGCCCTACAAAACAAGTAGAATAATTTTAGTTTTGCCTTTTTAAAATAATTAAACAATCATTTTATCTAAAATCTACTAATAAATTGAATTTTTGAAATGCATAGGATTATTTAAAAATTTGACTATTGATTCATGTGATTCGAGCTAATAGGTTAAATTGAACTGCTCACGATCTTAAACCAAGCCGAGATTGAGCTAGAAAAAAAGGTTCATGTCAAGCATGAGTCAAGCTTTGAGCTAAGCTAAATATTAACGACCTGAATCAACTTGAATCAAGTTCGGCTAAGCTCAACTCATTTCTAGCTTAAGTTAAGTCCCACAAAAGTTAGGCTTAAGCCCCAAAATGATGTGCTCAAACAAAATGTCATTTCTTCAATATTTCCTTACTTTGATCTCACCATCATTTGCCACTTTAATCATCTTGCTTCTACATCAAATTAAACTAAAATTAAATGAAAGTTCATTCAATTAACTGTTTAAGAGATACTCAAATTTATTCCCAAACTAATTATTAAAATGGACAAACAAAGCTCACAAGTATTTGATTATTAAGATAATTTCCTTCAATATAATGATTCAATTTAATTCCTCAAGGCAATTATCATATCATCGGAATCTTGCATAGAATACCATAGATAAATCCTTTAAGATAGTGATCATATACGCCTTAGGAAGTTCCTTTGCTCAACATGAATATACACCTTTACTTAAATATATAACTTGGTTAAATTAATTGGATGTAGTTTTAATTTTTCACTTACAATGTTATATTTTATGTTCTTACCAAAATCCAGAACCGTGACACGTCATGGTTAACGCGGTTGAGTGGGGTCCCGAACTTCAGACGTCTGCTTGGAGAGATGCCTTTGATAGGAGGGGAGACCTACAGAATAAAAGATTTCAACGCTCAAATAAGAATATTAATGAAAAAAGTAAAACAAGTATATGCTTAAGTAAGCTTGTATGAGCGAGGGAGAGAGAGAGAGAGGCACTACTACAAAAATTTCTTTTTACGACACCGTTTTTACAATAGTTATAAGGCAACCGCTCTAGAAAGTGGCGCGGTGGCAATTTTGTAATTATTGCCCAAAAAATTGCAATTGACGACACATATTCTAAGGCGGTTATTGAAAACCACCCTCGAATGTTCTGTGTAATAAAATTTACGCCGGTTTCTATTAAAAAACCGTAGTAAATCAAAATAAAAAAAAAGAACAAAAAAAGAAAACAAAATTTTAGAGCACTTACCTTCTCGCTGCAGCTTTCGCATTTGAGCCCCTACCCTCTTCACTGAACCCGAACCTTCTCATCACTGCAGCTCTCAATCATTCTCACTGCCAATCATTACCACGCTCTTGCTCTGCACCCCTCCGTCTCACGCTCTTGCTCTGCACCACTCCGTCTCTGTAAAGATTCCCTTTTTTTTCTGCTTCCATCACAAACACCGCATCAACACACACATACACAATCTTGTTTTTTTCACTGTTTATTTTTTTAATTTATTATTGTAGCACGTTTCTCTCCAATTTGTTGCATAACCCATTTGGTTTTAGGTGCCAAAAAAGACCAAGTTGTTGTGTTCTTGAAGGCTGAAGCCCTCCTCTCTCTCTTAGGGTTTTCTCACCCCTTTTCTTGTATTTCATGGGTTTTCATTTGATTCACTGTTTTTGGGTTTTCATTTGACATTAATATGAAGTTGACACTTTTATTATAAATAAATGGTAAAACTTTAAGAATGGCGTTGAAAATAACTAAGTCTGAGGGAAGGGAAAATATTTAGAGTTGCTTCCACTTAGCTAGAGCTCTCTCACACTTATTGATAATAGGTTCCCACAAAAAGAAGATTGTATTCCTCAACTTGATGTTTGATTACAAGGCAGCGGTATAGGTAGGGAATTAGGTCAATAGCTTTAGGCCTGGAAACTGGGGGTATAATCTCCTCTTAAATGTTGGCGGAGTAATTATAAAAAGATTGTGTGGGAGATTTCTCAAATTAATAAAAGAATCTATTCCTAGCTGTAAAAAGAAAACAGAATAAGAGGATTTGGTCTATTGCTACAAGTCAGGAAGCAATCACCTTAAAAATCAGGAACTGATCACCAAAATTTTTGTGAAATAAGTTCATGTAAACTTTTTTAACTCGTGCTATGGTATATTGTTCTAACCCGTTCATAGGTTGCAAATTCTATACTGCTTGTTAATCTGGTCATTTCTTGTAAAGCCATTCTGTTTGTCTATGCCTAATAAAAAAATTAGCAAGTCTTATTAGGTGCTATTGGTTAAATGCATCATTTTACCCTATGTCTTTGCATGACAATTAGTTGTGAATCTTGTGATGGAGGTTTGACATTTATATTTCTAGGCTTTCTTGTATATATGGTTGATGTGCCATCATTTTCTTCTATTTTCTAAATCCTTTTTGCACCATTTTAATTACTGATTGATCTTAATTGTCTATTAATTAGGCAGTTTTATTATTTGGGCTCATTTAGCTAATTTGATGTTTTTAATCTAATTTCAGGAATTAATGAAACATTGGGCTTAATCCGGATTTTGGTTATGGACTTGAAGAGGGCAAATAAAGCAGCGCTTACCTTAGTTAATTTCTAATTAGGAAATTTCGCAATTTTATTTTATGTTGTTCAGTGTTTATTTCGTTTTGGGCCAGAGTATTGTAAAAAGGGCCCAGTGACTTTGAGTGACTTTTTTTAAATAGAAGCCTTGGGATTCGTGCAAGGCATTCTATTTCTGCTATTTTCATTATTCAGAGCTTTGGGTTTTCACGTTTTTCTGTTCCCTTGTTACGGTTTTCGTTCTTAATGCAAATTTCCGTTTTCTGCTTCTAATTACGAGTTCATTCTTGCTTCTTCTTCTACTTTCATTTACTTTTCTGTCTCATTTACGTTTCTGTCTCATTTACGTTTCTATTCATTTACGTTTCTGTTCATTTATGTTTCTGTTCATTTACGTTTCTGTCTCATTTACGTTTCTGTTCATTTACGTTTCTGCTTCATGTTTCATTTGCGTTTTCTGTTTGAATCCATGGAAAGCTAGATTTTCTGGTGTTGTTTCCTTTTGAGGACGAAGCCCAACTCTCTTTGAGGTTTCGCTTGTAATGTGGTTTCCTGGCAGTTTTCCCTTCATCAGTTATCCCAATTTCGTGAATATTAATCAGTGCACGCTTCGTGTTCGATTAATTGCCTCTGAGCCTAACTTACGTTCATGCTTAATGGACGAAGGACTAACTGGTGTATGTGGTGCCTAATCACGTATTGAAAACCCTAAGTTGATTTTCGCTTAGTAAATTGAAATAGGGTTGGATTAAGTGGTTGACTGTTAGGGACGAATTCTCCATAACCCAGGATAAGAGAATGGCTTCTGAATCAGAGGAAACAACCCGTTTTTAATATTAGTAGTTTCGTATTCCAGTTACTTGTTCTGCTCTTTAATTACCAAACAACCAAACCCCCCCCCCCAATCGTTACTGTTACTGCAAGTATATTATGAACATTTGGTTTGTCACTGCTCGTTGGGAAACGACCTAGGATCACTTCCTAGTTACTGCATTTTCATGTTTATTTGATTCGGGTACGGCCTCGATCAAATTTGGCACCGTTGCCGGGGAGCAGTGTCCAAAGGATCATAATAGCTAGCTAGTGTTGTGTAATCCTTTCGTGTTTTATGTTTAATTGTTAGTATTGTGTTAGTATGTTAGTGTTGTTTAGTGTCCTGGTATTTTGTTTAATGTGTGTTCTGTTTCAGTTTTCCCATTAAGTGTTTCCCCTGTTTCAGTCTTGGGTGTTTTGCTGTGAAGATTGTGCTTGCGGCAAAAACAGAGTAGTAGTAGAAATCAATTAGAGACGGATTTTAGTGACCACCCATGCTGAATTATTTGAGATTTTTTGTTTTAGTAGCTAGGGTTGTTATTTTTGGCTGAATTTTTTTGTGGTAACTTCTTTTAATCCATATTTTGTGGGAAAAATAGCTAGAGCCTTTAGTTTGGTCAGATTTGAAAGTTCCAAAAAACTTGCAAATTTTGTGTTTGTCAAAACTTCAAACGGCCATAACTTTTGCTCCGGTTATCAGAATTGCAATTATTATATATGCATTTGGGGTAGAAAAAAATTTCCTACGCTGTGGCAGCCTGCCGTAGGCTGACTGAGGTCTCCATCGTCCAAAAAAAGTGATTCTGTCAAAAGTTTTTTATTTTTCAAGTTTTATTCACTTATTTTTCTTAACTTACCATTTTTAGCTTTCATAGTTAGACTTTGAATTTTTGTCTGAAAGTTTTTGTGCTATCTTATCATCATTTTATAAGGTTGCTCACAAATTTTCAAGTCATTTGGATATCATTTGAGGGTAGCTGTAGTTCAAACCTACACACCTTTATTTACATGACAAGGCAACTAGTTGTGTATGCTGAATGTAGTGTATGACTAGAGGCAATCCATCTGACTTACAACCCATAGATAGGACATTTCATAGATTAGTTAGGCATCATTTTATACCTTTTGATCATTCTGAGCATTCCATTACTGGTGAATCTGTGCATTCTGTTATTGGTGATTTTGAACATCCTGATCTTGAGCATTATAATTTTGAGCATTCTGATTTTGCACATTCTGAGAACATGGCACAACCTCCACCCCGTGAGAGGACTCTAAGGGAAATGGCTGCACCTGATTTCACCTACGAAAGCTTGTGCATCCAATACCCTGATGAGGATGTCCCATATGTTCTTAAAACTGGACTGATTCATTTGCTTCCAAAGTTTCATGGCCTTGCAGGTGAAGACCCGCACAAACATTTGAAGGAATTTCATATTGTCTGCTCCACCATGAAACCCCCAGATGTCCAAGAGGATCACATATTTCTGAAGGCTTTTCCTCATTCATTAGAGGGAGTGGCAAAGGACTGGTTGTATTACCTTGCTCCAAGGTCCATCACGAGCTGGGATGACCTTAAGAGAGTATTCTTAGAAAAAATTTTCCCTGCTTCTAGGACCACAACCATCAGGAAGGATATCTCAGGTATTAGACAACTCAGTGGAGAGAGCTTGTATGAGTACTGGGAGAGATTTAAGAAACTATGTGCCAGTTGCCCCCACCGTCAGATTTCAGAACAGCTTCTTCTCCAATATTTTTATGAAGGACTCAGTAATATGGAGAGAAGTATGATAGATGCTGCCAGTGGTGGAGCCCTTGGAGACATGACTCCTGCTGAAGCTAGAAATTTAATTAAGAAGATGGCTTCCAACTCCCAGCAGTTTAGCGCCAGAAATGATGCCATAGTCATTAGAGGAGTGCATGAGGTAGCTACAAACCCATCTGCATCATCTGAAACTAAGAAGCTTGAAGGCAAACTGGATGCATTGGTTAACCTGGTAACCCAGCTGGCCTTGAATCAGAAATCTGTACCTGTCGCAAGGGTTTGTGGTTTGTGCTCCTCTGCTGACCACCATACAGACCTTTTCCCTTCCATGCAGCAACCTGGAGCAATTGAGCAGCCTGAAGCTTATGCTGCAAATATTTACAATAGACCTCCTTAACCTTAGCAGCAAAATCAACCACAGCAGAACAATTATGACCTCTCCAGCAACAGATATAACCCTGGATGGAGGAATCACCCTAACCTCAGATGGTCCAGCCCTCAACAACAACAACAGCAGCCTGCTCCTTCGTTCCAAAATGCTGCTGGCCCAAGCAGACCATACATTCCTCCACCAATCCAACAACAGCAACAACCCCAGAAACAGCCAACAGTTGAGGCCCCTCCACAACCTTCCCTCGAAGAACTTGTGAGGCAAATGACTATGCAGAACATGCAGTTTCAGCAAGAGACCAGAGCCTCCATTCAGAGCTTAACCAATCAGATGGGACAATTGGCTACCCAATTGAATCAACAACAGTCCCAGAATTCTGACAAGCTGCCTTCTCAAGCTGTCCAAAATCCCAAAAATGTCAGTGCCATTTCATTGAGGTCGGGAAAGCAGTGTCAAGGACCTCAACCCGTAGCACTTTCCTCATCTGCAAATGAACCTGCCAAACTTCACTCTACTCCAGAAAAAGGTGATGACAAAAATTTACCTAACAATTTTTGTGTAGGTGAATCTTCTTCCACAGGTAATTCTGATTTGCAGAAGCAGCACATTCCCCCTCTTCCATTCCCTCCAAGAGCAGTTTCCAACAAAAAAATGGAAGAGGCAGAGAAAGAGATCTTGGAAACGTTTAAAAAAGTAGAGGTAAACATACCTCTGTTGGATGCAATAAAGCAAATTCCTAGATATGTCAAATTCTTGAAGGAGCTGTGCACTAATAAGCGAAAGCTTAAAGGAAGTGAACGAATTAGCATGGGCAGAAATGTCTCCGCATTAATTGGTAACTCTGTTCCTCAAATTCCTGAAAAATGCAAAGATCCAGGTACATTCAGCATACCTTGTATTATAGGGAATAATAAGTTTGACAATGTCATGTTAGATTTAGGAGCCTCTGTTAGTGTTATGCCTCTGTCGATTTTTAATTCTCTATCTCTAGGTCCCTTGCAGTCAACTAATGTGGTAATTCATTTAGCTAATAGAAGTTTTGCCTATCTTGTTAGTTTCATAGAAGATGTCTTAGTTAGAATTGGTGAACTGATTTTCCCTGTTGATTTTTATATCTTGAATATGGAAGATGGATTTTCTCAAGGATCCGTTCCCATCATTCTAGGCAGACCCTTTATGAAAACTGCTAGAACTAAGATAGATGTTTATGCAGGCACACTGTCTATGGAATTTGGTGACATAACTGTTCATTTTAATATTCTGGATGCTATGAAATACCCATCTGAAGATCTTTTTGTATTTCGTGCTGAAATAATTGACCATGTTGTTGATGAATACATGACTGATCTTTATTCTAATCTGCATTCCTCTCATTCTTCATGCATTGAGTCTGAAATTGTACTTGATCATATGTCTGAATTTGATGCTGAGAGTGAATCTGAGAGTGATATTGATTGCATGTCTGGTGGTGGTGTTTTACCTCTCGAGATTGATTTTATAGAGTCAGATAGAACTAACCATGTTTCAGGAAGTACACATACCTCTGACTTTCTTTATGAGGTAAAGGCTGAGAAACCATCTCCTTCTACCACTGTCCAGCCGACCACACTAGAATTGAAGCCTCTGCCATCAAATTTAAAATACGCTTACTTGGATGATAGCAAGAGTTTTCCAGTGATTATATCTGCCTCCCTTGCTAATGAGCAAGAGGAGAAGTTGTTGTCAGTTCTCAAGAAGCATAAGAAGGCTATAGGCTGGACCCTGGCGGACATTCCTGGTATTAGCCCATCCACATGTATGCATCGAATAAATTTAGAGGATGGAGCTAAACCAGCAAGACAACCACAGAGAAGACTCAACCCGGTGATTTTTTATGTAGTGAAGAAGGAGATAACCAAGCTTTTGCAAGCTGGAATCATTTATCCTATCTCCGACAGCCAATGGGTGAGTCCCGTCCAGGTAGTCCCGAAAAAGACTGGCCTCACAGTGATCAGAAATGAGAAGGAGGAGCTGATTCCTACTCGGGTGCAGAACAGTTGGAGAGTCTGCATTGACTATAGGAGGCTGAACCAGGTTACCAAAAAGGACCATTTTCCCCTGCCATTCATTGACCAGATGCTTGAACGCCTGGCAGGTAAATCCCACTACTGTTTCCTTGATGGTTTTTCTGGTTATATGCAAATTACTATTGCTCTTGAGGATCAAGAAAAGACCACATTCACCTGCCCCTTCGGCACTTTTGCCTACAGGAGGATGCCTTTCGGCCTGTGCAATGCCCCTGGTACCTTCCAGCGGTGCATGATTAGTATTTTCAGTGATTTTTTAGAAAATTGCATAGAGGTGTTTATGGATGATTTCACTGTATATGGATCCTCTTTTGATGGTTGTTTGAATAGTTTGGAAAAAGTTTTGAATAGATGCATTGAAACTAACCTTGTTCTAAATTTTGAAAAATGTCATTTTATGGTTGAGCAAGGTATAGTTTTAGGCCACATTATTTCCAATAAGGGTATTGAAGTAGATCCTGCAAAAATTTCTGTTATTTCACAATTGCCTTACCCCTCTTGTGTGCGAGAGGTGCGATCTTTTCTTGGTCATGCAGGATTTTACAGGCGCTTTATAAGGAATTTTAGCAAAGTAGCCCTTCCACTGTCCAACTTGTTGCAAAAGGAGGTGGAGTTTGACTTTAATGACAGATGCAAAGAGGCTTTTGATTGCCTCAAAAGAGCGTTGACTACCACCCCCATCATCCAGGCACCCGATTGGACAGCCCATTTTGAGCTTATGTGTGATGCATCAAATTATGCATTGGGGGCTGTCCTTGCTCAAAAAATTGATAAATTGCCCAGGGTGATATATTATGCTTCTAGGACTTTAGATGCTGCCCAAGCGAATTATACTACTACTGAGAAAGAGCTTCTAGCCATAGTTTTTGCTCTTGAAAAATTTCGATCTTATTTGCTTGGTACCCGCATTATTGTTTATACTGACCATGCAGCTCTAAAGTACTTGTTGAAGAAGGCTGATTCTAAGCCTAGGTTGATCCGATGGATGCTCTGGCTCCAAGAGTTTGACTTAGAGATCCGTGATAGGAGCGAAGCACAAAATCTAGTTGCTGATCATTTGAGTCGGATCGAACGTATATCTGATGCAGATTCACCTATTTGGGATGATTTCCCGGATGATCATTTGTATATACTGTATAGTATTTCTGACTCTCTTTCTACTCCCTGGTTTGCTAATATTGTCAACTATTTAGTTGCTTCTGTTTTTCCTCCCTTAGCATCTAAGGCCCAAAAAGATAAAATTAAAAGTGATGCTAAGCATTTTATTTGGGATGACCCCTACTTGTGGAAATTGTGCAGTGATCAGGTCATTAGACGGTGCATTCCAGATCATGAGACTGACTCAGTCCTACAGTTCTGTCATTCTTCCGCACCGGGAGGTCATCTGGGTGTTCAAAGGACAACTCGCAAAGTGCTTGATTGTGGTTTTTATTGGCCCACCATCTTTAAAGATGCGTGGAAGATCTGCAGCACTTGTGAGCAGTGTCAGAGAGCAGGAAATACACTTACATGGCGACAACAAATGTCTCAGCAACCTATGCTATTCTGTGAGGTGTTTGATGTCTGGGCTATAGATTTCATTGGTCCTTTTCCTGTCTCTTTTGGTTATGTTTACATTCTCCTTGCAGTTGACTATGTTTCAAAATGGGTGGAAGCCAAGCCCACTAGAACTAATGATGCTAAAGGTTTCGCAGACTTTGTCAGGTCTAATCTGTTTTGCAGGTTTGGAGTACCTAAAGCAATTGTTAGTGATCAAGGAACCCATTTTTGCAACAGGACAATGCATGCCCTGCTTAAAAAGTACGGGGTGGTACACAGGGTATCCACACCATACCACCCCCAGACCAATGGACAGACAGAAATTTCTAACCGAGAAATCAAGCGAATTTTAGAGAAGATTGTGCAGCCAAGCAGGAAAGATTGGAGTACCAGGCTTGATGATGCTCTCTGGGCACATCGGACTACCTACAAAGCACCCATAGGAATGTCTCCTTATTGGGTTGTCTTTGGAAAGGCATGTCATCTTCCAGTGGAAATTGAGCACAAAGCTTACTGGGCAGTGAAGACTTGCAACTTCTCTATGGATCAAGCTGGTGAGGAAAGAAAGTTGCAACTGAGTGAGTTAGATGAAATCCGCCTAGAAGCCTACGAGAATGCCAAGTTCTACAAAGAAAAGACCAAGAAGTTCCATGATAGCATGATAGTTAAAAAAGACTTCGTGGTTGGGCAAAAAGTGTTATTGTATAATTCTAGGCTTGGACTCATGAGTGGTAAGTTGAGGTCTAAGTGGATTGGTCCTTTTGTTGTTACTAATGTTTTTCCTTATGGTACAGTTGAGATCAAAAGCGACTCCACAAACAAGAGCTTCAAGGTCAACGGACATCGACTTAAGCCATTCCTCACGAACCCTTCTTTAGTGGACGTAGTGGTGGAAGAAACTTCTTTACTCCACCCTACTCTTCCTCCACCATGACTTAGGGAGTTTTTCTTTTCCTATCTCCTTCCTTGCTTTTATTACACTTGTCCAATTCTCTTTGATGATTTAATTGTTTTTAATCTTTAAATTGTGCTACATTGAGGACAATGTGTTGTTTAAGTATGGGGGGGTGTTCTTTGGTTTTGCTAGTTTTGTTGGTTTTGTTAATTTGTTAGTCGTGTTAATTTGTTAATGTTGTTAGTTTCGTCGGATTTTTAGTTTAATATTTTGGGTCAATTTTGTGTGCACGTACGACTTTGCATGTTTTTCTTTGAATTATAGGATATGTTCAAGAAATGGGTAATTGTTTTGAAAATAAAAGTTCTTGACATTTTGTGACTTGAAATCCTTGATTCTTCTCTACATGTCATGATAGTTTTGAAAGCTCAATTTGAAAGTGATGAGTTTACCTTTGTGAGAATTTGAGCCATCCATCATCATAATCATTTGGTGTGTTTTGCCCCATTGATTGCTTGCACAATAGCCTTGGCTTGATTCTTGTTGATGCGTCCTAATTCACATGCATATTTGGAAATGATTGAGGCAATTTTGTTCTTATAAGCTTCTAGCCAAATGAACTTACCTTGAATTAATTCCTTTGATAGCCCTTTTGAGCCTTGTTTCCCTTTCCTTGTTTTGAAACTCACTACAAGCCTTAAGTGAAAAACCATGATATCACCATATCCTTAAGGAATTTTGGAGCTTTGGAATTGTTTTGGGAATAAGTGTGGGGGGTTTTTGTTTCATTGGATAACTTGTTTTGTTGGCTATGCTTCATGATGTATTTTGGGCCATACTTGATGTACACTGTATATTGGTTAAATGTTGGACATGCTGAATGAAATGTTGTTTCTCAAAGGCTATAGAGTAAAAAAAATAATTTGAAAAAAAAAGAAAAAAAAGAAAAAAGAAAAAGAAAAGCAATAAAGTTGAGTGAATAAGATCTTAAATGGCACAAGAATGATGAAACTCTTGGTTCTACTCTTTATGTTTAAATTTTATCTTTACTTCTTTTTTATTTTCTTATTTTTACTAAATATGCACTTATTCCCCATTGCTCCTCTATCCCTTTGGGATTTAGCCACTTATTCCATATTTTTCCATACCTTGTCCTTGGCCCCATTACAACCTTAAAAGACCTTTTGATCCTCATGTGCTTGTGTTTATGGGTTGATTGTCAATTTTAGAATCTTGCCAAGTTTATGTGGTGTTTGCTTTCATGGGTGCTTTGAGGGTAAATAGTAGCCTAGACACTTGAGAGATAGAGTGTATATCTTGTGAGGCTTTATCACTTTTCATTCTTGAGCTGATTAACTATTTTGCCATGATTGGGTTGCTTGGATGATTTTCACGAATGTCTTGACTTTTTGGATCTCCTTATGTTAGATGTTACCCATTCCTTTCATTCCTTGATGTTCATTGAGAAATATGTGAATGTTTTTGTTTGTCTCCCTTTGATATCCTTGGATTTTTTTCTTTGTTTCATTTTGCCCAGGAGTGCAAAAGGCTAAGTATGGGGGGTTTTGATGTGCCATCATTTTCTTCTATTTTCTAAACCCTTTTTGCACCATTTTAATTACTGATTGGTCTTAATTGTCAATTAATCAGACAGTTTTATTATTTGGGCTCATTTAGCTAATTTGATGTTTTTAATCTAATTTCAGGAATTAATGAAACATTGGGCTTAATCCGGATTTTGGTTATGGACTTGAAGAGGGCAAATAAAGCAGCGCTTACCTTAGTTAATTTCTAATTAGGAAATTTCGCAATTTTATTTTATGTTGTTCAGTGTTTATTTCGTTTTGGGCCAGAGTATTGTAAAAAGGGCCCAGTGACTTTGAGTGACTCTTTTTAAATAGCAGCCTTGGGATTCATGCAAGGCATTCTATTTCTGCTATTTTCATTATTCAGAGCTTTGGGTTTTAGGTTTTCACGTTTTTCTGTTCCCTTGTTACGATTTTCGTTCTTAATGCAAATTTTCATTTTCTGCTTCTAATTACGAGTTCATTCTTGCTTCTTCTTCTACTTTCATTTACGTTTCTGTCTCATTTACGTTTCTGTTCATTTACGTTTCTGTTCATTTACGTTTCTGCTCATTTACGTTTCTTATTCTAAATTTATCCTTTTGTGTACAAACAATATCAAGAATTTGTTTTGCTTGTCTCCCTACTATACTACCAGCATCATTCTATCTTATTTGGTGCCCCAGCTTGCATCACACGAAATCTTTAAGGTATGTGGGCCTTGTAATTGCTCTTTTGGTCCATCTTTCTAATTGCACCCTATTATTGTTGCCTTCTTGCTTAGTGTGTTCTCCCCTGTGTCTGTCATTGCTTCTGCTGTGTTCTCACTCTTGCTATCAAAATGTCAGCTTAAATTTTACAAAAATTAATTAGAATTTTCTAGTGTTGTTACTAGCTAGTGCAAGTACCTGCATGGCTCTCTCCGACAATGTAAAACTCCCTATATTTATATTGTGGAATGAAGACATCCATCTAATTACAAAATTCAGTGCATCCTGAGCTGTCACAAATTTGGAATTCTCATGGTAATTAGTGATATAGAACAAGGGTAGTTATGAAAATGGATATATATATATATATATATATATATATATATATATATATATATATATATATATATATATACACGCTCTTGCTTGTGATTATTGCCTCAGTTGCAGCAACAATGGGATTAGGGAAAGAATGCTGAGAAATGGTACTATTGTTGCTCATGTAAATAGGTTGATGGAGATGCCCTAGAGAATGTGGTTGATTTTGATTTCCCGTGTTTAACATTTAAACATTTAATTACCACCATGGTGTCTATTTTGAGAAAGTGTTCCAGAGTTGGAGTAACCACTATAACTGTTCCAAGGTGATTGCGGCATGCTAGAATGTAGAGGAGAGAAACCTGAGGAAAAGTTAAGGTTTGTTGATCAGTATTTTGGCATGCAAGTGAAGCTTGAGTTTGAGGAAGAAGTTGGAGGTGTTGTAAGGTCTAAAGTGATTGTGGGGTGAGAATTCAAGGTTGAAATGGATGAGTTGGGGAAGTAGAATTGTTGTGGTCTTGAAACTTGGTGTGTCGAGAAGTTTAGAGCATTATTAGGGTTGTAATAAGGATCACTAGAGTTGATGATGGAGGATATAGCTGAATCAACTAATCCATGTTGTGAACTCAATGAGGGAGATTGGAGCATGGAAGCTGCAGCAGAAGTTGTGCAGGCCATTGTAGTGGCTGACATAGGAAGAGGGTGATTGTGAGTTCCTTCATAGGTGGTAATCAATATGGACATTTCTTCAGCACATCTTTGCACCTGAAAATTAATTAATTAATTACAAGAAAATGATATTAATTAATAACATGTTTAGTAAAATTAGCTTATAAGCTATATAAGTTAAGAGCTGAAACCTTGTAAGCTAATAATAGTAACATATATCAAACACACCAATTTTTGGATTCTAATTTCAGCTTAATTTGATGTCATAACATCAATAAAAAAGTTAAGAAAACCAGTACTATTCAAACCAGATAAATCTACCTTTACTTTTACTAACTAATCACTTGAATGCCCAAGTACAAAGTGCTAGAAGTTAAAAATATTTGAAGTGTGATAGTGTAGTGAAGTTTAGAGGAAATAAAGTACCTTGCTAGCTATTAGGCTTCCCATCCCATGGCACAATTAAATTAGCAACTCAATTTTTATTAATCTATCTAATCTAGTCCAATGTAATATATAAAATAGTGAAAATTGAGATACTACTTAAGAAAAACAAATTGAAAGAGTAAAGAAAATGAAAGAAATAAAATTAATTAGTCAATACATGACTGCATGCATGCATCATATGTATCTAGACTAATTGTTAATTTTCATTGTTTTCTATATGCCCATCAAAAACAAAATTTATTGTTTTCTATTCTGCTCTGTTTATTTATTATTCAAAACAAGTCATTAGAGGATTCATACTTGTTTTCTTACTAGACAAGATGGAGAAGCAGTGCATCGATAGTAAGCTCGGGGGCATGGATTTCCTTTGGCCATTTTCTGTCCATATTTTCTCCAATGGCACCCATCATTCATCTGTATAAAAATTGAATAAATCATGCAAGTTTTAATTTCAATTTTTTTGTTTATAAATTAATTAAAAACAATATCGCAATATTATAAAAATGATAATAATCCGGTTGCAAGTTTTTTAGGGGTGAGTGTTTATTGTAACCCTTTAAACGCAAGGCAAGGGCACCACATGAAGAAAAGATGCTCTCTTATTAAAATTGTAAATATTCTCTTTACTTTTGTTCAATGAAAGGGAAAACTAGGTTTAATTTAATGTTTGTTTTGAAATGTGGTCATTCTTTTTAAAATATAGCCCGTCATTATTTTCTAGTCTTCTCATGTGTGTAAGTGGGACAATGAGTTCGGTGAAAAGGCTATACTGATTGGCCTGAGTTTAGGAGATTGGCCTAAATAAACTTTAATTTAAAGCACCCATCCTTTAGCATTTCCTTGTCTATATATAACAGCATTGATATATAAAACAAAATGCAGGAAAAGAAGAGAATACACTTTATTAATTATCACCTAAATGATTACTTGCTTAGAGATTAATTGTCTACTAGCCAGAAGTTCTATATTCACAAGGCAGTTCTTTATTATTGAATAGGAAAATTTAGTATTGATAATATATACAATGTGGGATCTCGTATGAATGACAATATGCTTAATTTTTAACTACTGAAATGCAGTTGGTGCCACTTATATATGACCAAACCTCGTCAAATTAAGATAGAAGCAACACTGCAACAGTAAAGGATCAGTATTTCAAGTAAAGACATAGTTGTATTTTTTATCTTTTATTTGGAAGGCAAAGGCATAGTAGTATGTACCTTGCCTACACAACAAATCTCTCCTTTGCCTTAATCTTACTAACTACCTTGAGTGCAATTTCAATTGGAATTAGATTAGTGCAGCCAGCGTAACTATCTTTCTTCCACCAATGGCACCCCCAATGAAATATTGGTTTTCAATGTAACTAAACATTTCGGCACGCCTAATTGCTTCAACATAAGCCTCATGGATGCTCCTTTCTACATTTAACTTTGTAGACAACTCACTAACTAAGACATGGTCAATTGACCTGTATACTTTAACTTTCCAATTGCATTCCTTCCTCTGTCTTCTTCTTCAATAGTTCACCTACCTTTATTCTTGTGGCATGTGGGATTTCTGTGTGAGGATCTGCAACCTGCCAAGGAGCATATATGCTTCTAAAAAGATGAATATCAATGTGAAAGGGGAGTGGTTCCTAATGCACATAATTTCATGTTCAAATTTTGTGTGTGTGTCTTCATAAATATTAAATAAGCCTTACCTATCAGGTAGACACAAACTTTAAACAGGATTTCACCATGCTAAGTTTTTTTTGGGTGAATAAAATGTTTAGATAAGTTAGGTGTCAAAGAATCATTAAGGCCTCAAAACTCAAAAAAATATTATAGAAGTAGTTATAATTACCCACCCATGAGGTTCTTATATCCGCAGTGGAATTCAAATTCATGATGGTATGAATGTTATTGTTATCAACTGGACCAACCTTTGTTGGCTGGTATAAGTTAAAAAGTCAAGTTAAAATTTAGCACAAGAGGACCCATTCCTATCTAAAAAGACAATAACAAATGACATTGCAATTACCAGAACCATCATGGGATTGAAGGACCACCCTGCAATATAAACTAAGTACTTTGCACCCTCAACGGCTTTATAGACACCCATCCTCCCATAGCTTCTTTAGAGCTCCACATAGATCAAATGGAGGTTGAAAAGAAGAACAATGGTGAGCATCATGATAATGTTTGACATGAGAATTGGACCTTAGTAGGAAGGTAGCCTCCCTCTGCCCTTCAAATTCCCAGTCATTGCTCAACATCTTTGCCTAAGTCGGTTCCAATTCAGCCGGCTTGAACCATAGCTGGAACTTCAACTTAAGTTTTGGGTTTGGTTTTCCATTATCCATGAGGAGAGGGAAGAAGCCATTGATGAAGCCTCATTTCTTCAATAGCTGCTGAGCCTGAATATCGAATTTTCCTTATACGGAGAACGCGATGTTTTCAGCGTAATGGTGATGCATGAATCAGCTAGATTAGCACATTGAATCTGAAAAGTTTGGTTCCACACATGGTTTATTTCTTGGCTGGTTTTTGCAAACTTCTGGTTGTCTATCTTTATAGTCACGTAAGCAGGATTTCCATTTTCACATATGCACTAAAAACAAGAAAAATGTTGAAAAATATTAATGCATGGAATGAGTTTACAAAAGGACAAAACTTAGATGCACTTCCTTAAGAATTTTTGGTGATATTCTTCAATCAAAATTTTAGTCTTACCTTGGTAAGCTGCAAAATAAAAGTTTGCATTAAGATCAACATGAGTTGTTAAATAACTGCAGTACCTTCAATGATGTTTTCTTTTGGATTGATTTGTTTTGATTATCAGATGTAGATAATTCGATACGACTTTATATTTAGATTTTTCTTATAAATCTCCATTTCATTGTGCACATTTAAATACTTAATCTATTGAGGTTCTTCTTACCTTGCAGGGATCAAACACCAATCTCATCAACATTACTTGGAAAAAGCTGATAAAGCAAGGAGGCAAAGACTATCATCCAGTTCTGCTTCTGCCAAATCAGGTTCATCACTATTCTGTTGAAGAGCAAACTTTTTTCTAGTAACACTTAATTAAAAGGCTTTAAATATGTTTGTTGGATGTCCTTTTCTCTCTAGTTTTATTCTATGGAATGGAGATCCATCTTCCTTTTTGCGTTGTCCCATAGTGGTAAATTAATTTTTTATTTGGGAAAACAAAATAGATATGATGTATAAGAAAATTTCCTTATATAATAAAATTGGGTAAGTATGATTTACCTGTTTGAAGCACAACAACTGGATAGGGAGACTTCTCATTGAAGCATATTATTCATTAATTTTAAGAGACACTTATAGTGGTTAGCAATGTTGAATTAATATTTAATTTTATAAGCTTTCTGCATCATACAAACTTTCAACAAGTGTAGATTTTGAGAATTTCATTCAACCATCAGTTATTAATTTGTGCAAAATTTTGATTTTCATGGTGTCAATGGATTCTAATCTATATCATCAATGCATGATTACTTCTGTTTTATTACAGGAAGTAGATAATTTGACCAGAGAAAAGATAGAAGATGAACTCAATGAACTTAAAGAAGCACACGCTGCATATGAGGGTGCATTTCTTTCCTTTTCTATTCTTATTTGTATTTATTGGCCAAATTTTGTCTCTTTTAAAAAAGGCATGGATATTTGGTCTACCTGCATCTAGAGTTTATCTAAATTAGTTTTTATTTAATTTGTACTTTCTTGTTCCTACCTGTTGTATTTCATTGGGAAGTTTGCCAGAGATGACAAAATAGGGATGGTTTGCTGTCGAATTGCTGATATAATTGTTGCTTGCCATTTTTTTGTTTTCTTGTTGCTGAGTTTTCGGATGAAGTGGATACACCATTGGATGTTCCTGCTAGGAAGAGGTTTGCAAAATACAGGGGACTCAAGTCCTTTAGGACTTCTTCATGGGATCCTAAAGTATGTGTCTTTTGAAGAACTCTTTATAGTAAATCATTGTCTCTAACCCTCCAAAACAAAAATCTGACATTTCTAAATATCAGGAATCTCTACCCCAAGATTATGCCAGAATTTTTTAATTCGATAATTTTAAAAGAACACAAAAACATGTTATTGCTAAAGCTTTAGAAGTGGATCATGAAAACCGGGAGGACTGTATTCCAGTTGGCTCATATGCTAGGTTGCATATCATGGGAGTGCCCAGTGCTATTGCTTCAAAGTTATCTTTGCTTGCAAAGACAATCCCAATTACAGCATGTGGCCTATTGAAACATGAGTCCAAAGTATCTGTCCTTCATTTCAGGTGATTTTGTGTTTTATCATTTTACTATTTTCATTCTGTGCCTAGTGCGCTTCTTATTATAAGTTGTGAACCATTCCAAAAGATGTGTCATGAACTGAAGTCACATGTGTTGTGTAGTGTGAAGAAGCATGAAGCATATGATGCACCCATCAAATCCAAGGAAGAGTTAATTTTCCATGTTGGGTTTCAGCAATTTGTTGGCTGGTACGGTATTTAATCTGGAAGACTTTTTGGCATATAATGGATCTCTTTAGGGAAAAATATTTGGTAATTGCAATTTTTTTTTTGCAGGCCAATTTTCTCTAGCGAGTTCATAAATACAGACAAGAACAAGATGGAGAGGTTTCTCCATGCTGGGCGTTTTTCAGTTGCTTCAATCTATGCACCAGTTTCCTTTCCTCCTCTTCCTATGATAATCCTAAAGAGAAATGGAGAGAATGCTACCCCTGTAGTGGCAGCTGTTGGCTCACTGAAAACTGTTGATGCAGATAGGATAATCCTTAAGCGAGTTATTTTGACAGGGTATGTTTATTATTGACATTTTATGGTCTTTTTAATTGACATCTTTCAAATACCATTTCTGGGAAGAAATTCTAGCATTTTATGATTGTTTATGAACATTGATGATTGAATTTATGTTTTGCTTATTTTAAGATTTTAAAATTGTGTTGCAGTTATCCCCAAAGAGTGTCGAAACGTAAAGCTTCTGTGAGACACATGTTTTATAATCCGGAGGATGTTAAATGGTTTGAGGTGAAAATACATTACCCATTGTCTGGATTCTTTAAATTATACTTGTTGGATGGTAGTGAAGTTTACATATAAAAAATTGTTTCCAATGTCACCCCTAATGAGATTTGTAATGTGGGTGGTGATTGCAGCCTGTTGAGCTTTTTTAAATAAATACAGCTAAAGATTCAAATCACATACAAAACACATTTGAATGCCTGGAAACAGAGTAAAAAAACAAACAAAACATTTGGCAAATACTAGTCTTTGAATGCCAAATCAAACGCAGCATTCAAAGATAGTTATTAGCAGATAACCGTCTTTGAATGTCAAATCAGAAGGAGGATTCAAAGACGGTTATTATCAAATAAACGTCTTTGAATGACAATGATTAGGAGAATTCAAAGACGGTTATTAGCGAATAACCGTCTTTGAATGTCAAATCAGAAGGAGAATTTAAAGACGGTTATTTTCTAATAACCGTCTTTGAATGTCAAATCAGATGGAGCATTCAAAGACAGTTATTTGCTAATAACCGCCTTTGAATGTCAAATCAGACACAACATTCAAAGACAATTATTAGCAAATAACCGTCTTTGAATGTCGAAGATGACGCAGCATTCAAAGACGGTTCCCAGCTAATAACCGTCTTTGAATGATTATAATTTTCAAAGATGATTATTAAAATAACCGTCGTAAAAAGCAATTTACTTTTAACGACATCATATACAACAACAGTTTGCAACCGTCGTTAAAAGCCCTTATTAACCATCGTAAAAAGCCCATATTCTAGTAGTGAGGCTTGATGCTCGTGTGCTTAGTGTGTGATGAGTCGTAAACATTGGCTTATAGATAAAAGGTAAAAGATAATCGTACCTTGTAGATAATGTGTGACGTTATAGATAATTAATTATTTGTCAATGGATAAGATATTCAAATACAATTGACTATAAGTAGGTTAGAGATAACCTATCTGTTGGGGAGTCCGACTGTTAAGGGTCAGGCGTCCGCTCTCCAAAACTAACGTGGAGGGTTGACATGTGTTTCTAAGTGTCAAATAGAATGTCACGTAAATTTTGTGAGTCCTAGACAGCAGATTCTCATTAAGTAATTTAAATTAGAAATTAAGTTTATCATTTAGGAAAATCATCAAATGTTATTTACTTCTAGTATGGAACTCGTCGTATGTGCCATACATTTAACTGGTTGATTAATTAAATACAAAGGTGATAAAGTAGTTATTTTTAATGGTTTTCCTTTTAAAACTTTTTTTTCCTTCTATGGCTATATGCAATTTACATTTCCTTTTTATTTTTAAATGATGAAAATTTAACTTTCTCATTTAAATAGGTTAAGAACAGTCATGGTATTAATTTTTTTAGTGAATACCAATGGTTGCAAACTGTGCTTTTCTATTTATTTATTTTTTGTCTAGGTATGCTAGCTGCCTTTAAGTGAACTAGCTGGGTAAGATGCACGGTCAACATTATTTTGTTTTGTTGTTATGGTAAATATATAAGAAATATCAATAAATATTATTAGAAATATTTAAGGGAATAAATTGTTAGAATTATATAAGATTTAGTATTTATATTAACAAAATTTTCTTATAGATATAGTTGACTCAAGTAAAATAAAATCTCAAGTAATTTCATACATAACTGAAAAGATAATAAATTAAAAAATTGATTTTATATATTGACTTAAAAAATTTATAAATATAAGTGTTGTGTATTTTAATTATTTTAATGTATGATATCAGAACAATAACAATTATTAAAAAAATAATAGTTGATAGAAATGGTTAGCAAATTTGTCTCACCAAGAGATGCAGTCCAAAAAGATTTAAAGTCAACAAAAAAAACTTGACTAGTGAAATGAAATAGAGTTGAAAAGTTTTCATTAAGATCACGGTTAATATTAACACAACAATGGAAATTTGAGTCACTTACGATCATTACATGTTCAATATAATAATTCAATTTTTCAATTTAGTCTCAGCATATCCAACTAATAATCCTGATATTAAGTTACTCTAATGTTCAAATTTATGAATCTGCTATAAACGTTGCAAGATTATAAATCCACAATTTTGGAGATAAGAGCCAAACAATTATAAGGGTAAATATCTACTTTTGTTTCTCAATGTGTAATTTACTGACAAATACGTCCTTAAAAGATGAAAATATAAAATTTAATTCATGAAAGTATAAAAAGTGCGACAAATATATCTTACCGTTAACTTTCATCCGTCACCGTTAATAAAAATAGTCTACGTGACACGGAGAGACAAATTTGTCACTGAAATGATTGTCAACGTAGATTGTCAACATAAGGCATATTTGTCATAATATTTTTTTTTTACTTTTCGTCTTTTCACTTCACTGACAATTGTGTCCCTGAGAGAGGAAAATGCAAAATTTAGTCCTGAAAATATAAAAAGTGCGTCAAATATATCCGGACGTTAATAATGAATTGTATAGGAGAGAAGCTAGGGAAAAAGGGATTAAAAAACAGTAAAATACAACTTAAGATTTGAACTATTATACTTTGATTATGTATCTATTTATTCATCTATCAAATTGTTAATTAGTTTTTTAATTAATCAATATAACTATTTATTTCACAAAATAAAATAAATTTCTTTAGTTTTATGATATAAAAAAATTTAGTTACCATTTAAAAAAAATGAAAGCCTTTTATTTCTTGAATTTTTTTCTTCAATTAATTATTAATCTTTATTACGTATTCTGTCATAGTATGCCAAATGGAATGCAAAGTCCTGCAACCCCTAAATCAGCGAGAAATATAACTCTATGTCCCAAAAGCAAAGAATAAACCTCTGTAATAGGTTTTTTTTTAAGTTAACATCTATATTAGTTTGAACATTATTTTATTTTTTATTTAAATTTATTTGGATTCTTTATTTGTTAGTAATTGTTTTCATTTCATTCATACCATGTATAATAAGTATTGTCTCGAGTAGAAGCACATAAAGTTTATCCAATGAATTCTTTCATATTTGAGGTATATATATACATTTTATTGATTAAGGAAAAAGACTTATAATTTCACTTTAGCTTTATCTAGTTTAAATTTTGTGAGACTCTTTTTTTTTTAAAAAAAAACTAGTTGATTAAATTCATTTTTTAAAATAAATAAATAAATAAATTTGGTCTCGTGATGGGTTGTCTTTTTTTTTACTCAAAACTCTTGACATGTTATTTTTAATCTAAATATAAGGGTTTTAAGTTGGAATTGAGATATGGAATAATTTTAAAGATTAAAAGTGAGAAATTTAGTAGAAATTTGATAAAATTATAAGATATAAGATAAAGTTTTTTTTCACAACAAAGATTAAGGTTTGACAAGAAAATTAAAATAATATATATATATATATATATATATATATATATATATATATTAAAAGGCAATTTAAGAAATATATTGTATAAGTACTAAACGAATAGGAGCAGTAAATTACAAACATATACTAATAATAATAATAATAATAATTAGTCGCAATCTATTATTAACGTTCGGATATATTTATCGCACTTTTTTATACTTTTGGAAACTAAATTTTACATTTTCATCTTTCAGGGACAAATGTGAGAAGACGAAAAGTCAAAGAATATTATGACAAATATACCCATATGTTGGTAATCCACATTGACAATCATTTCAGTGACAAATTTATCCCTTCGTGCCACGTAGGCTATTTTATTAACGGTAACAGACGGAAGTTAACGACCGGATATATTTGTCGCACTTTTTACACTTTCAGGGACTAAATTTTGTATTTTCATCTTTCAGAGACGTATTTATCAACGAATTACACATTGAGGGACAAAAGTGTCTATTTACCCCAATTATAATTAACGTTTGCATTTAGAAAGTATGATTGGTTATAAAAGAAAAAACATCAAAATAGAGAGTTGTATCTATAGAAAATTAAGCAATATGACCCCATGTAAAAACCTAACATCACAACACACTCAGAGATCCTAAAGCTTCCTTACATAGTTATTAGAGCCCATAACACAAAAAAAGTTCTGACTTTCCTGCTATTAATGCACAACATCCATCCCATGTCCTATAAAATATAAAGAAATAATTATACTTTGTGAGGATCCTTCAACACCACTAATATCAAAGTTGAGGGGCTTCCTTAATGCCAAAACTATACACACAAAATTCTTGGCTTGAGCAAGAACAGGACTCTCAGTCATGTACACTGTTCACACAACTAACCAAACTTATTGCCACCATGTTACAAAATAAGGAATGTGCACTTATAGTCACCATAAGAAGTTAAAGGAAATGATTTGATTTTTCATTTCATTCATTTAACTTGACCAAACAATGTTGATGAAATAATAAGGAATATGCTAACCATAAAAATAAAAATAAAACTTAAGTAACCACATAAAAAGAACCAATAATACATTAGTTATATTATGATACAACAGGTCAATTGCACAACTAAAATTAAAATAGAATACTCAAATATGACACACACACAACAAAATATAAGCTTAAGAAAATGCAAGTCTAATATCAAAATTTTGAACAAAACAAAAAATTAAAGGAAACTTATTGTATACAATAAAACATGGAGAATATATAATAACTAATGCAACAAACAAAATTTGCATATGAATATGTCTAGCTAGTTCTCACCATTGAGCTAATTGCAATAGAGATGCCAATAGAATGACTAACTTTGAATTCCCACTATAAAATAAGGACAAAATTCATCAGTATTTATTTCCATTACCCAGAAACTGATTGTAGCCATATTGCTACTCAGAGTTCCAGATAAATTAACACCATAATTGTAAGCAAGTGCTTGAATTTTGGTAGGTAAAACCTAGAGGAAAAAGGAGAACTTTAGTATGTGTCTATGGAGAATACTAATTAACTTTACATGCCACTTTTCTCAACCCTTTAAACATTTTCTTTTGTTCGGTTCAATACCTACAAATTAAATGCACCTTCAGCATTACCGACCTTCTGTTAAAAAAAAGTAACATGTATAAATCTAACAATATATATATATATATATATATATATATATATATATATATATATATATATATATATATATATATATAATTAGATTTATGCACATTACTTTTTTAGAGTTATTTCTTATTCTCACCAGTTAATTTCTTTAGATTTAATGGTTGTAATAAATAATAATCTTAATCATTAAATTTCAAGAAAATAAATAATAAAAATAAAAAATAACTCTAAAAAGAATTATTATTTGAGTAAGTGAATTCCTTCTCTCTCTTTATATATATATATATATATATATATATATATATATATATATATATATATTCAAAGAAAGAATGATATAAACACCGAGAATATATAGAAAATTTAAACAAAACAGAAAAGGAAACTAATTATAAATATAATAACCACAACAACACTCGAAACCTATACATGAGGGATAAGTCCTTCTAGTTCTCACCCCTAGTAATTTAATTACTAAGAAGCATATCAAAAGAGTTTGCAAAATTAATTTGTTACCCTGTCACTATCTCTGATAAGCATGTAACAAAACCATAATGATGAGCTGAGATTATGAGAACACCTTAAGTGAACAATAATTGCAATATAGATCTAGCCAGACATAATTCAATATATTGTCTTTATAAATAATTTCTAATAAACCAATGAAAAAGCGAATCTTCACGAAAACTTTGAGTCATAAATAATTTCATATATGTACAACGAATAATTGTATATATTGTGGTTACTGTCATTTTTTTCATTAGCATTCTCCATCATATTCAAAACATGATCATACTCTTGAACATCATCTTCATAAAGTACTTTTTCTTACTCTTTCAAAAGATTAATTTTTCAAAAGTGGGGACCTACCAGAGTCAGGGTCTGAAGTTTTTTTCACACCATAAGAGTTCGCAGCTCTATCCTCAAGTGAATGCAGCTAAACAAAAAAAAATCCTCCATGGGAAAAAAAACAACCATCGTTTCATATGGCACATTTGCATTTTTCCATTTTCTTGAGTTGTTAGCATCTGGCAATTCTAAACTGCTTTATCAAGTATTTATGTGGTTGCAATAAAAAGTTTTTAAAAAAATAGGAATGCGCATCAGGTGCAAATGGTATATTTTGTATCCCCAGAGTTTGATGAACTTGTAGCAAATTGAATAAATCAATCTTACCAATCTATATTTTTGTCATGGTTGTTGGAAGCCCACGTTGCATTCACATTCCACGTTCCTTTTT
This sequence comes from Glycine max, assembly GCF_000004515.6. Classification (NCBI taxonomy): domain Eukaryota; kingdom Viridiplantae; phylum Streptophyta; class Magnoliopsida; order Fabales; family Fabaceae; genus Glycine; species Glycine max. The sequence continues at coordinate 3,666,860 of NC_038256.2, read as the reverse complement.
TTTATTTTATTATTTTGGAATATTTAGTTATTTTGAATCTGGTCCATTTTCCATCCACATTCAACCCATATCTTTACAAATATATTTGCAACCACCTTCAGTAACAAATCACGTACCCATCCTTTATCTCACGTACTGCTAACTTCTTATTTCACGTTCTGATAACAAGTTGAGAGCTCTGTGATGGACAAACTCTATAAATAGGATGGGGTGCTCTCAGTTTTGTATCACCAAACTCACTTCTCTATTCAGAAAAAATACACCATCTATTCAGAGTGAGTAAGGGTCTGGAAGAACAAAATTATCTTTCAGATTCGTGTGTGCGCCGCTTCCCGTTCAATTTGCAATGGTTGGAGGTACGCTCATAATATTTTTAATTTCCGCTGTTTGATCTAAATATGTCATTTAAATTGATTTGCAGGTTTAGATCAGTATATGTATATTTTTACATTTGGTATCAGAGCCTATTTGTACCTCTGTCTTGCTTATTGGGTCGTTCCTATTATGCGGAGTTTATTTTCTGAGTACATGGGTGTTATGTTTTAAGCCTCCTTAATTCAAAATAACATTAAAATTAGGAATGATATAAGTTTTCTAATTTTTCTATGATTTAAAACATATTTTTGGGTGTCTAAAATGCATATAATAATGTGAGTTTTTCGAAATTGAGGTAATAATTTATTATTATTATTATTATTATTATTTTTCTTACCCGCTAGAGGTTGAAGACGAAGTTTTGCGGGTTTTGTTTACTGTCTTCGTTTTTTAATTAATTAAAAGGAACGCGAAAACGTTTTGGGCTGGTTTCAAACCCTCGCCATGCAAGCATGAAAGGACTCCCTTTGCCGCTAAGCTACTGCAATTTAATTGTCTATTAGTTGCAGTTCATGTGTATTTATAACTTCTAAAGGATAAATCATTTATGCATAAACTGTTTAAAATTGTGTGTCTCTAAGTTATGTTGAACATGCAATATTATGTTAAATACTAGTATTAATTGGATTTAATCCTTTAAAGTTTATTACATGTTGAATGAATATACATGCAATGCTATTTTGAATTGGTATACATGTAATTTTTATGATTCAATATTGAGCACATTTGCATTATTAAGTATGTTTATGCAAGGATTATTTTTGAATGTTAAGTGATTAATATAATTTTATTAAATTAGAGAATAGCCACAACATCTTTAATTGAGTAAAATTATATGCTAAATTTATAATCACATTAGAAATATTAATTGTGATTAATCATATGTAATGTGATGAAATCTACCCACAAGAATTTTGTTATATTTGTATGATTAATTAGGATAAAATATTAAATTATATTTCTTAATTTACCCACAGGAATTAAGGAAAAGAACATGATTTAATAGTTTTATCATAAAATTGCATGATGAATCTAATTGAGTAGGACTTTAGCCCACAGGCAAGTTTTGTGTCACTAGATTCATATATTGAGACATGATTTGCATTGGCAAAACATGACATTTGTTTAGTCTCAAATTTTCTTAATGAGCATGTGTGTTTGTTTTCACAATCTATGAATATTTCTTGTGACCTTCCCATTTTGAAAGGTGATAATTATAAGGTTTGGAAGGAAAAAGTTCTCCTTCATTTGGGTTGGATGGATATTGACTATGCTATAAGGAAGGATGAGCCACTGGCTATTACTGAAACTAGCGAACCTGATGTTGTTGATCTTTATGAAAAGTGGGAGAGATCTAATCGTCTCTCCGTTATGTTCATAAAAACCAACATATCAGCTAGTATCCGGGGTTCAGTTGACCAGCATGATAAGGTCAGAGATCTGTTGAAAGCCATTGACGAACAGTTTACGACCTTTGAGAAGTCGCTTGCTAGCACACTCATTATGCAATTCTCTTCCATTAAGCTTACTGGAACGAGAGGTGTGCACGAACATATCATGCGCTTAAGGGACATAGTGGCTCAGTTGAAAACCCTGGAAGTTACCATGTCTGAATCCTTCCTGGTACATTTCATTTTGTGCACCCTACCTCAACAGTATACACCCTTCAAAATCTCCTACAACACACATAAGGATAAATGGTCTATTAATGAATTGATGACCATGTGTGTTCAAGAAGAGGAGAGATTGATAATGGAAGAGGGTGAGAAGGTAAATTTGACTACTTCTACTTCTGGAAAGGATAGGAAGAAGTCTGTGGGCACCAATAAAGGAAGGATTCCAACTCAACCAACAATTAAAAAGGAGTCAAAGTGTTTCTTCTGTAAAAAGAAAGGACACATGAAGAAGGACTGCCCCAAATTTAAAAGTTGGTTTGAGAAGAAAGGTACACCATTTACCTTCATTTGTTATGAATCTAATATGATTAATGTGAATCATAATACATGGTGGATTGACTCTGGTTCTACAATCCATGTTTCTAATACCTTGCAGGATATAGAAAACCTAAGGAAGCCAGTGGGAAGTGAGCAGTGCATCTACTCAGGGAGTAGGATGAGCTCGCATGTAGAGGCCATTGGAACGTGTGTCTTAGTTTTAAGTAGTGGCTTTAAATTACATTTGGAGAAAGTTTTTTATGTTCCTAGTTTCTGTAAAAACTTAATTTCTGTTTCTAAACTTGCACCTTTGGGATTTTATTTTAATTTTACAGACTTTGGTTTCAATTTACTAAATAAATCTGAAATTATTGGTTGTGGTCAATTGGTTGATGGTCTTTATTCGATTGAATTGAAAAACGACGCTACTTCTATGCACATTTCTGTTGTGTTAAAACGATGTATTGTGAATGAAGAATCCTCTATGTTGTGGCACCGGAGATTAGGACATATCTCTATTGAGATAATCAAGTGATTAGTAAATGAAGGAGTACTTAGTACTTTGGATTTTGCTGATTTTGAGACTTGTGTAGATTGCATTAAGGGTAAGCAAACTAACAAGTCTAAAAAGAGTGCAAAGAGGAGTTCTAATTTATTAGAAATCATACATACAGACATATGTTGTCCAGACATGGATGCAAATAGTCCAAAATACTTCATAACCTTTATAGATGATTATTCACGATATATGTATCTCTACTTACTTCATTTTAAGAATGAAGCTTTAGATGCCTTTCAAGTTTTTAAGGCTAAAGTTAAGAAACAATGTGAAAAACAAATTAAGATCGTGAGATCAGATAGAGGTGGGGAGTACTATGGTAGATACACAGAGGATGGACAAGGACCAGGTTCATTTGCGAAATTTCTTCAAGAACATGGGATTGTTGCCCAATACACTATGTCTGGTTCTCCGGATCAGAATGGTGTGGCAGAACGAAGAAATCGAACCTTATTAGACATGGTGAGAAGCATGATGAGTAATTTAAAGCTTCCTCAATTTTTGTGGATTGATGCTCTTAAGACGACTACGTTTATATTAAACCGAGTTCCAACCAAGGCTGTCTCAAAGACACCTTTTGAGTTATTCAAGGGTTGGAAACCAAGTTTGCAACATATACGCGTTTGGGGATGCCCGTCTGAAGTAAGAATTTATAATCCACAAGAGAAGAAACTAGACCCTAAGACTATTACTGGGTATTTCATTGGATATGATGAAAGGTCTAAAGGGTATAGGTTCTATTGTCCATCCCACAACACTAGGATTGTGGAAACAAGGAATGCAAAGTTTCTTGAAAATGACTTGATCAGTGGGAGTGATCAATTTAAGAACATTTCTTCTGAAAGGGATCACTATGAAGCTGAACCTTCTAGGACAAGTAATAGGTTGGTAGTCATTCCCACCCCTCAAGTTAAAATGGATGTTAGACAACCAGTGATTGAAGTTCCACAAGCTGTTGAAAGTGATCATGTAGATCAAGTTGTTTGTGAGGAACAACATGATGATATTGAACAAACTTGTGAAGAACCAGTTGAACAAGTTCCTCAGCAAGATGACCAAACAACATTAAGAAGATCTACTAGAATAAAAAAAACAGCAATTCCTAGTGATTATGTAGTGTACCTACAAGAATCAGACTACAACATTGGAGCCGAAAATGATCCTGAGACGTTTTCACAAGCCATGAGTTCTAAGGAATCAAATTTGTGGTATAATGCTATGAGGGATGAGATGGATTCTATGGCATCTAACCAAGTTTGGGATCTCGTTGAGTTGCCTGTTGGTGTAAAAGCCATCGGATGTAGATGGGTCTTCAAAACAAAGAAAGACTCAGAAGGCAACATTGAGAGACATAAGGCAAGACTTATTGCTAAAGGATTCACTCAAAGAGAAGGAATCGATTACAGAGAGACCTTTTCCCCTCTATCTAAGAAAGACTCTCTTCGAGTAATTTTGGCATTAGTAGCTCATTTTGATCTTGAGCTGCATCAAATGGATGTGAAAACGACATTCCTGAATAGTGATCTAGAAGAAGAGGTTTACATGAAACAACCTGAGGGATTCTTATCTAGTGTTGGTGAGCACTTAGTCTGCAAGCTTAATAAGTCCATCTATGGATTGAAACAAGCCTCCCGCCAATGGTATTTAAAATTTCATGAGGTCATTTCTTCATTTAGCTTTGAAGAGAATGTCATGGATCACTGTATATACCAGAAGGTCAGTGGGAGTAAGATTTGTTTCCTTGTATTATACGTAGATGATATTCTGCTTGCGACTAATGATAAGGGTATGCTATATGAGGTAAAACAATTTCTCTCAAAGAACTTTGATATGAAGGATATGGGAGAGGCATCTTATGTCATAGGCATAAAGATCCATAGAGAAAGATCTCGAGGCATTTTAGACTTGTCTCAAGAAACCTATATCAACAAAGTTTTAGAGAGATTTAATATGAAAGATTGTTCACCAAGTGTAGCTCCCATTGTGAAGGGTGACAAACTTGCTTTGAGTCAATGCCCCAAAAATGATTTTGAGCGGGAACACATGAAAAATATTCCATATGCTTCAGTAGTTGGAAGCCTTATGTATGCTCAGGTTTGCACTAGACCTGATATTGCATTCGCTGTTGGAGTCTTGGGAAGATATCAAAGTAATCCAGGTATTGACCACTGGAAAGCTGCAAAGAAAGTGATGAGATATCTTCAAGGAACAAAGGATTACATGCTCATGTACAGACAAACTGATTGTCTGGAAATGATTGGCTACTTTGACTCAGACTTTGCTGGTTGCGTTGATACGCAAATATCAACATCTGGTTATATTTTTATGTTAGCCAGTGGAGCTGTATCTTGGAGAAGTGCCAAGCAAACCTTGACTGCTACTTCCACTATGGAGGCTGAGTTCATTTCTTGTTTTGAGACTACCTCGCATGGTGTATGGTTGAAGAGTTTCATATCTGGCCTTAGAGTTGTGGACTCTATTTCTAGGCCATTAAAGTTGTATTGTGACAACTTTTCTGCGGTGTTTATGGCTAAAAATAACAAAAGTGGAAGTCGAAGTAAGCACATCGACATCAAGTACTTAGCCATAAGAGAACGTGTTAAAGAAAAGAAAGTGGTCATTGAACACGTCAACACTGAGTTAATGATTGCTGATCCTTTAACTAAAGGCATGCCACCAAAGAATTTTAAGGATCATGTAGTACGAATGGGACTTGGTTCCATGATGTAATTTCATTGTACGTACATTTGTTATTTTCAATGAAACTCTTATTCAATTAGATATTTTCTCATATGGTTTTGTGCACATATTTATTTATTTCGAGAAAAATCATTCGGTTTAGATATAGAATAAACATATGGTTTATTCATTAAGTTGAGAGCTAGTGTTGAGAGACTTGATATATTGTGGTACATGGAAGATACTACTCATCATCAGAGGACCTATCGCCATGACTCATATATTATGTTTCTTGTTATGGTTGATGTTGAGTTAAATGGACCAAGTGGGAGAATGTTGGAAGCCCACATTGCATTCACGTTCCACGTTCCTTTTTTTATTTTATTATTTTGGAACATTTAGTTATTTTGAATCTGGTCCATTTTTCATCCACATTCAACCCATATCTTTGCAAATATATTTGCAACCACCTTTAGTAACAAATCACGTACCCATCCTTTATCTCACGTACTGATAACTTCTTATCACGTTCTGATAACAAGTTGAGAGCTCTGTGATAGACAGACTCTATAAATAGGATAGGGTGCTCTCAGTTTTGTATCACCAAACTCACTTCTCTATTCAGAAAAAATACATCATCTATTCAGAGTGAGAAATGGTCTGGAAGAACAAAACTGTCTTTTAGGTTCGTGTGTGCGTCGCTTCCCGTTCAATTTGTAATGGCTGGAGGTACGCTCGTAATATTTTTAATTTCCGCTATTTAATCTAAATATGTCATTTAAATTGATTTACATGTTTAGATCAGTATATGTATATTTTTACATGGTTTCTTATATGTAGGAAGCTACCCTTTTGGTGCAAATTACTTCAATTTTTAGCAAAAGGTGGTGGCTAGAATGAACACAATCATTATCTGTATACACATTAAATTTTGGAAAACTATAAATGTAGCATATTACTCAATCAACCAAGCCATAGATTATTTGCAACCCATTTAATATAGATTAAAAAATAGATTATGGCTTCCTTGAGCCCTACTTAATATTTTAGTAAATTATAATTTTTGTCAACCTATAAATTTAAATTTGAAAAACAAAAAAATTCAAGCCATCTCAAAGGAAGATCAATGCTAAATTGTCATTATTAACCGTCAATTTTAAACAATGATTTTTATTAATTTTAAACTATTATAATCAATTAAAGAAAAAAAAAAAAACAAAACATACCACTCCCTCTCTATCTTTCATTCATGTTATATATAAGAGGAACCAACTTACTTGAAGAACTTAAAAAAGTCATTCTTCATCTCATCGCTTAAATTGATTATTTGATTTATTTAATTTTCTGTTGTAATTATTTATGAAAATTATTAATAAATTATTTCTTAAAATTTCTCATAAACATGGAAAATTAACTATGCTAATTTTGCACATGTTTTATTGTAATTAATGATTCATAAACTTAAATTAATTAAATCATTAAGTTAATTGATTATTCGTTAGATTAGCTTTTAGCAACAATTAAGTCCATATATTCTTAACAGATTAATCTATTTGTTTATATTTCTTTAATGTGATGAATAGTGTATATATGTGTGTGGGTGCCTTAGTCATTAAGGTTTTAACCAAACAATTAAACTATCCTAGTTAATATCTTGTTATTTTGATTTGAACATTTTACATAAATAATTTGAAGAAATAATTAATAGGTTAATTTGTTTTTACAATTTTTCCAAAAATAAAGAGAAAGTAGTAAATGGTGTTATTACATTAAAATGTAAACGGTTTATGAATATAACTATCGGAAAAAATCTAATAACTCAAATAATAAATTAAATAGACTGAATAAATTAATTTAAGTTAAAAAAATTAATTAAATGATTACATTAAAACACGTTAAATTTATATATATATATATATATATATATATATATATATATATATATATATATACTGATTTTTTGGAAAATTGGTAAAAAGTTAACATTTACTTAATTATTTTCGTTTTCATAAATAATTAAACAATTATATAAATCTAATAATTAATACTAATTATTTTTTTATAATGATACTAATTATTGTTATCCCTTCCAGTAATCAAATAATTTTACTTAAATAATTTTCCCCTCTCTAACAACATGGTTAGGAAGATGGTAGTTAATTTCATTTTTCAAAAGAGCGGTTGATTAAATTATTGGCTTAAATATTTTTTTTTTAGTTATTTTGTATATACGGGGTGATTGAAATAAGGAATAAAAAATTTTCAATATGAAATCAATTTTCACTATCATAATTTAATTTTTATCTTATATTTTAAAATATAATTTTTTGATGTTTAAAAACTGAAAAAATCGAGTTAATACAAAAACTTAAAAAACAGTATTTAAAATAAGAATTTTTTTTTTTATTTTTTTACCGACTACAAAGAGATTGTGAATTTCAAGAACAAAAAAATAACTTCAATTTTTGGAAGGATTACCATAAAATCAACTCAAATTTAAAAAACTAAAAATATATTTAAATCTAAATTATTAAACATTTAGAAAAGATATTAAAAATAAGTTGTTATGGGACACACATGGCATGGTTGTGGAGAGGAAGAGTGGAAACCAAAATGACTAGTATTGTTTAAATTATTATTTTGTGATCCAATCGCCCCTTCAGGATTCATTTGCAATCCACACGCCTCTACCTCTTCCTCTTTCCTCCTCCATCATCTCACCAAATTAACATCAGAGTAAGTACCAGCACAGTGATGGCAACGGCAACGAACCTAACCCTATGGGGAATCCTCTCCGAATCAAAACGCATAATCAACGCCCACTCTCGCCACTTCCTGGCCCTTTCCGTCATCTTCCTCCTCCCTCTCTCCTTCTCCCTCATCGTCTCCCCTTCCCTCTTCCCTCTCTTATACCCTCAACACTCCTCCCACGTCCACATCCTCCGACGCCAAACCCTACCCCAACCCCAAACCCTAACCCTAACCACTTCTCTCTCCTTATCCCTCCCCATCCCCTTCCTCCTCTTCTTCCTCTTCGTAGTCTTCTTCTCCTTATTCGCCCTCGCCTCCATCACCCACAGTGTCTTCCACGGCTTCTTCGGCCGCCCCGTAAAACTCCCGTCCGCGCTCCTCTCCGTCGCCACCTCCTTCCTGCCCCTCCTCGTCACCTCCTTCATCACCAACCTCATTCTTCTCTCTCTCTCACTCCCCGCCATCTTCCTCTTTTCCACCACCTCCTCCTCCTCGATCCTCGTTGCCATCTCCGCCGTCCTCGTCCTCCTCGCCATCGTCTACCTCCGCGTATCCTGGTCCCTCGCCTCCGTCGTCGCCGTCACCGAATCCACTTGCGGCGCCCTCCACCCCCTCCGCCGCAGCGCCTTCCTCACCAAAGGAATGAGAACCCTCGCCGCCTCCTGCTTCCTCTTCTTCGGCTCCCTGCAGACCATCCTCCTCTGGACCGCCTCCATGCTCGTCGTGGGCTCTGACGGCTGGGCCTGGAAAGACTGGGCTTTCGTCGTCCAGATCGTCCTCACATCCACGCTCCTCGTGCTCCTCATGCTCTACAACGCCGCCGCCGACACTGTCCTCTACATGTACTGCAAGGCCGTCCACGGCGAGCTCGCGCTCGAGATTGCGGAGGAGTTCGCCTGGCAGTACGTTTGCTTGCCGTTCGACGACGGCAAGGTCCCTCACGTTGTTTCCGTTGTCCGTGTTTAGTGTAGCTTGTTTTGGATTCCTTTGTTTTTTTGTAACGCAGTGTGCATAAGTGTAATCCATCCCAAACTTTTAGGTCAAGGGGATCTAGTCTAGCTCTTGATTGAGAAGTGTGCGTCAGTTATTGGAAAATCTCATATCATCTTTGATTCTCACTCAAAAAAAAATCTCAAGCTTTTAGTCGTGTAAATTTCTGGACTAATTAATAATTAACTGTTACATTGTTAATTGGAGTGTGGAACTTGTACATGCCAAATGTGTATATTGTGGTGGTTTTTTTGCTTGTTATTTTTTTAGTTGAAGCTTGAAATTGATGGCAGTTATTATTAGGTTACAAAATTTGGGTGAATGGTCTGTTTTGAGATGGATGTTAGAATGATTGTTTGGATGGTTTTGTTTCAAAAATGGGTGAAAAAACTGATTTGAATTGGATCGTTGTAATTAAACTTAAATCGAATTAATTTTTTTTTAATTAGTTCAAGAAGAAAGGAATACACTATTTTATAAAACTAATCCAATTAATTAAATTGTTGTTAGAAAGTCAGTTCGGTCAATCAAATTAATTTTTATTTAAATATTTTTATTTGAAAAAATACTTCAAAAACTAGTTGGAAACAAATTTGACTTTTAGAATCAAGTTAAAACTAATTCAGAACTAATTTTTTAAAATTAATTTAATCTTGAACCAATTTCTAAATTACAAATCAGGTTGAATATATTTTTTTTTTTTTACCGAACTAGTACACCCCTAACCAAGACATATAACTTTATTGCTATGTCTGGCTTTCCCTTGGGATTTAGTGAATAATAGTGGAGGCATATTGAGAAATGTTTCATGCATAACAAAAGTAGCAAAATGAGATTTCTCCTTTAATTTTTATTGGGTTTATTTATTAGATGCGTGAATATGAAAATGATGAGCGAGGAATATTAAAAAAAAAAGTGAGATAAAGATAATTGTAATTGATTTCACGGATATTATCAATTTCTCTTTTATGTTGAAACTAGCGCGGATAGACAGGTACTGTTGTGGTTGTTTGTATTCGTTTTTAATTCTTTGAAATTAGATTTGTTACGTACGTAGTTGGTACCATTTTTTTTAATCATTGTTGTGGGAAGTTGAAATAAAATAATGGAGTGGTTTGTGTCTCTGTGATGATAATTAAAGATTAAAAAAATCTAAGAAAAGGAGAGATCAGATGATGATATCCTCTTTATTATTCCTATACTAGATTATAGGTAATGAAACCAGTGACAGATTTTTTCTTTGTTCTCAAACCAGTGACAGATCCTTTTTGAAAGAGGCTCTTTTAAGTTTGCTTGTTGCTTAAATTTACGAAAGATCTCCCTCGACTTAATTTATATAAGCATGATCTTAATTCTGAATATGCTTTTATTTGTGTAGCTTATAGGCGAGCTCTCTTTAAAAGAGTTTTTTTCCTTTCTTTTACCGCATTTTTTTTTTGTAGAAATTGATTCTAAACTCTCCTATAATTTCCATGTAACTTTTGTTCTTTGCTTCTCTTGATTAAAAATTCAACCTTTTATCAGAGCTGAAAATTCAACCTTTGCTTCTCTTGATGTTATAATACTATTTCAATGATATATACATATTTTCATTTACAATAGTAAATATCCTTTTATTAACATATCCTAATATTTCTTTTATTAAAACCTTTAAATTCACTTTACCAAAATCAATTTTATCAAGGACTATCCAAAATAAATTCACAATGCACACCGTAATACACACTAAACAGTAGTTATTAGTTTCAGCCATTTTACTTTATTTAAATCTGCAAACAATTCCCATTTCGGTTAGAATTTCTTACCATATGTCCTTAAAGTCATTCGAGAGTCGAGACATACAGCGGAATTCATTGGAGAAGAATATGAATTGAAGAGCTGTTAAATTAGCAAATTGTAAACCACTCAGTCCATTCAAACAGTAGTTTTAATAGAAACTATACATCAAGATACAACCTAAGGTCTAAGAATAACATTTTGGAGGTAGAGAGAATAGTTCTCTTCCCAAATCAGGCACTTCTATTAAATAAAAATAACACGGTCTTTACCAATCCATCCAAGACTTAACAAGTTGAAGTGTTCCGTCCGGGTCTGTACCAAAAGATTCAAACAATCCACTTCCAAAAATGGATAAAACTTACAAACTCACCACACTAGTCGCCCACTTAGTATCATGCGGGAACTTAAACAACAGCAAACTATACTATTTGGGCTCTCACTTAATGTCAAAGGATCTCATAAACTCCATCAAACACGTCATTTACCAATATAACCCCTTTGACAAGTTTAGATGCATGTCAAAATGAGTAAAATTGAACAAATTCAACCTGCTTGTGGTTGTGGATAAAGACAAACAACATTGTGTTTTGTGACCCGACAACAGTTTGGTGGAACAAAGATGGACATCCAAAAATATTGATGGTTCGTAGAAGGAAACATATAGGAATTACTTATTTGTACAAAAACAAGGAAACCGATCCTATACATATAAGTCATCCCTCTACACTTCCTTCTGCTACCCCCAATATTCTCTGGTGTATGTCATTGTTCCACCAAACTGTTGAGTCACAAAATGCACCATCACTTATGCTTTTGTCAGCAAGCACAAGCCGCTGAGTTTGTCAGTTTTATCCATTTTTAGAGAAGTCTGCCATTTGGATCTTCAGGTACGACCTGAACACATCAAACTTGTCAAACGGCTTGGATGCATAAAGGGTGTGTTCAATGACCTTCCAGTTTATAAGATCCTTTGACCTTGAGTAGGTCCAAACAGTATTTTTTGTTTAAGTTCCCACATGATATACATGCTCGAGCCTACCTCCAACGCCCAAAATTTGCAAGCATCATATTAAATTGTTCAAGTACCTCTAGCTCACAACTCAAAGAATGAACAATTCCCATGAAATAGTTAGAAAGATAGTTATCTAATTGACACCCAAGTTAAGTTTTTCAAAACTTTCTACTATCTATAACCAACACTGGTTGATGAAAGAGACATTTTAAAAGCCTTGTCATCCTGATCAGCTCTGAAAAGAAGATTAGTCCAATTTGTAGATCTCTGAACAATCCTACTTGGGTCAACCCGGTCACTGTCTTCTCCGCCAGAAGCCTCATATCCATCACTAGTTGAACTTGACAGCGGAATTTCCTTCAGAGTTGCAGCACCAGCAGCTGAAGGACCTGCAAGCTGTCTTGCCTTTTCAGCACTTGATGAAGACACCCCAAAAGGGTGGATATCAGGAGAGTCTAAACTACTTTCAGGAGATGAAGGAACAATCCCAGCTGAGCTTGACATTGCTTGACTTGTTTGAAATGTGCTGCACGCTTCAATAGGGAGAGGAGCCAACCTAGACATCCCACTCAAGGCTTTATCAGTATTACTAGACGAAACTTTTGTCAGGGACTCCATAGACAAGTCAGCAGGATGATGAACCCGCTTACTTGCTCGTTTCTTATTGCCCTCAATCCTGGGAACCATTCTTCGGCCACTGCTACCAAAACTGTTTTCCAGTTCTAAACTGATAGCCTCACCATGTCTTGTTACAGGCTGCAGAACTTTGGATTTTTTTCTTGCTTCTGAAGCTGCCTTAGAAATTTCTTCTGCATTTAAGCGTGCCAATGTCCAAGGACTAATTTTGACAGTTCCAGGATTCTTTTTCTTTAATGGATCTTCTCTCGTTGTCTTCTTTCCCAGTGAACTTACAGAACCTGTTTCTGGGGGCACAACATCAAACTGCAAGGATAACACCCCAAATGCCCCCAAAAGGAGATGGAAAAAATGAAACAGGTGGAGCTCAATAAGTAAACAAAAGAACATAAAAAAAAATAGTACTTGCAATCTAGAAGCAACTAAACAACATAGCAGAATAGCATTCATTTAAAAGGAGTAGAGTAAAATGACCTAGCATGATATACACACTGCCAAAAACCATCCAGCAAGGCTACAATAACTTCCAAAGTTGATATGCGACACTATTCTTGATATGTTTAGTCAGTTAATGGTACATAACATGTTTTTCATTGCATATTAAGTTTTCTTTCCTCTCCACAATAATCACAAACAAATCAATTACTTTGTGTTCTTTTTGTAACTTCTTTAAGTCATCGCGATCTTGTTTTTCTCAGCAGCATGCTTTGATAAAATAAAAGATGTGTATTCAGATGCAATTATGCAAGAAGTTCAAATCAACACCATCACTTTTGCAGGAAAGGCACAATACCTACAGGTATTTTAAGCAGACAAAACTCCAAACATAAAATACAAAAACAAAGAACATTAATATATAAAGCAATTTTAAATTGAAAATATGTTACCTGATCTTCAAGCAGCAGACGTGGGGGTGTGCACCATGCACCTCGGTGTAAAGTAGTAAAGGAGCTTGCACTACTCAATCCAGTAAATGAGCTAACAGTTGACATCTGGGGACTTTGCTGACCTCCATTTCCTAGCTGCTCCTGCTCTTGCTCCCTCATTGCTATGATGTAATCATATGTGCTGAGTCCCTGAGTGAATCAGCAATAACTAAAACAATTAACACATATGATTGTAGCTAGATAATATAATAATATAATGTAGTAATATTTAGCACTAAAAATGTCATTGTCATCAACTGAGAATTAATACATAAACTTGCATTTTGCCCCAAGGAAGACGTTTTATTGCCTACTAGGATCTAAAAGGTGAGAGACTTGTCAATCTTGTCTATATAAGGTGTGTAGACTACTAAACCATCAACAACTAATGCATTATCGGTGTAAATGTAAGAAATGACAGGAATTATGTAATTATTTAGTGCTTGATTTTTTGTCAGAAAAGAGCCTAACAATTGTTTGGCCAAACTGAAAAAAAACACATGCATCAACATTTTTTCCCTTGGAATGTGGACAATGGCTTCTGAACAGGTAACTAAAAATAACCTCAATGTAATGTAAAATGATGATGTGTCAATTGTTAATTGGTTTAGTTTACTCTACACAACTTGCATAACATTGTCTAAACAAGAACTTCTCTTAAAGGGTACATACGCAACCATCAAAATACATACAACTACCCATCATGTATATTCCTTTTGCTTTTTTTTCCTACATGAAGACTAAAATCATACTTGAATAGAAGCTGGCCTATTTATGAATAACAATTTAAGATGTTCCTTAAAATGAAAAGAAGTATTAAGCAGATAATCAACATACGAAACAACAGTCAACCTTACCTTTTTAATGAGGAGGATATGAAAGAAGAAAAGCTGAACAACCGGTAAGGTAGCAATCATAGCCAGAATGGTGCAGATAGACTGAAAATTTTCACACGTGAATATAAGAATAGCTGCATCCGGAAATAACCTCAATGGTTTTCATCAAACAAAAAAGAGCAAAAATAAGTTGATTTTTCAGAACAATAAAAAAGTAGCCATTATTAAGGAAATATAATTATCAAATAATATGTGCACGTGCATAAGAAGCAGGGGAAGCAGAATGCTCACCACCACAATAACAAAGGGAACCATAGAGAAACTGGTTCCCAACTTGGAGGAGATATCCACAGAAAATTGCTTCCTTTTGACAAAACAGCAGATAAGCACAAGTATCCCAGTCAGCCATTGAAGAATAAACTGCAATCTCAAAGGCAAAAAAATCATTTATGGACCTGACATTAGTTAGTCATAATGAAAATAATTAGGAAAAAAAATCATACTTATGATGCTCTATAAGATATGGCATGTTGCAACAATTACTGAGACAGGTTTGGGACGGTTTAAAGAGAAAAAGGAAAGAGTTGACAATTTATAGGGAGACAAGTAGCATCAGAAACAGATGAAAGAGTTTTTTTGGCAATAGAGGGTGATTTCCAAATGCTGGTGATATAGAGAGAATCATATTTTTCAATTCTTACATAGTAGAACTTACTAACTATAGTTACAGTAGGTTCATCCATGTGAATGAGCACGTCATAGGTGGAAAATATTGCTTACCAAGAGCATAGCAGCAACCATGAGGGTGAAAAATTGTCGATAGTTCTTTTTCCCTATACAGTTGTTAAGCCACTGCAAAACCCAGGAAGCAACATGCCTTCAGAACATAGGTCAGGTGAAAAGCAAAGGAATAAGAAGTATATACTCAATTTACTCATACTCGACAATGATGGTCAAAGTGATCTACACACTTGTCGCAGACTCTACAGTGCTTGCTGTACTTGAAAACCTACAACATTAACAATATTATTCAGTGATAAAAACTTACTTTACCATATAAGCATTGCAGAGTAAACATGAGTTTGTAACAGTAGGTAATTGTGAAGTTCTGCAAGCACTGATGCTGAGGCAAAATTATCTTTCCACCTCCACATGTCTTATTAAGGAATGAACTCAAACAGTAATTTCAAAGGGACATTACATTTCTAGTTCAAAAACTTCTACACACCTCGACTTCACACAGGCTGCAATAGAACATGCCATCTTCAATTGTTTGTTTATCAGATGATTTCTCGGTTGAACTAGAGCAGCTGCAGATATATGCACACGGAGAAGAAACCAAGAGGACACAGGATGAACAAGACGACAATGTACTCTTCTCTACTGAATTTGAAGCATCTTTCGAAGTTCCTTTTGTTCCCAATGCCTCTTTATCCACAGATTTAGCTCCAACTATTGAAGCATTTACTTCATGCATTGATGAACTTGATTCTTCACCTAATTTAGAATTCTTTAGTTCAGCAAGCTTTTTACTGTCTGGGATTTTAAGATACTTTTTTGACTTAAAAACCCCTGGATCTCCTGGATCTGCTGCAGCACACCATATGTACAGTCCAAAGACACTAATAATCTGCCAAAATGGGAAATATCACTAAACAATGTCTTTCACAGGAAAATAACAGTCCTAGCCTTAGGGGAGTCATAATAGAAAGGGTGGTCAAAATAGCTAACAGAAGGGGAAAAAAATATCAAAAGATATAAGGTGCATATCAGTATATCACTACATTAAAAACAAATCCCAAACGCACAATACAGCACCTGAACAAAAATCTAGAGTACTTTCGAAGCAAACATCTACGTGTAAGTTTGTCACACTTATCCTCCTTAATAACATTTTATAGAATACAAAATTCACAACTCCAACCTATGAATTATTTGATATCATCTTGATGATCGTGCATATCAGATTTAAAGATCAACTGAACATAGGCGTGTGATGTCATAATTAACAATTACTTATATTTCGAAAAACATACCAACGATATAATAAAATTGATTGATGAAATATCAAAGAAATTTTAAATTAAATGAAAATTTTAACTTGGCTTGAATTTCATATTCCTAACATATAATTTATGCCCGAGGTACAAACAAATAGATCCATCAATACAGTTCTAAGAAAAGAGTAAAATTTCAAACAAGTGGTAATTAATTATCAAAAGAATTTAAACAAAAAAAATGAAATCTTTGAAATTGTAGTTCACACATGTCTTGTGATAGCTATATGTCAGAAATTCTTAAAATGGATGTAAGAAGTGGAAGAGGGAAAGAGACTAAAGAGGTCACAACAAGCAACCAAATGGACCTTATCAGATACAGAGACAGCTTCATAGAACCCTTCATTGAACTACACAACAATCCAAACAGAATGGTACATTATATAATGGGAATTGAGAAGGAATCATGAACTGGAAACAAAACTCAGATTCACAAAAAAGAAATCAAACTCATGAATCTGAAAGCAAAAAATAATATTAAAAGAAAGAAAGAAATCAAAGAACGCACTCCTCCCACAGACCAACTTAGAAAGCAGCAAATGAGTATATTATAAAAGAAAAATAGAGAAAGCAGAAAAATTTGAAGATTGGTTACCAGTGGTGAGTAAAGGCCAATAACAATGTACTGATACATCTTCTCTCCAACAAAAGGAGCAAAGAACACATAGAAGGCAAACCCCAGAGCCAGAAACACAGCAGCAGCCACCACCTTCAAAAAGATTTTCCAAAATGAAAAAACAAAACAACAACAAAATAAAAAACAAAAACTTGTGCTCAAAAAAAGAATCAAAATTTGCAACTACCTGAAGAGGATGGTAAGGTAACTGCCACCCATGTTTCCTCATGCTTTTTGACTTTGAAGTTGAATTCAAGACCTTTTAAGTAGTACACAGCACCAAAAAGCACAACAAAAGCATAGAACACAGAACTAGATAGAACAACCAGGGACAATTACTTTTGCTTTTTTTCCCCCCAACATTTTCACCTCTTTATGTTTTATTTATTTTAAAATGCAAAATCAGACATTTTTAGTCAAGGACAAAGAAACAGAGGGAAGAGGCCAATGGCCATGACATGTTGGTTGAAGCAGATAGAAAGAGATGTAAGAGAGAGAGAGAGAAGATAATAGTGGTGGTGGGTGTGAACAGTGAAGGAATGCTTATTTGGTCTTTGTCTGGTTTCAAAGAATGTTAAAGTGAAGAAGGGAAGTGGTAAAGGTATGGTCTTTTTTGGATTTTGGTGTGACTTCTTTGTTGGTTGGTTGGTTGTAAAAACACCTTTTTTTTACTTCTTCATCAGAGATCTGTGACCATGGCTTTCTCATCCATGCCCCATAATAATTACCACACACACACATACCCTTTTTACTTTTTTTTTTATTATTTTTGAATTTTTGGGTTCTCTCAATCTCTCTCTATGTATATATATCTTCTGCCACCTGCTGCTCACTGCTGTGAGCGGCCGTTTCCTTTTTGAATTGGCAAATCATGTGTCACATTACACTGCAACCAATTCTTGTTTGCTTATGCTTTTGTAACAAACTTTGTCTTAAAGCCCCTCTCTCTTAACTTTAATTTTTTTTATGATTAATCTTAACTTTAAACTTTAATCTTTAACAATAATAATATGATTAATTTTTTTTATCAATAAAAATTAAAAACAATTATAAAAAATTTACAAAACCTACACAGTTTAATCAATTGATCTATATCACTTTGGTGGCTAACTAGTATCTTTAGAATATTAATTAAAAATTTAAAAGAAAAAAATTTATTGTAAAATCTTATTACAAATAATATAATTTTATATATTTTAATAAAAATATTTCTTCTTTTAATTACTTAATTAATAATCCGACAGAATTTGGTTAACATTTGCCTGATAATAATCTTGTGTGGGTAAAATAATTATACTAATATTGATCTTACTGTAGTAGCATTTGCATGTATTTGGAAAAGAGAGCCAAATTCAGCGGGAAATTAGCAACCCGCTCAAATTTAATGTTCACATTTTAAAATGACTTATTGGCTTATTAATTATGAAGAGTTGACAAATTTAATGCAAACAACTAACATGCGTTACGTGTCTAGAGATGCATCCAACTCCAAGCATGGCAAATCCGGACTATGTAGTAGCATTGTCTTTTAAGATTTTGAAAACTAATTAATGTTTTAATTACACCTTTTATTTATTTCAATATAAAGAGAATGCAATTAGGACCTTTATTGATTAAGAGTTTAATTTTCCATCTATATTTCTCCCTAGTTCCTTCTCTATAGTATTTATTCATTAGTTCATTTTAATTACATTGGTCATTCAGTTTGTTAGAGAGAAAGCAAGCTTTCGTTGTCTGGTTATATATTTTACAAGGTAGAACCAATCACAGCCGAAATGATTGATTTGTTGAGATACCAAGCAAGTCTTCTCTTTGAAAATGCCACATCAAATTCGTTCTATATATATTTAACTAATGGCTTCATAAAGTTGTTGATATTTTGGTGTATTTGATGAGTACGTAATTTTTATTTTGTTTTTCGGATGGATGATTCACCAATCACTCATCTATGATCAAAGAGATTTATCTATGAACATAATCAATAAATTAGCTTTGAGAAATCTGTTATCAAAAGACAAATTTCAACGAATTTAATTTGTATTTTATACTCAAATTAATGCACTCAACACGTAAATGAATGATCGACAATAACTCAAATTCAAAATAACCAATGGTTAGGGTTAGTTCAAATTTAAAGAAAATACATATTAAACTAATTAAAATCCATGGAGATAATTTAGAGTGTGTTTGGATGAAAGAATTTAAAATTCTAAGAATTTCAAATAATTGAAATTCTTTTATTTTCAAAATTTTATGTTTTGATAAAAAAAATAAAAATTGTGAGGGTAAAATAAGTGAATGTAAAACGAAAAAAATATATGATTGGTGTGCTTCTAAAGAAGATAATATTGATGCGACATAAGGAGTTCCAGGAGAACTAGGATACGACAACATACACCACCACACCTGACTATAAGATTCAGTCAATAATGCAAAGCATGACCTAAGACCTCATCGTCGGCAAGCACCTCCGCCACGTGATGGGCGGCGATGGTTACTCCCTCGACTGACGGGTGCAATTCTACGTGTCTCCCTACCCTCACACCCGATCCATACTCCACAAGCTTGGACAGTGCTTCTCGAAGAATAGGATCATTGACATGAGGAAAGAGTCATAAGTTCGAGAATAGGATTTCAAGATATTTCAGGTGGAAGAGAGGATAAAGGTGATAAAGGAAACACGCGAACATTTTGGAAGGTTCGATAAGAGAATTTCAATTTCTCACCATTTAAAAGAAAATTAAAACTCTACATTTTTAGTGGTTTAAAATTCTGTTTTAAAATTTTAAAAATTTAAATTTTTTATAAAAAAATTTGAAGAATGAATTTTAGATTAAAAAGATTTAAATTATCTGAAAAATTTAAGGCTGGATATTGTTAATGCAAATTTACAGCTGCAAAAAGGGCAATCAAGTTTTAATAAGGCTGTAGCTTCGAAGTCAACAGTTCTTTGTCAGGTGTTGGTTGGAGTGGCATGCCACAGTACTAGTAGTTTAGTATCTCTTCTTTCAGACTTAGTTATTATAATTGCTTCTTGCCATGGTTTATTAATTAAGAATAAAAATGGGATAGGGGTAATTGTGGTTTTGGAATGCTTTGTATTTTCTTCACAATTATGGTCATGCCTTGTTTTGTGTGGGGCTGCACAGTTTGTTAGCGGAGCATCTTTTGCCTCTTGTTTAATTTTCTAATCTTAGCACATCTTGTATTAGGGTTGGATTGGAATTATTAATAATAAGTTCTCTCTGTTCATATATATATATATATATATATATATATATATATATATATATATATATATATATATATATATATATAAAATCAACTCTAGTTAGTTTGGATCATTCAATTTTCACATGTAAACATTTGAATCCAAGACAAATTCAATAAATTTTAATTTATTATGTAGACACTAAGCTAGTTTAAGTTTAGTACATGTTTTTTTTTTAATTGAATAAAAAATAAAACATATCTAAAAAGGAAAAAATATTAAAAAATTATGGCAAAAGGCTCAAGTTTCAAAATAAGTCCCAAAATCTTTGAAACTTAGTAACAAACCACAAATAATGGAAAAACAACAAAAAAGTCTCAAGACTCACTCTCAATATAATAAAAAAAAGGCTTAATTATAAATTTAGTCTCCTATTTGTCTCATATTTCAAATTTAGTTTTCCTATAATTTAATTCACCAATTCAGTCTCTCATTTTTTTTGCAATTCGGTTATTTCAATCCCTAGTCTTAAAATTAGGTGTTGACGATTAAATGCAAATGTTAAACGTTGACCGTCATATGTCATACTTTTGTTGAACGATATTTTGGTGCACGATTTTAACCCTAAATGGTAATTTTTATTTTACCATTGGATTTATTATTATTTTTAAATAAAAAGCACTATATTTTTTTAGCTTTTATCTTTTTATTTTTTTTAACTTCCCATGATCTCCTTGAGCTTCTCCTACTCTCTAACCTAATTTATGCTCCAACGACAACACCAACACTAAAGCCAATAATGGCAGCGGCAACACCATCACAACCTCCTTTCCTTTCAACCATGTCAATATTATGGAAATAAATAAACAAAACTCGTTCACCCAATTATTTGCATAAGGTAAAAATATTCTCCAAAATAAAGATAAAAATCAACATCGGTGGATCTTTACAAATTAGGCTTCTTCCTTGATGCAATCCTACCCCCAAGGGCATTAGATAGAAGACTCCAAGAAGATTGAGCCAGATATGCAAGAGAAGGCCCTAAGGTTCTCATGAGCCTTAGGGTAGATTTTCAGCCCTTGTATTTTAGGGCACCTAGACTGGTTTTTGTATTAGGGGTAGTTTTGTAATTTCATATGCATTAAGTAAATATTTGATGTGTGTGTTGAGAAATAAATTTAATTGAATTGGGAGAAGCCCAATCCAATTAAATTTTAGAGGGGGAGGTGAACATTTGCTTGCTACACCCCATTGCCACATCATATAGTCACACTTTGTGCATGTCCTTCATGCTTTACATGCTTTATGACACCTAAGCACACTTAGTGGAGAATCTTGGACTTGATCTTGGATTAGTGGGCTAAACCATAGCTAAAATTCACTAATCATAATTAGTGAAATTTTGGCTCCACAAATTCAAGTAAAATTTGAATAGAAATTCAAATTTTCCTCCAATTTTGTGTGACACTTAGGCTATAAATAGAGGTCATGTGTGTGCATTTTTTTAACTTTGATCATTTGAAAACTTCAAATTTCAGAGCTCTTTTAGAACACAAAATTTCTTGCTCTTCTCTTCCTCTCCCTTCATTCATCTCCTTCTTCCTCCAAGCTCTTATCCATGGCCTCCTATGGTGGTGAGCTTCTTCTAGACTCATCTTCCCCTTGAAGTGGCGTCTCCTCTCTCTCTTCCTTCTCCATTCCACTGTCATTCATCTTCCAAGAAGCAAAGAAATCCATTGATGAAGAAGATCCTATGCCTACAAGCTTCAATGGAGCTTACATCATGTGGTATCAAGAGCATCTTCATCTAGGTGGATGTTCTTTTGCTTCCTCTATCTTTTTGTTCGATGAATTCTCTTTAATTCCTTGTTCTTCATCTTATTCTCCATGTATATCCTCCACTGTCTTGTGGTTTGTTTCTGTTTAGAATAGATTCAAAAAAATAAACCGATTAAATCTTAG
This sequence comes from Glycine max, assembly GCF_000004515.6. NCBI lineage: Eukaryota > Viridiplantae > Streptophyta > Magnoliopsida > Fabales > Fabaceae > Glycine > Glycine max. The sequence goes on along the minus strand of NC_038256.2, from coordinate 3,644,537 downwards.
ATCTACACTTGTTCCTGCATTTCTATGGTTCAAATTTTGTGGATCTACTCTTGAATCATGTTTTTGTGTTGATTTTAGGTTCTATCATTTTTCATTCATAATATTCTTGTGCTGAACCTTAGATATAAATTTTCTTCCAAAATATTGATTAGAAAAAAAACACAAAAATCTAAGTGTAAATCACTTAATCCATGTTGTCTTAGAGTCATGTTTAGTCGTAGTAATTGTCACATTATGTTCTAAGTTTGTGTTGAATTTTTATTTTGTTGATTGAATTCTAGATACATTTGTTCATGTATTCTTGTCATTCTTAGCCTATCTTTTGAATTTTGAGTCTAATTCATGCATGTTATTTAGTTCATAACATGTTCTAAATCAATTCCTAGAAGTAGTCTTGTTTTTTTAACTCTTTTTTTTTGTTTTCTAAGTTTCCTACATGATTCCTATGATGAAGTTGAGTTGTGGTGCTGAGTTGTGACTGGATTTGTGAATCAAATAAGTCTTAATCTCTCTTGAATTGTGTTATTAAAGATAATTGAGCATAAGCAAACACAAATTATAACTATCGAAGCCTTAAGCAACATAAACACTACTATTGATTTCTAGGTTGAAATCGTTGGTGCTGGCAGCTTGAACATACGAACTTGTATAAATTATTGGGAATTGGTCACTACGTGTTTTGAGCTGAAATTTTTACTGAATTTTCTAGACATCTGGAACAAAATTATGAAAACAGAAACAAGTGATTTGGATTAAAGGAAAAAATAAGAAAAATCACACAAGTTGGCTGAAAAATTAGTGTCTAGGAAAAAAAAGTGAAAGGGAAGTGTGCTTGTTGTTTTGACTCAAAATCTGTTCTATAATCGGTGCCTATTTTATACCAATCCTAGTTCTGAAATTTCAATTGAAAATTATTGTGAAAACAAATGCCAAAACTAGAGGTTTCTTGAGTCTTTTTTTTTTAGTTTTTCTACTCTACTCTAGAGCCATTCTAGGTTTCTCTTTGAGTCCTAGCTTGCTTTTGTGTGTTTTTCATTGCTTTAATTGTTGAATAATCCTTGAAAATTTGTCTTGTTGAAACTCTATTGGTTTAACTTTCATTTCATTTTTGTTTGTCTTTGGTTATTTCTTGTCTCTTTGTTTCCTTGCTTGTGAGTTGCCATATAGGGAATTGGAAATGAGGATTGGTGTCATACCTTGAAGAATTTGAGTCAAGAAGCAAGAGGAAAACCACCTTAAGAGTTATTGGACTAAGAAACATTCCAAATTGAGTGAATCATCAAAGAGAGAACAACCACCAAAATTGAGGACCTTGTTGTAATTTTGTAATTGACAATTTACTTACTTTCATTGCTTTCAAATTTTGTAACAAAAATGCCTTTCATTGGAAGTAAGTTGGGAGCCTCCAATAGGTCACTCTACTTCCATTTGTGTGTAATAATTTTAGGCAATTTTCGCTTAGGATTGTGAGTGTTTTGTTGGGAACCTTAAATGTGGTCATCCAAACACTCTTAGGATTCGCCTAATTTACATTTCTTGTTTACTTTCATAGCTTATTTCCTTTACCTTCCATTGTCAAACCACCTAGATAGCTTGCCTTTTACCAATTAGTTTTTACCTTATCTTTCACACCTCTTTTAGTGTTTATTTTGGCTAGTTTCAACCATAGTTTCTTTTACCTTTTGTTTTCAAACCCCCAACAAGAAAGAACCATAACTTAGGAAACAACATGAGTCTTCATTCTTCATCTAGTGTTAATGGTGAGGGTTCTACTCCTAAGGACCCCTTGTATAAGATATTAGATGAGTTGAGATCCCTTAAGTTGTGGAAAGAAAAACAAGAGAGAAAAGAAAAAGGTAAAAAAAAGAGTGGAAGAAATAAGTCAAGATGAAAGAGAGAAAATAAGAGAGGAAGAAAGAAGAAAAATAATGAAAGAAATGAAAAGAGAAAAACATGTCTCCTATAGTAGTCATGACTCTTGCAAGAGTTTAAGTGAAGAACTTAGTGATTATTATAGAGGGCACCATAGTTCACATACTAAACATCACTCCCAAAGAAGATAAAAGGATAGAAGGCCTCAAGAGGTTAACATTAGCCTCACATATTTCCATGGAAAATATAATGTTGAGGCCTACTTAGATTGGGAAATATAGGTTGAACAACTCTTTGTTTGCCATCATATTAGCGAAGAGAGAAAAGTTCCATTGACTACCTTTAGCTTTCAAGGGTATGCCCTCTATTGGTGGACTTCCCTTGTTAGGGAACGAAGGATTCATGGGGATCCTCCAATAGAGTATTGGAATGATCTTAAGAGTGCCCTTAGGAAGAGGCACATTCCCTCCTATTATGAAAGAGAACTTATGGACAAGCTCCAAAGGCTTAGACAAGGGAGTATGAGTGTTGAAGAATATAGACAACAAATGGAACTACTCCTTTTAGGAGCTGGACTTAGGGAGGAGGAAAGAACAAGCATAGCTAGATTCCTTAGTGGGCTTAATATGGAAGTGAGGGATAAGGTTGAACTCTTTCCATCTAGGGACCTAGATGAGCTAGTCTAACTTTGTATAAGAGTGGAGCAACAACTTAAAAGAAAGCCTTCTTCAAAATCTTATGGCTTTCACTCTTATCCAAGGAAGGACCAAGCCCAAGGAATTTTGGGGGCTACACCTTCAAAACCCAAGGAAGATAAGGGTAAGACCATAGAGAAATCCACCCCTAAGACTAGTTCCTAAGAAAGGACTAGCAACATTAAATGCTTCAAATGTCTTGGGAGAGGTCACATTGCCTCTCAATGCTCCCTAAAGAAAACCATGATTATGAGGGGTCAAGACATTTATAGTAGTCTAGAGGAGACTACTTCTTCCCCTTCCTCTAGTGGAAGTGAAGATGAAGTAAGGGGTGAAGAGTCTAGTGAGGAAGTCTACCCCCATGAAGAAGGTGACCTTTTAATGGTTAGAAGGCTCCTTGAAGGTCAATCTTGTGATCTATCTCAATCCCAAAGAGAGAACATCTTTCATACAAGATGCAAAATTTTAGATAAAACTTGTTCTCTCATTGTGGATAGTGGATCTGTGCACCACTCTGATCATGGATCTCCAAATCAAACTCTTGGAGCCAAAGCATCCACCTGATCAATCTGGGCTTTGATTCAGCCTTCTTCAACAGGTACTTCGGAGCTGCATGGTCAGTATAAACAAAAACACGAGTACCAAGTAAATATGAACGAAATTTCTCAAGAGCAAAAACTATCGCTAATAGCTATTTCTCTGTGGTAGTGTAATTTGCTTGAGCAACATTCAAAGTTCTGGAAGCGTAGTAGATCACCCGAGGTAGCTTATCAATCTTTTGAGCAAGGACAACCCCCAATGTGTAATTGGATGCATCACACATTAGCTCAAATGGGGCTGTCCAATCAGGTGCCTGAATGATAGGGGTGGTAGTCACCGCACGCTTGAGGCAATCAAAAGCCTCTTTGCACTGGTCATCAAAATCAAACTCCACCTCCTTTTGCAGCAGATTGGATAGTGGAAGGGCCACTTTGCTAAAATCCTTGATAAAACGCCTATAAAACCCTGCATGACCAAGAAAAGAATGAACCTCTCGCACGCAAGAGGGGTAAGGCAATTGTGAAATAACAACTATTTTTGCATGGTCTACCTCTATGCCCCTACTAGAAATGATATGCCCTAAAACTATACCTTGTTCTACCATGAAGTGACATTTTTCAAAATTCAGCACAAGATTAGTTTCAATGCACCTATCAAGAACTCTATCCAGACTATCCAAACATGCATCAAAAGAGGATCCATAAACAGTAAAATCATCCATAAACACATCTATGCAACTCTCTAAAAAATCACTGAAAATGCTAAGCATACACCGTTGGAAGGTACTGGGGCATTGCATAGGCCAAAGGGCATCCTCCTATAGGCAAAAGTGCCAAAGGGACAGATGAATGTGGTATTTTCTTGATCCTCAGGAGCAATATGAATTTGTAAATAACCAGAAAAACCATCAAGAAAACAGTAATGAGACTTACCTGCCAAGCGCTAGAGCATTTGATCAATGAATGGCAGGGGAAAATGATCTTTCCTGGTTACCAGGTTCAGCCTCCTATAATCAATGTAGACTCGCCAGCTATTCTGCACTCTTGTGGGGATAAGCTCATCCCTCTCATTCTTGATCACTGTGAGGCCTGTCTTCTTAGGAACCACTTGGACTGGACTCACCCACTGGCTATCAGAAATGGGGTAGATGATTCCAGTTTGTAAGAGCTTGGTCACTTCCTTTTTCACCACATCTAGAATGAAGGGGTTGAGTCGCCGTTATGGCTGTACCTCATAAAGCAAGTCAGAAGTGTATGTACTTCCTGGAACATGGTTAGTGCATTCTGACTCTAAAAAATCAACGTCAAGAGGTACAACACCCAGAAAATCAGAACCAGACTCAAATTCAAATTCACTCTCAGCATAAAAATAAGATACAAGATCAAATTCAAACTCAGATTTAGATTCAATGCATAAGGAATGACAAGTATGCAGATCAGATAAAAATGGATGTTTCCTACCATGAAGAACAGAATCAAAATCAAACATATAATCATCAACAATCTGATCAATTATCTCAGCACGAAAAATAGAATGATCCTCAGATGGATGTTTCATGGCATCAAGAATGTTAAAATGAACAACAATTTCACCAAATTCCATAGACAATGTGCCAGCATAAACATTTATCATGGTTCGAGCTGTTTTCATAAATGGCCTGCCTAAAATAATTGGAACTGAACCATGGGAAAATCCCTCTTCCATATTAAGAACATAAAAATCAACAGGAAAAATAAGTTCACCAACCCGAACCAGCACATCCTCTATGAAACCTGTGGGGTAAGCAACACTTCTATTTGCCAAATGAATCACCACATCTGTAGATTGCAAAGATCCAAGAGATAAAGAATTGAAAATGGACAGAGGCATCACACTAACTGATGCTCCTAGATCTAGTATGGCATTCTCAAATTTACTGTTCCCAATAATGCAAGGTATACAAAAAGTACTTGGGTCCTTACATTTCTTAGGAATGTGAGGAAAAGATTTACCTATCAATGCTGACACATTTCTGCCCATGCTAATCCTTTCATTGCCTTTGAGCTTCCTTTTGTGGGTGCACAGCTCCTTTAGAAACTTGGCATATCTTGGAATATGCTTGATGGCATCTAGCAGAGGTATGTTCACCTCTACTTTCCTGAAGGTCTCCAAGATCTCCTTTTCCACTTCTTCCATTTTTTTGTTTGGAATTGCTCTAGGTGGAAATGGAAGAGGGATGGGAGGCTGCTGCAAGTCAGAATTACTAGAAGAAGGTCCACCTGCATGAAAATTTTTGTTAGGAAGCTTTCTCTTTTGTGCAACTATCTCATCCTCTTTTTCAGGTGTAGAATGAAGCTTGACAGGTTCAGGTGCAGGTGCTGCTACTGGTAGAGGCACTTCAAATTGCTTGTCATACCTCAAGGTGATGGCACTCACATTTTTTGGATTCTACATAGTTTGTGAAGGCAATTTGTCAAAATTTTGGGGCTGAGCTTGGTTCAACTGAGTAGCCATCTGCCCCATTTGATTTGTTAGACTCTGAATGGAGGCTCTTGTTTCTTGTTGAAATTGCATATTCTGGATGGTCATTTGTCTCACTAACTCTTCTAAGGAAGGTTGAGGAGGGGCCTCAGTTGCTTGTTGTCTTTGTTGTTGTTGCTGCTACTACTGTTGCATTGGAGGAGGAACATATGGCTTGCTTGGACCAGCAACATTCTGGAAAGGAGGGACAGGTTGTTGTTGTTGTGGAGGACTTGTCCATCTCAGATTTGAAGAAGGTTCCTCAACAAGTGCTCCTGCTATTTTTCACACAAAATATGGATCAAAAGAAAATACCACACAAAAAATCAGCCAAAAATAACAACTCTTACTATCAAAACAAAAATCGCTAATTAAATTGCAAAATCAGTCATTAGTTCTCAGTCGCTAATCATTGTTCACAGCAAAATACAAAACTGAAACAGTCGCTAAAACAGTCGGTAAATAGGGAACACGACTGAAATGCAAAACAGAATGCTACACAAAACAAAACAACACACACTCACAACCTAAACGACAGAGCTACACACAAAAAACTAAATATTATTATGAACCTTTGGCCCACTGCTCCCCGGCAACGGCGCCAAATTTGATCGAGACCATACCCGAATCAAATAAACATTAAAAATGCAGTATCTAGGAAGTGATCCAAGGTCATCTCCCAACGAGCAATGGTCAACCAAACGTTCATAACAAATAGTAATAAAACAGTAACGAATTGGGGGGGGGGTTGTTTGTTTTTGTAAATTAAACATCGAATAAATTTGAATTAGAAAATATCAGAATTAAAACACGTTGCTTCCCCTTGATTCACAAGCAAGTCTCTTATCCTAGGTTACGAGAATTTATCCTTTATCAGTTCAACCACTTAATCCAACCCTAAATTAAATTACTAAGCGAAATTTAACATAAGGCATTCATTATGTGATTAAGCAACACATACACCAATTAATCATGAACGATCTTTAAGCATGAACGTAAATTAAGCGTAGAGACAATTAATCAAGCACTAAGCATGCATGGATTAATAGCAACAAATACAGAATAATTAGTGAAGAGGAGAAGCTGATCAAAATTTAATAGTAATAATAGAGCCTCAAAGAGAGCTATGCTTGATCCTCAAGAGAAAATAACGCTGGAGACTTAGCCTTCCATTAATCAGTAGAGAACGAAATTGTAGATTGAAGCAGGAAATGAAATTTTATTGCTAAAACGAAAAGTGACTAAAATGAAAAAGAGAGTAGCACTCTAAAACTAAAACAAAAGAGAGAGAGAGGAGAGAGACTTAAACTAGAACCTTGGTGCTGTTATATAGTTTTCAGCCCCAAAGCTTACAAATCTATTTTAAATTCAAGCCCATAAATAAAATCTAGATAAGATAAGATAAGATCTAGATGAAATAATATCTAGATGAGATCAAATCTAGATAAGATAAGATCTAGATGAAATAATATTTAGATGAGATCAAATCTAAATAATATCTAGATGAGATAAAATCTAGATAAGATAAGATTTGGTAGAATAAAATAGTCTGCTCTCTTCAAGTCCAAGCCCAATTCTGGATTCAAGCCCAATTGCTTATAATTCTCCTGAAATTAAATTAAAAACACAAAATTAATCCAGTAGGCCCAAATGATAAAACTGCATAATTAATTTGACAATTAAGGCTAATCTGTAATTAAAATGGTGACAAAAAGGGTTAAGAAATATGAGAAAATGATGACACATCAACCACTGCCATCAGAAAAGACATTTCAGGCATCAGGCAACTTAGTGGAGAGAGCTTGTATGAGTACTGAGAAAGATTCAAGAAATTATGTGCAAGCTGCCCTCACCACAAGATTTCTGAGCAACTCCTTCTTCAATATTTCTATGAGGGACATAGCAACATGGAGATGAGTATGATTGATGCTGCCAGTGGTGGAGCCCTTGGTGATATGACTCCTGCTGAGGCGAGGAATTTGATTGAGAAGACGACTTCCAACTCCTAACAATTCAGTGCAAGAAATGATGCTATTGTCCTTAGAGGAGTCCATGAGGTGGCCACAGATTCATCTTCATCTGTTGAAAATAAAAAGCTTGAGGGAAAACTTGATGCCTTGGCCAACCTAGTAACTCAGCTTGCCGTGAATCAGAAATCTGCACCTGTTGCAAGAGTTTGTGGTCTATGTTCTTCTGCAAATCACCATACAGATCTATGTCCTTCTTTCCTGCAATCTGGAGTCAATGAGCAACCTGAAGCTTATGCCGCAAACATTTATGATAGACCTCCTCAGCAACAAAACCAACAACAACAGAATAATTATGACCTTTCATGCAACAGATACAATTCAGGATGGAGGAATCATCCAAATCTGAGATGGGCAAGTCCTCCTCAACAACAACAGCCTGTCCCTCCTTTCCAGAATGTTGTTGGTCCAAGCAAGCCATATGTTCCTCCTCTAATACAACAACAACAACAACAACAGTCACAACAAAGACAACAAGTAACTGAGGCTGCTCCTCAACCTTCCTTAGAAGAGTTAGTGAGGCAAATGACCATCCAGAATATGCAATTTCAGCAAGAGACAAGAGCTTCCATTCAGAGTCTGACAAATCAGATGGGGCAGATGGCTACTCAGTTGAACCAAGCTCAGTCCCAAAATTCTGACAAATTGCCTTCACAGATTGTGCAAAATCCGAAAAATGTGAGTGCCATCACCTTGAGGTCTGGCAAGCAAACTGAAGCACCTGCACTTGAAACTGTCAAGCTTCATTCTACACCTGAAAAAAGGATGAGATAATTGCACAAAAGAGAAAGCTTCCTAACAAAATTTTTCATGCAGGTGGACCTTCTTCTAGTAATTCTGACTTGCAGTAGCCTTCTATCCCTCTTCCATTCCCACCTAGAGCAATTCGAAACAAAAAAAATGAAAGAAGCAGAAAAAGAGATCTTGGAGACCTTCAGGAAAGTAGAGGTGAACATACCTCTGCCAGATGCCATCAAGCAGATTCCAAGATATGCCAAGTTTCTAAAGGAAATGTGCACCCACAAAAGGAAGCTCAAAGACAATGAAAGGATTAGCATGGGCAGAAATGTGTTAGCATGGATAGGTAAATCTGTTCCTCACATTCTTGAGAAATGTAAGGACCCAGGTACTTTTTGTATACCTTGCATTATTGGGATCAGTAAATTTGAGAATGCCATGCTAGATCTAGGAGCATCAGTTAGTGTCATGCCTCTGTCCATTTTCAATTCTTTATCTCTTGGACCTTTGCAATCTACAGATGTGGCGATTCATTTGGCAAATAGAAGTTTTGCTTACCTCGCAGGTTTCATAGAGGATGTGTTGGTTCGGGTTGGTGAACTTATTTTTCCTGTTGATTTTTATGTTCTTAATATGGAAGAGGGATTTTCCCATGATTCAATTCCAATTATTTTAGGCATGCCATTTATGAAAACAGCCCGAACCAAGATAAATGTTTATACTGGCACATTGTCTATGGAATTTGGTGATATTGTTGTTCATTTTAACATTCTTGATGCCATGAAACATCCATCTGAGGATCATTCTATTTTTCGTGTTGAGATAATTGATCAGATTGTTGATGATTATATGTTTGATTTTGATTCTATTCTTCATGGTAGGAAACATCCATTTTTATCTAATCTGCATACTTGTCATTCCTTATGCATTGAATCTGAATCTGAGTTTGAATTTGATCATGTATCTGATTTTTATGCTGAGAGTGAATTTGAATTTGAGTCTGATTCTGATTTTCTGGGTGTTGTACCTCTTGATGTTGATTATTTAGAGTCAGAATGCACTAACCATGTTGCAGGAAGCACATACACTTCTGACTTGCTTTATGAGGTACAGGCAGAGGAACCTTCTTCTTCTCCTACCCTGATTCCTCCCACTGTTCAGCCACCACCCACACCAAAGTTGAAGCCCTTACCAGCAACCCTCAAATATGTTTACTTGGAGGACAAGGAAAATTTTTCAGTGATCATCTTTGCCTCCCTTGCTGCTGAGCAAGAGGAGAAGTTGTTGCTAGTACTCAAGAAGCACAAGAAAGCCATTGGATGGACTTTAGCAGACATTCCTGGTATTAGCCCATCTACCTGCATGCATAGGATACTTTTGGAGGATGGAGCTAAGCCAGTGAGGCAGCCATAGCGGTGACTCAACCCTGTCATTCTAGATGTGGTGAAAAAGGAAGCGACCAAGCTCTTGCAAGCTGGAATCATCTACCCCATTTCTGACATCTAGTGGGTGAGTCCAGTCCAGGTGGTTCCTAAGAAGACATGCCTCACATTGATTAAGAATGAAAGGGATGAGCTTATCCCTACAAGAGTGCAGAACAGCTGGCGAGTCTGCATTGATTATAGGAGGCTGAACCAGGTAACCAGAAAAGATCATTTTCCCCTACCATTCATTGATCAAATGCTTGAGCGCTTGGCGGGTAAGTCTCATTACTGTTTTCTTGATGGTTTTTCTGGTTATTTACAAATTCATATTGCTCCTGAGGATCAAGAAAATACCACATTCACCTGTCCCTTTGGCACTTTTGCCTATAGAAGGATGCCCTTTGGCCTATGCAACGCCCCTGGTACCTTCTAGTGGTGTATGCTTAACATTTTCAGTGACTTTTTAGAGAGTTGCATAGAGGTGTTTATGGATGATTTTACTGTTTATGGATTCTCTTTTGATGCATGTTTGGATAGTCTAGATAGAGTTCTTAATAGATGCATTGAAACTAACCTTGTGCTAAATTTTGAAAAATGTCACTTCATGGTGGAACAAGGTATAATTTTAGGGCATATAATTTCCAATAGAGGCATAAAGGTAGACCCTGCAAAAATAGTTGTTATTTCGCAATTGCCTTACCCCTCTTGCGTGCGAGAGGTTCGTTCTTTTCTTGGTCATGCAGGGTTTTATAGGCGCTTTATCAAGGATTTTAGCAAAGTGGCCCTTCCACTATCCAATCTGCTGCAAAAGGAGGTGGAGTTTGATTTTGATGACCGGTGCAAAGAGGCTTTTGATTGCCTCAAGCGTGCGGTGACTACCACCCCTATCATTCAGGCACCTGATTGGACAGCCCCATTTGAGCTAATGTGAGATGCATCCAATTACACATTGGGGGTTGTCCTTGCTCAAAAGATTGATAAGCTGCCTCAGGTGATCTACTACGCTTCCAGAACTTTGGATGCTGCTCAAGCAAATTACACTACCACAGAGAAGGAGCTATTAGTGATAGTTTTTACTCTTGAGAAATATCGTTCATATTTACTTGGTACTCGTGTTATTGTTTATATTGACCATGCAGCTCTGAAGTACCTGTTGAAGAAGGCTGAATTAAAGCCTAGATTGATCAGGTGAATGCTTTGGCTCCAAGAGTTTGATTTGGAGATCCGTGATCGGAGCGGTGCATAGAATCTCGTGGCTGACCATTTGAGTAGGATTGAGCGTGTGTCTGAGGACTCACCCATTCGGGATGATTTTCCAGATGACCATTTGTACATTCTGTATAGTATTTCTGATTCCTTCCCTACTCCCTGGTTTGTGAATATTATGAATTATTTGGTTGCTTCTGTTTTTCCTCCCTTAGCATCTAAAGCTCAAAAATGATAAAATTAAGAGCGATGCTAAGCATTATATTTGGGATGACCCCTATTTGTGGAAGTTGTGCAGTGACCAGGTTATTAGGAGATGCATTCCAGACTATGAGATCGACTCGATCCTGAAATTCTGTCATTCTTCCGCACCAGGTGGCCATCTTGGCATACAGATGATAGCTCGCAAGGTGCTTGACTGCGGTTTCTATTGGCCCACCATCTTCAAGGATGCGTGGAGATTTGTAGCACTTGTGAGCCTTGTTAGAGAGCAGGCGATTCACTTTCATGGAGACAACAAATGCCTCAACAACCTATGTTATTATGTGAGGTGTTTGATGTCTGGGGTATAGATTTTATGGGGCCTTTCACTGTCTCTTTTGGTTTTGTTTATATTCTCCTTGTTGTTGATTATGTTTCAAAATGGGTGGAAGCCAAACCCACCAGAACTAACGATGTTAAGGTTGTTGTGGATTTTGTTAGATCTAATCTGTTTTGCAGGTTTGGAGTCCTTAGAGCCATCGTTTGTGATCAAGGCACCCATTTTTGTAATAGATCCATGTATGCCTTGCTCAAAAAGTATGGGGTCGTGCACAAAATTTCCACACCTTACCACCCCCAAACTAATGGGCAGACTGAGATTTCAAACAGGGAGATAAAAAGGATCTTGGAGAAGATTGTGCAGTCGAACAGAAAAGATTGGAGCACCAGGCTAGATGATGCTCTTTGGGCGCATAGGACTGCCTATAAAGCACCCATAGGAATGTCCCCTTATTGGGTTGTCTTTGCCAAGGCATGTCATCTTCCTATAGAGATAGAGCACAAAGCTTACTGGGCTGTAAAGACCTGCAACTTCTCTATTGATCAGGCTGGAGAGGAAAGGAAGTTGCAACTAAGTGAGCTAGATAAGATCCATTTAGAAGCCTATGAGAATTCCAAATTCTACAAGGAGAAGACCAAAAAGTTCCATGATAGTTTGATAGCTAAGAAGGACTTTGTGGTTGGACATAAAGTTTTATTGTATAACTCTAGGCTCGGACTCATGAGTGGTAAGTTAAGGTCAAAGTGGATTGGTCCTTTTGTGGTGACTAATGTTTTTCCTTATGGTACAGTTGAGATCAAAAGTGAATCCACAGATAAGAGCTTCAAAGTCAATGGACACTGGCTGAAACCATTCCTCACAAATCCCTCCTTAGTGGATGTAGTGGTGGAGGAGACTTCCTTACTTCACCCTACTTCTCTTCCGCCATGAATTAGGGAGTTTTCTTTTTCTATCTCCTTCTTTACTTTTATTGCACTTGTCCAAATTTATTGATTGTTTTGATTGATCTTCATCTTATGATTGTGCTGCATTGAGAAAAATGTGTTGTTTAAGTGTGAGGGGGGAGATTGTTCTTTAATTTTTTTGGGTTTTCCAGTTTAATTTTTTTAGGTTTTCTAGGTTAATTTTTTTATTTTGGTTTTATGTTTTGTGTACAACATTGCATGTTTCTCTTTGAATTATAGGTTATGTACAGGTAATGGGTAATTGCTTTTGAAATAGGAGTTTATTGGCATTTTGTGAATTGAAATCCTTGTTTTTCTCTGCATGTCAAGTTAGTTTTGAAAGTTCGAATTTGAAGTGATAGATTTACCCTCTGTGAGAATTTGAGCCATCATCATCTATTTTATTCGATGTGTTTTGCCCGATTGATTGCTTGCACAATAGCCTTGGCTTGACTCTTGTTGATACTTCTTGCTTCACATGCATGTTGGGAGATGATTTAGGCATTTTGTTCTTATAAGCCTCTAGCCAAATGAGCCTACCTTGAATTAATTCCTTTGATAGCCCCTTTGAGACTATGTTCCCCTTTCTTTTTTTTGAAGCTCATTACAAGCCTTAAGTGAAAAACCATGATCTCACCCTACCCTTAAGGAATTTTGGAGCTTTGGAATTGTTTTGGGAATAAGTGTGTGTGTGTGTGTGGGGGGGGGGGGGGGATATGTTTCATTGGATGATATGTTTTTTGTTGGGCATGATTGATGATGTATTTTGGCCATGATTGATGTATATACATATATTGCCTAATTGTTGCTTTATTTTTCAAATGCTTTCAAATGCTACTGTTCACGTTCAAAAAAAAATAGCAAAAAAAAAGGATGAAGTTGAATAAATGAGATCTTGGTTTGAAGACTTAGATTGGTTTGAGGACTTGATTGATTTTGTTTTGGGTTTACTTTTTAAGCTTAATTTTTAATTTTGGTTTTGGGGTTTACTACTCTTTCTTAGTTCCCTCTTATTCCCCATTGCTCCTCTTTTCCTTTGGGTTTTAGCTACTTTTCCCATACTTTCCTCTACCTTATCCTTGGCTCCATTACAACCTTAAAAGACCTTTTGATCCTCATGTGCATGTGTTTGTGGTGTGGTTGTCAATTTTAGAGTTTTGCAAAGTCTATGTGGTGTTTGTTTTCATGGGTGCTCTATAAGTAAACAGTAGTCTAGACACTTGAGAGATAGAGTGCATATCTTATGAGGCTTTATTACTTTTCATTCTTGAGCTGATTGACTATCTTGCCATGTTTGAGATGATTGGATGATTTTCATGACTGTCTTGATTCTCTAACTCTCTATGTGTTGGATGTTGCCCATTCCTTTCATTCCTTGATGATTCATTGAGAAATATGTAATTGTTTTTGTGTTTGTTTGTTTCTCTTTAATGTCTCTGGATTTGTTCCTTGATTTGCTTTTTAATTTTGCCCAGGAGTGCAAAAGGCTAAGTGTGGAGGGATTTGATGTGTCATTATTTTCTCCTATTTCTTAACCCTTTTTGTCACCGTTTTAATTACTGATTAGCCTTAATTATCAAATTAATTATGCAGTTTTATCATTTGGGCCTACTTGACTAATTTTGTGTTTTTTTAATTTAATTTCACGAGAATTATAAGCAATTAGGCTTGAATCCAGAATTGGGCTTGGACTTGAAGAGAGCAGAAAATTTTATTTTATCAAATCTTATCTTATCCAAATTTTATCTCATCTAGATTTTATTTCATCCAGATTTTATTTCATCCAATCTTATCTTATCTTGTCCAAATTTTATTTTATTTCGTTTATGGGCTTGGACTTAAAATAGATTTGTAAGCTTTGAGGCTGAGGACCTATATAACAGCACCAAGGTTTTAGTTTAGGAGTTTTTTTTAGAGGAGAATAATTTCAGGGTTTTGCAATTCCAGTTTTTACTGTTCATGCACACTATTCACGTAGAATAAAATTCGTTTTCTGTAATTTCGTTTCTGCTTCAATCTACAATTTCATTTTCTACTGATTAATGGAAGGCTAAGTCTCCAGCGTTGTTTTCTCTTGAGGATCAAACACAACTCTCTTTGAGGTTTTGTTATTACTATTGAATTCTGATTAGTTTTTCCTCTTCACCAATTACTCTGTATTTGTTGCTATTAATCCATGCATGCTTAGTGCTTGATTAATTGTCTCTGCGCTTAATTTACATTCATGCTTAATGATCAGTTTCATTCATGATTAATTGGTGTATGTGTTGCTTAATCACATAATGACAACCTTATGTTAATTTTTGATTAGTAATTTAATTTAGGGTTGGATTAAGTGGTTGAACTGATTAAGGATAAATTCTCATAACCTAGGATAAGAGACTTGCTTGTGAATCAAGGGGAAACAACATGTTTTAATTTTGTTATTTTCTAATTCAAATTTGCTTTGCTGTTTAATTTACAAAAACAAATACCCCCTAATTCATTACTGTTTTATTACTATCTGTTAAGAACGTTTGGTTGACCATTGCTCGTTGGGAGACGACCTAGGATCACTTCCTAGATACTGCATCTTTAATGTTTATTTGATTCGGGTATGGTCTCAATCAGTCAGTTTCATTTCTTCTAATTCCAAGAGCTATAGTTTTCTTCGCTCTCTAGATGCAGCTTCATCAAAGTTCAGAAATTTTAAGGCCCAGTATGCCTTATGCTCCATTTCCACTGGTAGGTGGCAAGATTTTCCATAAACCAGTTGGAATGGGGATAGGCCTATAGGAGTCTTGAATGCAATTCTGTGTTCCCACAACTCGTCATCCAGTTTAAGTGACCAATCCTTTCGAATCGAAGTCACTGTCTTTTCTAAGATCTTCTTCAATTCCCTATTAGACACTTTAGCTTGGCCATTGGTTTGAGGATGGTAAGGTGATGCTACCTTATGTGTTACATTGTAATGCCTCAACACTCTCTGCAGCTGATCATTGCAAAAATGAGTTCCTCCATCACTGATTAATATCCTAGGCACCCCAAACCGAGCAAAGATATTTTTCTTCAAGAATTTAACTATGGTCTTGGCATCATTCTTTGGGGCAGCCACTGCTTCAACCCATTTAGACACATAATCTATAGCTACCAAGATATATTCATTGCCAAAGGATGGAGGAAAGGGACCTACAAAGTCTATTCCCCAACAATCCAAGACTTCAACCTCTATAATATTCTGCAGAGGCATTTCATTTCTTCTGGAAATCCCTCCCATCCTCTGACATTGATCATTTTTCAACACATGCTGGTGAGCATCCTTGAATAACGTTGGCCAAAAGAACCCAAATTGTAAGACCTTGGCTGCTGTCTTATCTCCACCATAATGGTCGCCACATGGTGAGTTGTGACAGTGCCATAATATGTTCTTGGCCTCCTCCTTTGTCTCACATCTTCTAAGAAGATTGTCAGCTCCTATCTTGAACAAGTGTGGATCATCCCATATGTAAAATCGAGCATCATGAAGGAATTTCTTCCTTCGGAATGATTCCCACTGATTTGAAGTTGGCCAAATCAGCAAACCAAGGTCTTTCATTCACCATGAACAGGGATTCATCAAGGAATTCATCTCTGATTTCTGCTTCTTTTGAAGTGACTTCCTCATTAACCAATTGTGATAAGTGGTCCGCTACAACATTTTCAGATCTTTTTTTTATCCCGGATAACCAAATCAAATTCTTGAAGCAACAAAATCCATCTTATCAGTCGAGGTTTAGAATCAGCCTTGTTGAGCAAATATTTAATTGCTGCATGATCAGTGTAAATGATGACTTTTGATCCCACCAAGTAAGATCTGAATTTTTCAAGTGCATAGACAATTCCTAACATTTCTTTCTCGGTGGTAGCATAATTGATTTGTGCATCATTCAAGACTTTGCTGGCATAATAGATGGCATGGAAAACTCTGCCCTTTCTCTGCCCAAGTACGGCACCTACAACATAGTCACTAACATCACATATCAATTCGAACTCTTGCCCCCAATCTAGTGCTATAATCACAGGGGCAGATACTAGCCTGGTCTTGAGAATATTAAAAGCTTCCAAACAGTCTTCATCAAATGCTAACACAACATCCTTGTTTAGTAAATTGCTAAGTGGTTTGGCAATTTTTGAAATGTCTTTTATGAATCGCCTATAAAACCCAGCATGTCCTAGAAAGCTTCTCACTCCTTTGACATTTACTGGAGGAGGGAGTTTCTCAATGACATCAATCTTTGCTTTGTCTACCTCAATTCCCCTCACAAAAATTTTATGCCCCAACACAATGCCTTCTTGAACCATAAAATGACATTTCTCCCAGTTAAGCACCAAGTTGGACTCTTCACATCTCTGCAACACCCTTTCCAAATTCGATAGATAGCAATCAAAAGAAGAGCCAAAGATAGAGAAATCATCCATAAAAATTTCGATACACTTCTCCACCATATCGAAAAAGATTGCCATCATGCACCTCTGAAAAGTAGCAAGAGCATTGCATAAACCAAAAGGCATACGTGTTGGATTTCCCCTGCAGTTACTTTTTGGTCCAATCTTTCTTTATACAAATATGTTCAAGGGAAATCCGATTCGCCGAAAAGCGCACCGGATTGTCAAGTATTTAAAATTGAAACAGACGAATCCGAGTATCGAACACAGGGAACTAGTATTAGACAGGGCTAAATCCAGAAATAAGGCATTTTGAAAGAAACATTGATAATTGATGGTTTAGAACAAAATTAAACTAAGTCTAGGCTAAAAACAATAAAAAATGCAAGTAAAATAAGATTGACAGCAGCAGGTAAAAGTGTTAGATCAAACAACATTTTTGTAACAACATATTTAAAACCAAAATTTAATCCGCAGATCCCTCATTTAAGACTAAGTTTCAATCCTGCTTCAATCGAGTTCTAAGGCAACAGTACATTTCCCAATGCTAAAGTCACCTAACAATGCACACAAATGGGTGATCAGACCAAGAGCATACAAAATTTAAGCACTGAAAGAAGCATTGAACACAATAAACATAATCAATTAGATATTAAAATAATTACATTAGTTGTTCTTTAGAAATCCCCAACAAGAGTGTTTAGCCAACCATTACAGAAAAACCCTAACAATAATGAGATTAAGAGTAGAGAATAACTGCTCGTTACACAAGAAGGGGGATCCCTCCTCCTCTTCTCAGCATCTCACAATCACTCTACAACTCACTAATCTCTCTTTAATTACAAAACCTAGGTCTCTCTGCAAAAGTTGCTCCTCTTGCTGTCTCCAGAGCTCTACTTTGAAATCTGTGCCAATGATCAACTTTGGTCCCAAGTGTGGTTGCCCTAATTTTGACAATTCAGGCCTTAATAGAATCTGCATTCACGCTGTCATGCTTAGCGTCACCGTCGCGCTTAGCGCGAGTTAGTGATTTTTAGCTTAGCGCCAGTGCTGTGCTAAGCTTGGTAAGAGGCAAATGTCACACTTAGCGAGTTGCTCTCGTGCTTAGCGCGTAGCCTTGATTCCTGTGCTCTTTCAGATTGCTTGGTCACACTAAGCGCGCTGAAGCTGCACTTAGCCTAGGATGCGTGCTAAGCCCAATGCTTGCGCTTAGCACAATAGCTACTTTGACACTTCATAATTTAGCCTCTTTTGACCTGAAATTGTACATATTTTATCATTAAATCATATGGAAAGTATTCTAGAGACAGCTATAACAAGAAAACAAAATTTATTTACAAAATACTACAAAATAACCCTAAATTGGGGAACTATACAAAATTTAGTCGTATAAGATGACTAACAATATGCCTATAAGCGAACACACCAAAGGGGAAAGTGAAAGTTTCTCTGGATCTTTAGGATCCACTACAATTTGATTATAGCCAGAATATCCATCTAGAAAGCAATAAAATGATTGCCCTGTGAGTCTTTCAAGCATTTGATCCATGAAGGGAAGTGGATAATGGTCTTTCCTAATGGCATCATTCAATTTCTTATAATCTATGCACATCCTCCACCCGATGATAGTCCTTGTGGGAATTAGTTCATTTTTCTCATTCTTAATTACTGTCATACCTCCCTTTTTGGGAACAACCTGCATAGGGCTAACCCACGCACTATCTGAAATTGGATAAATGAGTCCTGCTTCCAGCAATTTGAGTACTTCCTTTCTCACCTATTCTTTCATAACTGGATTCAGTCGTCTTTAGGGCTATCTCACTGGCTTGTAATCAGCTTCCATGTTAATCTTATGCATGCAGTAAGATGGACTAATCCCTTTCAAATCATAAATGTTCCATCAAGGAGCTGATTTGTGCTTCTTCAAAACTTGCACCAGATAATCCTCTTCTTCCTTCCTCAAGGAGCTGCTAATTATCACTAGTTTGACTTCATTTTCCTCCAAGAATACATACTTCAAGTGTATACGCAGAGTCTTCAATTCTACTTTGGGTTTTTCTGTTGGCCTGCTGCTCTTCAATTCTTCAAACATTGCATGTCCAACATACATTTCCCTTGCACCATCTAATTCTTCAATACAAGCCTGCACCTCTTTTTCCTCTTCCTTGGTCAGACATTCTACATTGTTATTCAATGCTTATTCCAAAGAAGAATGTAGTACCATGGCTGTAGCTGCTAATTCTATCTCCCGTTCCACCTTTTCCACATCAAAACAGGCTTTCTCATCATTTGAGTGCTTCATTGCTTCAAATAAGTCAAATGAAATTTTCTGATCCTCCACACTCAATTCCAGTTTACCTTTCCCCATATCTACTACACAACTGGCGGTTGACATGAAGGAACATCCCAAGAGTAAGGGAATTTCAGCATCCTCTTCTATATCCATAACCAGAAAATATGTAGGAAAAGTAATATGCTTAACTCAAACCAAAACATCTTCTATCACTCCATACGACCTGGTGATGGAGCGGTAAGCTAATTGCAGAGTCATTCATGTTGGCATTATCTCCAAATCTCCTATCCTCTGACACATGGAGAGCGACATCAAATTAATGTTGGCTCCTAAGTCAATAAGATCTTTGCCAACAGACACTACACCAATAGAGCATGGTATAGTGACACTTCCAGGATCTTTGTGCTTTGGTGGAAGGATCTGTTGAATTACTACACTATAATTTCCCTCCACAACAATGGTGTCACTATGTATGTACTTGCTCTTTTTGGTTTGCAAATCTTTCAGAAACTTTGAGTAGAGTGACATCTGCTGTAAGGCCTCTTCAAAGGGCATAGTAATATCCAGTTTCCTAAAGAGATCATGGAACCACGCTAGGTGCTGCTCCGTATCTTTCTTAGAAGGTACCAATGGATATGGCACCTCTCTCTCTTCCACTGGAGCTGCCTCTTTCTTCTTTTCTCGGGCATGCTCACTCTTACTATTTTTCTTCTCTTCTCTTTGCTCATCTTTTTCAGTTTTTCCATATTGTTTTTGTTTTTCTTTATTCTCCTCTTCATTTATTTCTTTCTTACTCGCAATTATTGGTGTCTCTCTCAACTGGCCATCTTCTACTTCTTCCTCCTCCTCACATTTACACAAAGATTCAACTACTGGTTTAATTGCTGGTTCAATCACCAGCAGTTGTTTTTCTTCACCTACCCTCTTCTCATTCTCTTTAATGGTTGCCATCCTACCACGGGTCACAACAGCTTTACATTCTTCCTTTGGATTATTTTCTCTGTTTGCTCCAAATTTGTTGGAAGAATTGTCGGCTATTTGCTTAGCCAACTGCCCCACCTGGATCTCCAGATTTTTGATGGCTGACTCCATGCTCTTGTGGTTGGACATTGAAACTTGCATAAACTGAGCAAGTGTCTCCTCCAGCTTTGTGGTTCTCTCATATAGGCTAGGCCCTTGTTGCTGAGGCCTATTAGATGGTCCCCCCTGTTCTTTGTTGAATTAATTGCCAGGGTGGGCTCTCCATTGCCCTTGCTGCTGATTAAAATTCAAACCATGTTGAAAACCTGAGTATCCGCCTACATTATAGCCTTGCCTGGGCGGATTCCCCATATAATTTACTTCATGAACATTTTCATCAGTGGAAATACATAAGCTAGACTCATGAGCAGCACCACAAATAGTGCAATCTGCAACATGCAAAATAGAAGAAGGTAAAGGTTAACTAGCATTTAATTGAGTTGGCAACTTACTTAGTGTTTTAGTTAAAGCTTTAAGCTGCTTGGACAACAACTTGTTCTATGCCAACAAAGCATCCTGTGATGACAACTCAACCAAACTTCTCTTGGTGGGAATATGTGTCCTATCATGCAAGATAGCGTGATCACTAGCAGCCATGTTTTCTATTAATTCCATGGCTTCTTTAAGAGTCTTCAACTTAATTTTACCTCCTACAGAAGCATCAAGTAGCTACTTTGACTGCGGCCTTAACCCATCAATGAAAATTTTTAGCTGTATAGGCTCAAAGAATCCATGCGTGGGGGTCTTCCACTGCAAACTACGAAATCGTTCTAAAGCTTCACTCAAAGATTCATCGGGAAACTGATGGAATGAAGAAATTGCAGCTTTTTCCTTTGCTGTCTTGGACTTAGGAAAATATTTCTTTAGGAACTTTTCCACAACTTCATCCCAAGTCCTTAAGCTATTACCTTCGAATGAATGCAACCACCTCTTGGCTTCTCTAGATAGTGAAAAATGAAAATAAGCTGAGCCTAGTAGCATCTTCTGGCACACCAACAATTCTCGCAGTGTTGCATATTTCAATGTATGTTGCTAGGTTCACGTAAGGATATTCATTTGGCAATCCATGAAACAAATTGCCTTGTATAAGCTGAACCAAAGAATGTGGATAGGTGATATTTTGAGCCTGAACCTCTGGCCGCACAATACTGGTGAAAAATTGTGGCACACATGTACTCGAGTAGTCTTTAAGGGTTACTCTTCTGGGTTGCTCTTCAGCCATTATGTCGGCTTCGGGCACTATAGTTTCGGATTCCCTTGTTTCTGGAAAACTGGAAGACGACTCAGAAGATCGAGGTTCCTCTAGAATTGGTATTGCCCTTTCTTGCAAAAATTTTCTCCGCCTTTTTGTGTTGTTTCTTCTACAAGTAGCTTCAATCTCCAAGTCCAAATCAACCAAATCACCTGCAAAAGATCTATGACGCATACAAAGCACTGGCAAAAAAGAGTGGTTAACTAATTCAAGAGAAAAAAAATAAATTCTAAACTAGCTAAATATTCACACAAACAAATAATCAACAAATAAAGAATTGATGCCTACAAATTGAACTAGACTTCCCCAAATGGAAAAAAGTTCCCCAACAACGACACCAAAAACTTTGTTCACACCTCGGTGTTGCTTTTTATTATGGATGCATAAATCTAACCGGCAAGTGTATCGAATCGTGCAAGTAATAATAAAACGGTAAGAACCGAGTATCGATCTTAGGGAACTTGTTTCATTTGGTGAACTCTCATTCAATCAGCAGACATTGATATAAAGCCATGAAAACAGAATTAAATCAAAGATGTGTGTGCTATAAATCTAAAATATAAAAGAACTACAAATACGCTTATCAAAACGGGAGAGAAAATAGATGATTAATACGTTGGGTCCTTCTACTGAACGCTTGATGTAATTAAAGTATTTTTCTCTATTTAATGTTATTTCTGTGTTCTATGCTGAGGACTAAAATACCAAACACCGATTCCTCGCGTGAATGGACTAATTCTAACTAAACCTCGTTCTCGGATGTCTCATCGAACTTAGCCTAATTGAACAGTATTACAATTGCAACATAACAAAAACTAAAACCCTGCATTCTGTGTCTAGCAATGCAGTTATCTAGCCCTGCTCTATCCAGTTCTAAGGATTAATACATTTTCCAATGCTAAAAATCCTAACTTTACACACCAATGGGTGATCAGACCAAAAACATGCAATAATTAAGTGCAGATAGAAGCAATGAACACATAAAAAAACTTCAAATAGATAGTGAAGAATTTACATCAAGTTCCAACAGAATTTCCCAACAGAGATACTTAGCATTCCATCACAAGGCAACACCTTTCAGCTACAAGATGAGGGTTTAAGAAGAAAATAACAGATTACACAGTGGAGGGGATGTCTCCTCCACCTCTAGGAACCTAGAAATTACTCCTAAACCTAAAATCCTCTTGAAAGCTGAGATTTTTGGCTTCCTTGCTCTATTTTGTGCCTTTGTTACGCTCTTTTTTCACTCAATCCACGCTCTATATTTTGATTTTTCCAACTTCAGCCTTAAAAAGAGTTTTCTATCCTCGAAGGCTCGCTTAGCGCCATTTTCGCGCTTAGCGCTAGTTAGTGAATATCCGCTGAGCGAGCTGGGCACGCTTAGCGCAAGAAGAGACAAATGCCTCGCTGAGCAAGCTGATGTCGCGCTGAGTGCACAAATGCTTCTCAGATTCTCCTCTAGATTCTCCCAACTCGCTAAGCGGGCTGAGTGCCTCGCTTAGCGTGTGATTCTCACTAAGCGCACAAGCCTCGCTTAGCGAGACACCAGCTGCTAGCCTTCACAAATTTCATCCTTTTTACCTGAAATTGAAGTTGAAACACATTAAATTCACAATGTTGGGCATTTCTACTAAACAAAATTAAGCTAAACCTAAAAATATGTACAAACCTACAAAAAGAACCATAAATTAGGGAAAAGACAAACATTTTATAACACTTTCCTATACAAAAGTTAGTCGTAAATGACGACTAACAATTACAAAGATGGAGTGAGCACAAGACTTGAAGTTATGTCCTTCTCTTCCTTTCATTGGTTTACTTTTTATATATGACCGAGTTAGGTTTGGCTTATGTATAATTTTTAGGAGTTTTATGTAATCAATAGCATGACTTCTTTTTATGATTGAAGTGCCATGAACAACCAGTTTTGATTTGCCTATGTTTAGTAAATGAATGGTTTTCATCATAAGTTTGTTGGTTTTTGGAATTGTGAAAAGTTCACATGGTGTTTTCATAAATAAATTACCTGAAAAGTTTTTAAATAATTATAGTAACTCTTCTATTTTGTTAGTTGTTGAGTTACCATGTAGTGGCAATGAGTTATTATAGTGTGAAAGATGTGCTATAATATTATAAAAATGAGATCAATTTGATGGTTATTATTTATGGTCTCGGTGGTCCATAGTCTTTGGCTATATTAGATCACCATCTTTTAGAATAATGAAACCAAACATGTAACCTTTTGATGTAAAGTCAAAAGTGCTACTACCATTGTGTCACAAATCCACTATTGGTGCCCCATGTCAACACTTACAACCAAATGCCCTATGATTCATTGACATCTAGTAAGAAATTAAAAATTCATTTTAAAAAACTGTATTAAAATAAGACATTATAATTTTGTAACATAATAAATTCACGTTAGTAAGTTTCAATTTTAAATATTTTTCCTATTGTTCTTCAAATAATATGATTTATATTAGTATATTTTGAAAACTAGGACAAGAGTATATCATTTTTAATGACTGATTTGTTCGTTGTTAAATATTTTAGGAACTCATTTAAGTGTTTACAAGAAGAAAAAAATCTTAAAACAAAGTGGGCTATTTTCATCCTACCTAAACCTCCATTGAGCATCATAAACAAAATAAACAAACCAATATCTATAAATTTGTTTGGTTTGTCCAATCTTAATTATCATACTAACACAAAAAAAAAAAAAAATACTTGAACAACACACAAGTCAACAATTTCTAACAACATTCATCCACATGGACTTCATTTTCATACAATATGGCCCCTTCTTATTCTTATCCTTTTATATTTGGAAAATTTATCAATGAACCTTATTTTTTTGGACAAACAGGAAATAATGTGATTACCTAGAGCAACTTCCTAATAACAACCCTTGCCACATTCACTACATCTCATGCATACAATTATTCGCCTGAGTGAGTGGCGATTTCCCATTGAAGCATCCTCACTGAAATCAGCCTCAATAGCACAATCACTTACCACATCTTCTACAAATTTAGGGTACATCAATTGCTTATCGTACATCAATTGTCAAAATGCCTTTGTGTAAGTAAGAACATTCACTCAATGATTTCTTATTCACACCCTCCTTAAAAATTTGGTTAATTTTTTAATGGTTTCGTTTGCTCTAACTTTGATCACATTGATCAAAATCAATGCAAGGTCTAGAATATCAGTGCTAGTGGCATGAGCTCAGCTTTTAGGAGTTGAAGACAAAACTTAGGATTTTGGGTTCTCTTGCAAGTGTCCTCTGTGAGTTCACATCATTTAGGTGCACCACTCTATAGTGGCATGTTGACATTGAAATGATAATCACAACAAGAATGTTGCAAATTAGAGAAAAGTGTTTCAAGTTCAACATCTTTGTTAGCATAAAATGGATGATAGAAGCCTAAAAAATTGAAGGAGTTGGGGAATAGAAATTGAAATCAGGTGCATCTTGGTTGTTGGGCTTCTTGTTCTTTCAACCTTAAATAGAGAATTTCCTATAGAGATTGTCATCAATTACAAGACAATTATATAATGAGGCAAGTAAACGATATTTTAATAAATAAATAACGCTCAGAAAAAAGTATAACATTAACCATCATTAAATACTACTATTAATTAGGAATTTTTTAATCAAGCAATGAAAGATATTAATAATGAATAAAAAAATATAAGTATTTTGAAAGAATTAAATTGCTAACATGTTTCAAGTATAGTTGATAAAAATTATGTTGTTTTGAGTGGTAGTATGCTCATATTCTTTAAGTAAAAGTTTCTATATTTGTTGCCAAAAAACCGATGTAGAAAGTTATTTTTCATGATAGTTTTCATCAAAACCATATTTGAAAACACGTGTTCTATGACAATTTTGGTGTAAAAATCATTGTGGAAATAAACTTTCTACATCGATTTTCCTGATACAGTTTTGAAGAAAATTCTAAAAACCATCTTCAAAAGTCCAAATTTCAAAATGGTTTATAATTGTTGTTAAAAGTCTTTGACTTTCAATAACAATTGGGGAAAATTGTTGTCGAAACTCTTCTAGAACCATTTTAAAAGACTTTTTTATAGTAGTGTGTAACTAATGTCAATGAGCAAACCTGGTAAACCTTACTGACTATGAGCCATTGCAGTTGGTGAGAGTTTGTCATTGTTCCATGGTAAAAGGTGTACTCCCAACAATCATCGTAACTTAAAGGTGGTAAGACCACCAAGTTCTAAATTCTCTAGTGGTAGCTAACTAGGGTGAAATAAGTGTAGAATCAGTAATGGAAACAATAAGGTATGAGTGAGACCTGGTAAACAAGCATACCGTTATGGTTAGTAGAATTGTGTGAGTTCTAAGTCCTTCTTGGTGACATTTGATGAAGCTAGAAGATTCACCCTTATGTTTTATTTTGTTTAGGATCATGCCACAGTACCAGTGAGGGTCATGAAAGTATCAACTTCTTCACCTTCATCTCTCTCGTCATCATTACATTGAGTGTAGGTTCAATTGGCATGCCTCATTGGGATTAGAGATTACTGCTCCGAATCTTGGAATTTTTGTTTCTTTATGTATTTTGATTGAGTGGACCTAGGCTTCATAACTTTTGGGATATGTAAATTTACTCATCTCACCTTATCACAAATTGTATTTCTATTATACTTTGGGTTGTATCTATTTCCCTATTCAAAGAAACATTCATGTTTGATACTCTTTACTTCATGTATATATTATAGTTTGTAAACAAACACTACTAGAAATTATACATTTAACATCACTAGATTAACATCGGTTTTGGACAAAACCGATTTTAACACAGATGCAGTGGCATACTTGTAAATAAGACGAGTTTATTAACATTGGTTTTGTCAAAACCGATGTTAACATCGGTTCTTTGAAAAACCAATGTTAACATAGTCTCGTTTACATCGGTTTTGACAAAACCGATGTTACCTAGGTCATGTTAACATCACTTTTTACAAAACTAATGTTATGTAGTCGATGTTAACATCGGTTTTGACAAAACCGATGTTAACGAGACTGTTGGATCAAGTGGCCTCGAAATAATTAAGAAGGGGGGGTTGAACTAATTATTAATGAACCTTTACTAATTAAAAATATATCCTTCTTAATGTTACTAGATTCAATTAGGCTTTTACTATAATGTTAAGAAAGTAAAGAACATAAATAGAAACTTAACCAAAAGTAAAAGCAATAATTAAAGTGCACAGCGGAAATTAAAGAATGTAGGGAAGAAGAAGACGAACACAAGAATTTTATACTGGTTTGGCAACAACCCATGCCTACATCCAGTCCCCAAGCGACCTGCGGTCCTTGAGATTTCTTTTCAACCTTGTAAAAGCCTTTACATGCAAAGATCCACAAGGGATGTACCTTCCCTTGTTCTCTTTGAACAACCAAGTGGATGTACCCTCCACTTGAACTGATCCACAAGAGATGTACCATCTCTTATTCTCAATTACAACAACCCAAGTAGATGTACCCTCTACTTGTACCACAAAGGATGTACCCTCCAATGTGTTAAGATAAAGTTCTCAGGCGGTTAGTCCTTTGAAACTTTGTGAAGGGGAAACAAAAGATATCTTAGGCGGTTAGTCCTTTGAAATCTTTTGTTTAAGGGAAAGGGAAGAATCAAAAGAATTCTCAGACTGTGTCATTTTGAATTCTTTGAAAAGGGAGAAGGGAGACACAAAAGAATTCAGGCGGTTAGTCTTTCGTTATTTTGGAAAAGGGAGAAGAGAGACACAAAAAGAATTCAGGCGATTAGTCCCTGTTGAATTCTTTTTGGCAAAGGGAGAAGAGAATGAAAAAGATGAATAGCACAAGTTTTTGAACAAAGAAATTTTCTTGGAAGAGAAAGTTTTGAACAAAAACTTTTAGAAGGATGAAGAGAAATGAAACCAGAAAGTTATGTTGAAAGAAATGAAAGAAGATGTTGAAAGATAGATTGAAAGATAGAATGATTGAAAGAAATGTTGAATCATTTTTAAATTCATGCCATGGTCATATATTTATAATCTTTTGATGACTCAAGTCAAAGTTTGTGACTCTTGGCAATTTCTTTTAAAACTAGTCACTTAGAAAAGTTGTAACTTTTGAAAGAATCTTCAGAAAAAAGTCACTTGAAGAATTGTGACTTTTGGAAATGAATTTTTCGAAAACAGTCACTGGTAATCGATTACCATTAAGGTGTAATCGATTACACATCAGCAGATGTGACTCTTCATTTTGAATTTTGAAAATCTTAACATTTTAAAAATACTGGTAATATATTACATGATTATGGTAATCGATTACAGCTTTGTAAATCAATTTGAAAAACAATGTTGGCTACTGATAATCGATTACTACCTTCTGGTAATCGATTACCAGAGAGTAAAACTCTTTGGTAAATGATTTTGTGAAAACTTCTTATGCTACTCATTGTTTTGAAAAACTTTTTAATACTTATCTTGACTGAGTCTTCTTCTTGATTCTTGAATCTTGATCTTGATTATTCTTGATTCTTGATTCTTGAAACTTGATTCTTGAATCTTGAATCTTGAATCTTGAAACTTGAAACTTGATTATTGAATCTTTGCTTAACTCTTGATTCTTTGGCATCATCAAAATAGCCTTGGAAGACATTGCTTCCACAGAGACTATGTTAACATCGGTTTTGCAAAAAATCGATGTTAACTAAGATAAGTTTACATCGGTGTTTTTTTAGAAAACCGATGTTGTGTTTTTACTAAAATTAAACTAGAAACCTTTTTCACTGCCCGCGCTCAGTCTCGCAAGCCTACCCTCGTCACTGCCATTGCCCTTGACCCCCAAGCTGAGTCTCGCCAAGCCACCCTCTTCACTGCCATTGTCCTTGACCTACCACGCGGAGTCTCACAAAGCCACCCTTTTCACTGCCATCATCACGCTCTGGTAAGTTTTCTTGCTTCGTGTCTGTCGTGTCTGTTGTGACGTTGCTTTCCTTGCAGCCGTTGGCACCAAAGCACTCTTTGCTCCTCTTCTGGTGTCTGTTGTGTCTTGGTAAGTTTTTCTTTTGCTTGCTATTATTTTAACTTCCCTTAGTGTTTTGTTTGTACTTGCTATTGTGTTTTGCTTGTATTGGGGTGTCTAATCCCCTTATCTTTTTAGTGGAATGCTTGAGTTCGATATTGTATTTGGTTGAATACATTAATGTCTTATCACCCAGACTTAGAAACTTACACTTTCACAATGTTAGTAATTTTCTATAACTCTAAAAGCTAATAGAGTTTAGTTAAGAGAAGCATAAATAGAAAGAGAAGGATGTAGGTTCATTTACTATGTAGTGTACTTGTAAGGGGGTGGTTGTGGTGATGTTCTCTAGCATTAACATCATAGTCATGTTATATTTTGGCTCGGTTTTAGACAAATCATGCTCCTCTGCCATAAGCTTTCTAATTTCAATTATGAGCAATTGAATTTGGTTCGATAATGCCTCATCCTGTTCATCCCTGCGCCTTTATACATCTTCAAGTTGTTTGGACATAATCTCTAGTTCTTGTGACATCATTTCTATTACCTTTTTGTTTTGAATGTATATGGTTCGAGAGCTGTTGCAGTTTTGATTCATTCTGATTTGTAATAAGCCTGAGCTCTTGATTGCATTTCTGGAGCATGCTTACCTTCAGTTTTGTGATCTTCTCTTTAGCCTTCTCAAGCATTTTGCTATAACAAGCCTCACCTCTTCCATGAATATTGCACTTGGCCATCAATTCTTTGTAACTCCTATTAGAATATGTGCAATTACAGTTTACATTCTTGGCAAAGCATAATAGTTTTAGTCAATTAGGCACAATTATAAGGGCTAAACATGAATTTTGTGCCTACAGTACACATAATAGTGTCTAAAGCTTAAGCTAAAAAATTAAAATACTTGTTTGTTTCAAACTTCAGAAAGTCCAACACTGAACAACTTTTTCAACATAGCTTATTTGCAAAAAAAAAAAGATTTGGGGGATAAACCTATTCCACATGACTAGAGATCTTTTGAATGTATCTATTGTGTCTTTACTGTTGGCCCCATTACCCAAATTGGCAAGCATCAAAACCTCCTCTTCATCAATGTGCAGACACTTATGCTCTATAGTGCAGGCCATAAACCAACTTAGCAAGAAGTAAAAAAAAATTATGGTTACTCAATCAAAATGAAGCTCCACTCACAAATTTAATGTTGCATGTTCTTTAGCCAAAGCCATATTCCTTTCTTTTAATGCTCCAACCTTAAGAGATTCCTATAGGAAAGTGTAGAATAGAAAAAGAAAAGAATTGCATATTTGCTTCCCAAAACAAATCCCATCTCTCATTCAAGCCTTTCACATATGTGCTCAAGCCCTTCACAGGTCATAGCATCTCATTCATATCTAGTTCTGCACTACTATTCATTTACGCCATCTCTCACAGACATTGACCTTGTTGTCTTGAACCATCCTTCTAATATCTCTCAAGTCTAAACCCTCGCTTTTGCTATCTTGCCGATTCAATGCGAATCCTCACACACCTTCCCCATCTTTGGTGCCAGTTTAGTGTTTTGGTGTTGTCTTTGTTTAGTAATCACTGAAAAATGGCTTCTGCTAGGCAAGTTGATGTAAATCATGAAGATTTTGATGATGTCAAGAAGAATTAAGAATTTGCTTGAGAAAGGGGGAGAATGTAAATCATGCAAGCTTTGATGGTGTTGAGAATAAATCACATGTTTGTCATCATCAAAAAGGGGGAGAATGTGAATGTATGTATACATGATTTTGATGATGTCAAAAGACAAATCAAACAAGGCTCATTTTGCTTCAAGATTAATACAAGATTGTTTCAATAAACAAAGCCTTGATTCAAGATTTCTTCAAGATCAAGCCTTGCCTCACAATGAAAGGTTCCAAGTCATTCAAGGCACATGTAATCGATTACCAATACATGTAATCGATTACCAATGATTTGAAAGTGTGTAATTGATTACACATCATATGTAATCGATTACCAGAGACTCTGAACGTTGGGAATTCAAATTTTAAATGAAGGGTCACAACTGTTCAAGAAAAACAACTGTGTAATCGATTACACTAATTCTGTAATCGATTACCAGAGAGGATTTTCAAGGAATATCGCCAACAATCACATCTTTTCATTAGATTTGTGAATGGCCATCAAAGGCCTATAAATAGGTGACTTGGGCACGAATTTTATGCAGAGAGTTTTGCTTGGCAAAAATGTCTTATCCTCTCAAAAGACAATGAGAGAGATTCCAAAAGAACTTCATTGTCAAATGCTCTCTCAAGAAATCCTTGATCAAACACTTGCAAAATCTATAAGGATTCTTACATGATCTTCATTGTAATATTCTTCTCTTGAAGAGAGAATTCTTCTTCCATTCTTCTTAATTCTGAAAAGGGATTAAGAGACCGAGGGTCTCTTGTTGTGAAAGAATTCTAAACACAAAGGAAGGGTTGTCCTTGTGTGTTTAGAACTTGTAAAAGGAATTTACAAGATAGTGGAAATCTCAAGTGGGTTGCTTGAGTACTGGACGTAGGCACGGGTTGTGGCCGAACCAATATAAAACTGTGTTTGCATTCTCTCTTCCCTTATCTCATTTATGTTATTGCAATCAATTTTGCCTTGCATGTTTATAGAACATTATTAAATTGATTGTTGTTTCTTCTTCTGCATTCTAAGCCTATCCCTCTTAAGATTATTGAGGCCACAAGGTCCAACAGTTGATAGTGGGGCAGGGGATGGCGGTTATATATGTGACTAATTATGAGTTTTTTTGAATGTTATGGTTAGGAAATTGCAGTTTTAAGTTTGACTGAATGTTGTTATTTATAGGGGGGTTTCTCTGTGATTGTGTGTTTATTAGTGTAATTTTAGAATTTGGGTAAGATCTTACAATCGTAAGTAGGTTATCGATCTTGATAACATAGGAAATAGTTGTTAATAATCATAATGCCTATTGAGATGGAACTAGTAGAGTGCAAAACTAAATCAAAACTCAGTTCAACATAGAGATTCCCTTTTCTACTCCTCTGGTCTTTTATCAAAACCAAACCAAATGTAGCAGAATCCTAGGAAATCAATCAAAGTACAATGCATTAAGACTAATTGAAATTTCAAAGTACAATGCATTAAGACTAATTGAAATTCCAATTCTAATTATAGTTGCCTAGGTACAATGCTCGACCTCCATCATGGCAGTGTTGTCATTGTGTAGTGATGTTGCTAACATTGCTAATTTGTACTATACTAGACCCGTGTGGAAACTGGAGCTGCAGATGTGCCTGCTATAGGAAATCTTCATCTTCCTTTTTTTGAGAGTAAATCAACTTCTAACTCCATTGTGAGTGCTTCTTTTCCTTCCCTTTAATTTGTTTTATTTTATTTTTCTCTTTCTATTTTCTTCCCTTCTGTTTTAGGTACTGTGTGAGAATGAGTGTGATCATAATTGATATAAATTACTATTTATGTAACTGTATCAAACTCATAGTCTCATGAATATAAGTATTTGAGTTTGTTTATATCACTTGTTGGATCAAGTGGTCTCGGAATAATTAAGAAGGGGGGGGGGGGTTGAATTAATTATTAATGTGCCTTAACTAATTAATTAAAATCTTATCCTTCTTAATGTTACTAGATTCAATTAGGCTTTACTACTAAGTTATGTAATTTAAACAAAAGTAAAGCGTAAAAGAAAAGTACACAACGGAAATTAAGAGTGTAGGGAAGAAGAAGACAAACACAAGAATTTTATACTGGTTTGGCAACAACCCGTGCCTACATCTAGTACCCAAGAAACCTGCGGTTCTTGCGATTTCTTTCAACCTTGTAAAATCCTTTACAAGCCAAAGATCCACAAGGGATATCCCCTCCCTTGTTCTCTTTGAAAACCCAAGTGGATGTACCCTCCACTTGAACTGATCCATAAGAGATGTACCTTCTCTTGTTCTCAGTATAACAATCCCCAAGTAGATGTATCCTCTACTTGTACCACAAAGGATGTACCCTCCAATGTGTTGGGACAAAGGATTCTCAGGCGGTTAGTCCTTTGAATCTTTGTAAAGGGGAAACAAAAGATATCTCAGGCGGTTAGTCCTTTGAGATCTTTTGTTTAAGGGAAAGGGAAGAATCAAAATAATTCTCAGGCGGGGTCCTTTGAATTCTCTTGGAAAGGGAGAAAGGAGACACAAAAGAATTCAGGCGGTTAGTCCTTCGTTCTTTTGGCAAAGGGAGAAGAGAAGGAAAAAGATGAATA
This sequence comes from Glycine max, assembly GCF_000004515.6. NCBI lineage: Eukaryota > Viridiplantae > Streptophyta > Magnoliopsida > Fabales > Fabaceae > Glycine > Glycine max. Next base: position 3,611,794 of record NC_038256.2, on the reverse strand, counting down.
GCACAAGTTTTTTGAACAAAGAAATTTTCTTGGAAGAGAAAGTGTTGATAAAAAACTTTTAGAAAGATGAAGAGAAATGAATCAGAAAATTCTTTAGAAAGATATTGAAAGATTGATTGTTTGATGTTGAGAGAAGATTGAAAGATAGATGATTGATATCTTTTTTTTGTTTCATGCCAGGGTCATATATTTATAATTTCTTGATGACTCAAGTCAAAACTTGTAACTTTTGTCAATTTCTTTGAAACTAATTACTTAAAAAGTTATGGCTTTTGAAAGAATCTTCAGAAACAAGTCACTTGAAGAATTGTGACTTTTGGAAATGATTTTTTTGAAAATAGTCACTGGTAATCGATTACCATTAAGGTGTAATCGATTACACATCAACAGATGTGACTCTTCATTTTGAATTTTGAAAATCTTAACATTTTAAAACACTGGTAATTGATTACTACCTTCTGGTAATCGATTACCAGATATTAAATCTCTTTGGTAATAATTTTTTGAAAACTTCTTTTGCTACTCAATGTTTTGAAATTTTTTTTAATACTTATCTTGATTGAGTCTTCTCTTGATTCTTGAATCTTGAGTCTTGAATCTTGATCTTGATTATTCTTGAATCTTGAATCTTGAAACTTGAAACTTGATTCTTGAATCTTTGCTTGAAACTTTACTTAACTCTTGATTCTTTGGCATCATCAAAATAATCTTGGAAGGCATTGCTTCCACAATCTCCCCCTTTTTGATGATGACAATCTTGAAATCAAGAGAATACATACAAGTTTTGTTCTATCGTTCACTCATCTCTTTCTCCCCCTTTCTTTTGGAATTTATGCTTAATTTTAAAGTTTTAAAAATATAATATCTTGATTTCTAAAATACCCATTTTTCTCTCCCCCTTTGGCAACATCAAAAAGGCCAAAGTGTGTAAAACGTAAATAATTTAATCATACACAAAGCATAATTTGTGAAACAAACATAAAAGATTCTAAAACATACATATAGCAAACATGAATAAAACCAAATTGAAATGCAAACCACTTAGTCATATATCACAAACCATAAACATCAAGTTTAGTCATACTAAGCAAATATTTAAAAGAAATACTAAGTGTTCAAATGTCATAATAATATAGTCAATGTTTAGAAAATAAAAAACATAATGTCATAAATTATTCATAAAACATGTGTATTAAACAAGTCATAAGTCATCATAACATAAAACAAATCATTTGTCTAAGTCACTAGCATCTAGAAGTCCTAATTCTCTTCTAATGGTGTAGAAGGAATCTTTGGGTAGTGGTTTTGTGAAGATATATGCGAGTTGATTTTTGGTATCTACAAATTCTAGAACACAGTCACCTTTTAGGACATGATCTCTAAGAAAATGATGCCTAATTTCTATGTACTTGGTTCTAGAGTGGAGAACTGGGTTCTTAGATATATTTATGGCGCTTGTGTTATCACATTTTATGGGGATATGGTCTAATACAATCCCATAGTCAGATAGTTGTTGTTTCATCCATAGGATTTGTACACAACAACTACCAGCAGAGATGTATTCTGCTTCGACTGTGGATAATGCTACACTATTTTTCTTCTTGTTGTGCCAAGAGACAAGAGCAGGTCCTATGAATTGACATGTGCCACTAGTACTCTTCCTATCTGTTTTGGATCCAACAAAATCTGAATCTGAGTATCCTACTAAATTGCAAACAGAATTTTTAGGGTACCATAATCCTAAGTTAACTGTTCCTAAAAGATATCTTATGATCCTTTTTACTGTAGTTAGATGTGAAAACTTTGGATTTGATTGAAATCTTGCACACAAGCACACACTAAACATAATCTCTGGCCTACTTGCATATAAGTAAAGTAGAGATCCAATCATACCTCTATATTGCTTTTCATCAACGAATTGACCGGACTCATCTTTGTCAAGGTAGCAACCAGTGCTCATAGGAGTAGCCAAGTGTTTTGAGTTCTTCATTCCGAATTTCATGATGAGTTCCTTGTAATATTTTGCTTGGTTGACAAAGATCCCATCATTTGTTTGTTTGATTTGTAATATAAGAAAGTAGTTTAACTCACCCATCATGGACATCTCAAACTCATTTTGCATGTCAATAGAAAACTCCTTGCACAAAGATTCATTAGTAGATCCAAAGATTATATCATCAACATAAATTTGTACCAATAAGACCTCTTTATTGATGCAAGCTTGCTTGTGGGGCTTCTATAGAGGCTGGATATTTGAGCTTCAATGAGGTCCTTTAATTGTGAGTTTCCACCATGGAGATGCAGCGGAAGACAAAGGAGAAGAGGTGAGAGGAGGCGCCATCCACTAGGGAATAAGCCATGGCAGAAGGAGCTTCACCACCAAGATGAGCCTTGGATAAGAAGCTTGGAGTGGATGCTTCAATGGAGGAAAAGAAAGAGGGAGAGAAAGAGAGAGGGGGGAGCACAAAATTGAAAGAAGAAAAAGGGAGAGAAGTTGAAATTTGAGTTGTGTCTCACAAGACTCTCATTCATTAAAGTTACAACAAGTGTTACACATGCTTCTATTTATAGACTAGGTAGCTTCCTTGAGAAGCTTTCTTGAGAAAATTTCCTTGAGAAGCTTCTTTGAGAAAACTTCCTTGAGAAACTAGAGCTTAGCTACACACACCCCTCTAATAACTAAGCTCACCTCTTTGAGAAGAGAAGCTAGAGCTTAGCTACACACCCCTATAAAAGCTAAGCTCACCCCCATGACAAAAATACATGAAAATACAAAAAAAGTCCCTACTACAAAGACTTCTCAAAATGCCCTGAAATACAAGGCTAAAACCCTATACTACTAGCATGGCCAAAATACAAGGCCCAAAAGAAGGAAAAACCTATTCTAATATTTACAAAGAAAATTGGATCCAACCTTGACCCATGGGCTCAAAAATCTACCCTAAGGTTCATGAGAATCCTAGGGCCTTCTTTAGTAGCTCAAGCCCAAGCCTCTTGGAGTCTTCTATCCAATACCCTTGGGGGGTAGGATTGCATCATCCCCTCCACCTTGGAAAGGATTTGACCTCAAATCCCAAGGTTCTTCATACTCTGGGCTCCTTCCCTCGACACATGTAAAAAGAATAAAAACATATGTATTAGTGGTGTTGGGTATGTTAGAGTAGGGTAAGGTTTGAAAACCCCTTTCATGGACATCTTCCCATGAGGGAACATGGTTCCTCACCAACTCAATGAGTGGTGCTACAAGTATAGAAAAATATGGGACAAACCTTTTGTAAAAGTTTGTTAAGTCTTGGAAGCCCCAAATTTTTCTTATACATGGTGGAGTGGGCCACTCAGGAATGAACTTTATTCTCTTAGGGTTCATGGGAACCCCTTGATCACTATTTGAAAAATTAAGAAAAGTAACGCAATAAAACATACCTTTTTCTGTATTTTCATATTGATTATTCCTACCAAAAAATATGACAAACCTAAGGTGTCCCATATGAGTAGCTAAGTTTGTATTGAAACTAAAAATAAGAACAAACGTACCTAATGGGTCCCTATGTACACACACCATGAAGATGTTAGGTGCATGAGTGATTTTACAAAAGAGGGTTGCACCACTCAAAACATTCATGATACCACCTATTTTAGGGACTTGGTGCCTAATAATACCTATTTTGGGCACCAACAAAGCACAAGGATTTAAAATCACTCATGCACCTAAACCCTAAACCCTAAACCCTAAAATACAAAAATACATGAAAATACAAAAAAATGTCCCTACTACAAAGATTACTCAAAATGCCTTGAAATACAAGGCTAAAACCCTATACTACTGGCATGGCCAAAATACAATGCCCAAAAGAAGGAAAAACCTATTCTAATATTTGCAAAGAAAAGTGGATCCAACCTTGACCCATGAGCTCAAAAATCTACCCTAAGGTTCATGAGAACCCTAGGGCCTTCTTTAGTAGTTATAGCCCAAGCCTCTTGGAGTCTTCTATCCAATACCCTTGGGGGGTAGGATTGCATCATCCCCTCCACCTTGGAAAGGATTTAACCTCAAATCCCAAGGTTCTTCGTACTCTGGGCTCCTTCCCTCGACACCTGTAAAAGGAATAAAAACATATGTATTAGTGGTGTTGGGTATGTTAGAGTAGGGTAAGGTCTAAAAACCCCTTTCATGGACATCTTCCCATGAAGGAACATGGTTCCTCACCAACTCAATGAGTGGTGCTACAAGTATAGAAAAATATGGGACAAACCTTTTGTAAAAGTTTGTTAAGTCATGGAAGCCCCAAATTTTTCTTATACTTGGTGGAGTGGGCCACTCAGGAATGAACTTTATTCTCTTAGGGTTCATGGGAACCCCTTGATCACTATTTGAAAAATTAAGAAAAGTAACACAATAAAACATACCTTTTTCTGTATTTTCATATTGATTATTCCTACCAAGAAATATGATAGACCTAAGGTGTCCCATATGAGTACCTAAGTTTGTATTGAAACTAAAAATAAGAACAAACCTACCTAATGGGTCCCTTTGTACACACACCATGAAGATGTTAGGTACATGAGTGATTTTACAAAAGAGGGTTGCACCACTCAAAACATTCATCATACCACCTATTTTAGGGACTTGGTGCCTAATAATACCTATTTTGGGCACCAACAAAGCACAAGGATTTAAGCTCTTGCGAACCAAACCCTCATCCAACAACTTCTTTACTTGAGGAATAAACTCAAGCCTAAGAGGTGTGACAATGCTAGCAAGTGTCTTTTTACAGAAAAGAAAATGTGGAGGTTGTCTAAGAGGGAAAGTTTCTTTAATGTTTGTCTTTATTGTAAAATGAGTTTCCTTCTTAGCTAACCTCTTGGAGGAGACACTTACCTCCTCACACTTCTCTTTAACCACTAATGGTTGTCCTTCTTCTTGGGGGTAGATTTCTTCACTAGATTCTTCCCCTTTTGCTTTTTCACTTTCACTAGAGGAAGGTGAAGTAGTAGCCTTATCTTGGTTACTATAAATGTCTTGGCCCCTCATGATGCAATCCTACCCCGCAAGGGCATTGGATAGAAAACTCCAAGTAGATTGGGCCAGAGATGCAAGAGAAGGCCCTAGGGTTCTTATGAGCCTTAGGGTAGATTTCGGGCCCATGGGCTAAGTACGAGCCCACTTATCTTTGTAAATATTAGATTAAGGTTTCATTATTTTTGTGCCTTGTATTTAGGGCTCCATAATGTAGGTAGGGTACCCTAGAAATATAGGATTTTTCAGCCCTTGTATTTTAGGGCACCTAGACTAGTTTTTGTATTAGGGGTAGTTTTGTAATTTCACATGCACTAAGTGGATATTTGATGTGTGTGGTTGGAAATAAATTTAATTGAATTGGTAGAAGCCCAATCCAATTAAATTTTAGAGGGGGAGGTGAGCATTTGCTTACTACACCCCATTGCCACATCATATAGTCACACTTTGTGCATGTCCTTCATGCTTTTCATGCCTCATGACACCTAAGCACACTTAGTGGAGAATCTTGGAATTGATCTTGGATTAGTGGGCTGAACCATAACTAAAATTCACTAATCATAATTAGTGAAATTTTGGCTCCAAAGTTTGGCTCCACAAATTCAATTTCAAATTCAAGTGAAATTTGAATTTCCCTCCAATTTTGTGTGACACTTAGGCTATAAATAGAGGTCATGTGTGTGCATTTTTTTCAACTTTGATGATTTGAATATTAAACTTCAGATTTCAAAGCTCATTTAGAGCACAAAAATTCGTGCTCTTCTCTCCCTCTCCCTTCATTCATCTCCTTCTTCCTCCAAGCTCTTATCCATGGCCTCCTATGGTGGTGAGCTTCTTCTAGACTCATCTTCTCCTTGAAGTGGTGTCTCCTCTCTCTCTTCCTTCTCCATTCCGCTGCCATTTATCTTCCAAGAAGCAAAGGAATCCATTGATGAAGAAGATACTAGGCCTACAAGCTCCAATGGAGCTTACATTACCTCATAATCATGGTTTTTGTGGTGGGGCATTGAGAAGTAATGTGTCCTCTTCCAAGACATTTAAAGCACTTTATAGAGCTACTTTTCTCTTGCATACTAGCCTTAGGGTCTTGCTTTTCTATTGTCTTCCCCTTATCATCTTTGGGCTTAGAAGGTGTCACCCCTAAGATGCCTTGACCTTGGTCTTTCTTTGGATAAGAGTGAGACCCATAAGATTTTGATATAGGCTTCTTTTTAAGTTGTTGCTCTACCCTTATTTCCCAAACAAAGTTAGCCTCTTCATTGTGCTTCCCATGGAAGTATAGGAGGTTAATGTTAGCCTCTTGAGGCTTTCTTTCCTTTTCTCTTCTATGGGAGTGAGGTCTAAGATGGACCTATGCCTTCCTTCATAATAGTCACGAAGTTCTTTACTTAGGCTCTTGCAAGAGTTATGACTACTATAGGAGGCATGTTTTTCTCTTTTCATTTCTTTCATTATTTTTCTTCTTTCTTCCTCTCTTATTTTCTTTCTTTCATATTGACTTATTTCTTCCACTCTTTTTTTTTTCCTTTTTTCTTTTCTCTCTTGTTTTTCTTTCCATAACTTGAGGGAACTCAACTCATCTAAGATTCTAGATAAAGGGTCTTTATGACTAGTACCCTCGCCATTAACACTAGATGAATGATGACTCATGTTGGTTCCAAAGTTGTGGTTTTTTTCTTGATGGAGGTTTGAAAACAAAAGGTAAAAGAAACTATGGTTGAAACTAGCCAAAATAAACACTAAAAGAGGTGTGAAAGATAAGGGAAAAAACTAATTGGTAAAAGGAAAGCTATCTAGGTGGTTTGACGATGGAAGGTAAAAGAAATAAACTATGAAAGTAAGCAAGAAAAGTAAATTAGGTGAATCCTAAGAGTGTTTGGATGACCACGTCAAGGTTCCCTACAAAACACTCACTATCCTAAGGAAATATTGCCTAAAATTATTACACACAAATGGAAGTTTGGTAACCTATTGGAGGCTCCAACACACTTCCAATGAAAGGTCTTTTTGTTACAAAACTTGAAAGCAATAAAGGTAAGTAAATTGCAAATTAAAAAATTACAAAATGCCCTCAATTTTGGTGGTTGTTATCTCTTTGGTGATTCATTCAATTTGCAGTGCTTCTTAGTCCAATAGCTCTTAAGGTGGTTGGCCCCTTGCTTCTTGACTCAAATTCTTCAAGGGATGGCACCAATCCTCCTTCCAATTCCCTATATGGCAACGCACAAACAAGGAAACAAAGAGACAAGCAATAACCAAAGACAAAAAAAAATGAAATGAAAGCTAAACCAATGGAGTTTTAGCAAGACAATTTTTCAAGGATTACTCAACAATTAAAGCAATGAAAAGGACATAGAAGTAAGCTAGGACTCAAAGAGAAACTTAGAATGGCTCTAGAGTAGAGTAAAAAAACTATAAAAAAAAGACTCAACAAACCTCTAGCTTTGGCAATTGTTTTGACAGTAATTTTCAATTGAAATTTTGGAACTAAGATTGGTATAACATAGGCACCAATTATAGAATAAATTTTGAGCCAAAACAACAAGCACACTTCCCTTTCACTTTTTTTTCCTGGATATTGATTTTTCTTCCAACTTGTGTATTTTTTAGTATTTTTTCCTTTTATCCAAATCACTTGATTCTTTTTTTATAACTTTTTTCCATATGTCTAGCAAATTCAGTAAAACATTCAGCTCAAAATTCAAAGTAACCAATTCTCAGTAATTTTTAAAACTTTGTATGTCCAAGCTGCCAGCACCAGTGATTTTTTTGAAGCATGGTATATTGATTGCCTTGGGCTTTCTTTCAACCTTCCTATGTATGTTGAAATCACTAGGATTGTTTACCACAGTTTTAGGATTTCAATATTCACTTAGGATCAACATTTCAGCCAACAATTCAATCACCAAAACTCAAATTCACAATAGATACAATCATAAGGAAACCTAAAAGTTCAAGAAAAGGTTCACAATCAAAGACTCTATAAGAATTTTGCATGAACATGTTAAGGACTAATTAACATGAAAGATTTGACTCAAATCAAATAATAGGCTAAAATAATTTCATACATTCACGAACAAATGAGTTAGACAAAGAAACAAGAAAATAAAATTCAGCACAACATAAGAAATCTTATGTGACAAGTTTCATGACTAGACATGACTTCTATGACAAAACTACAATAGGTGAACAAGTCACTCTAGATGTTTGAGGTTTTCTTCTACTTTAATATTTTTGTAAGAATTTTATGGTTTGTGTTTCAACCACAAAAAATAACAAGACAAAACTCAAAGGAACCTAAAATCAACACAATTCATGGTTCAAGAACAAGAACAAGAAATTTGAACCATAGAAAATCAAATCTAGCTTCTATAGCAAGTTTAATCGGTGGAAACTCTAAAGAATCATGTTAACAAAATTTAGCACTAGACATGTGAGGAGATACATGGAGAAAAATGAAGAAACAACAATGGAAGAGAAGATAAAGCAAAACATTAATGGAGGTTTAATGAGCACCTACTTGAAGCTCTTATGCTCTGATTACCACTTGATGGAAGCTTGCTTGTGGGGCTGCTATGGAGGCTGGATATTTGAGCTTCAATGAGGTCCTTTAATGGTGATTTTCCACCATGGAGATGCAGCGGAAGACAAAGGAGAAGAGGTGAGAGGAGGCGCCATCCACTAGGGAATAAGCCATGGAAGAAGGAGCTTCACCACCAAGATGAACCTTGGATAAGAAGCTTGGAGAGGATGCTTCAATGGAGGAAAAGAAAGAGGGAGAGAAAGAGAGAGGGGGGAGCACGAAATTGAAGGAAGAAAAAGGGAGAGAAGTTGAACTTTGAGTTGTGTCTCACAAGACTCTCATTCATCAAAGTTACAACAAGTGTTACACATGCTTCTATTTATAGACTAGGTAGCTTCCTTGAGATGCTTTCTTGAGAAAACTTCCTTGAGAAGCTTCTTTGAGAAAACTTCCATGAGAAGCTAGAGCTTAGCTACACACACCCATCTAATAACTAAGCTCACCTCCTTGAGAAGAGAAGCTAGAGCTTAGCTACACACCCTTATAATAGCTAAGCTCACCCCCATGACAAAAATACATGAAAATACAAAAAAAAAGTCCCTACTACAAAGACTACTCAAAATGCCCTGAAATACAAGGCTAAAACCCTATACTACTAGAATGGCCAAAATACAAGGCCCAAAAGAAGGAAAAACCTATTCTATTATTTACAAAGAAAAGTGGATCCAACCTTGATCCATGGGCTCAAAAATCTACCCTAAGGTTCATGAGAACCCTAGGACCTTCTTTAGTAGCTCTAGCTGAAGCCTCTTGGAGTCTTCTATCCAATACCCTTGGGGGGTAGGATTGCATCATTTATCCTTCCTCTTTATGAATAAGGTGGTGTCTACTTTTCCTCGATTAAAATTCTTTTCTAATAAGAATTTACTTAATCTTTCATACCAAGCCCTAGGTGCTTGTTTTAACCCATAAAGTGCTTTCTTTAACCTATAGACATGATCTAATTTTTGTGAATCTTCAAACCCGGGAGGTTGTTCTACATATACTTCCTCTTGGATTAGACCATTTAAGAAGGCACTCTTGACATCCATTTGATATAGCTTAAAGTTCATAATAGATGCATAAGCTAAAAGCATCCTAATGGCTTCTAATCTAGCTACGGGTGCATAGGTTTCTTCATAGTCTATCCCTTCTTCTTGGTTGTACCCTTTTGCAACTAGTCTAACTTTATTTCTAATTACTATACCATTTTCATCTACTTTATTTCTGAATTCCCACTTAATTCCTATAATGGGGTAGTTATGTGGTTTCTCAACTAGTTCCCAAACATTATTTCTCTCAAATTAATTTAACTCTTCTTGTATAGCAACTATCCAGTGATCATCTATTATGGCTTCTTTAAAGTTTTTAGGTTCTATCATAGAAACAAATGCCATGTTATTGCATAAATCTTTAAGAGAGTTTCTAGTTGTTACCCCTTTTGAGATATCTCCGATGATGTTGTCAACAGGATGATTTCTTGAAGTTTTCCATTCTTTGGGAAGATCATCATTTTCTTGGGCTATGTCCTCTTGAATATCCTTGTTTTCTTTATTTCTCTTCCTTTTTAGATTTCTTTCTTGATTGTGCATATCTTCCAAAGAATCTGCAATATCATCAAGAAATTCCTTTCTCGGAGAGGTAATATTAGTTTCATCAAAAGTAACATGTATTGATTCCTCAATTGTCATGGTTCTTTTGTTGTATATCCTAAAGGCTTTGCTATGTAGGGAATAACCAAGGAAGATGCCCTCATTCGCCTTAGCATCAAATATTCCTAGGCTTTTTTTACCATTGTTTAGGACAAAACATTGACATCCAAAAACATGTAAGTGAGCAATGTTTGGTTTTCTATTGTTAAATAGTTCATATGGAGTTTTCTTAAGAATGGGTCTTATTAAGGCTCTATTCATAATATAACATGCGGTGTTGACAGCTTCTGCCCAAAAATATTTTGGAAGTGGAGTGTCATTTAAAAGGGTTCTAGCGATTTCTTCTAAAGATCTATTTTTCCTTTCTACTACACCGTTTTGTTGAGGTGTCTTAGGTGCAGAAAAGTTGTGTTCTATGCCATGTTCATCACAAAACATTTCAAAATCATTGTTTTCAAATTCACCTCCATGATCACTTCTAATGGAGATAATTTTGAGATTTTTCTTGTTTTGGATGACTTTGGAAAGTCTTCTAAATGCATGAAATGCATCATTTTTGTGAGTAAGAAATAAAGTCCAAGTATATATAGAATAGTCATCAACAATTACTAAGGCATAGTAACTACCACCAAAACTCATGACCCTAGAGGGTCCAAACAGATCCATATGCAATAGTTGTAATGGTTGAGTGGTAGAAACAATATTTTTAGATTTAAAAGATACTTTTCTTTGTTTACCTTTTTGGCATGCATCACATAATTTATCTTTTTCAAACTTTAATTTTGGTAAACCAACAACTAGGTTTTTTGAGATTAATCTATTTAGATTATCCATGTTAATGTGAGCAATTCTCTTATGCCATAACCAAGGATCACTATCTTTACTTAGAATGCATCTATCACTTTCAGACTTTTGTTTCAGATCAATCATGTAAACATTATTTTCTCTTAAACCTATATGCTCAATATCTTTGTCATGTTCATGCTTGATAACACATTTTTCAGAATCAAAAGATACTTTATATCCTCTATCACATAATTGACTTACACTTAATAGACTATACTTTAAACCTTCTTTAAGTAACACATTTTCAATGGTAGTAGAGGAACTCAAACCTATTTTGCCGACTCCAATGATTTTGCCTTTGTTGTTGTCGCCGTATGTAACATGTCCACTTTTCTTGGGGTAAATGGTTATAAATTTGGATACGTCTTCTGTCATATGCTTGGAACATCCAGTGACGATGTACCACTTCTTCCTTATAGATTCTTCCTCGTTGTTCTCATGAGATTTTGTCATGAAACAAAAGTTGGCTTGATCTTCATCATGATCTTGAAATGATTTCAGATTTGACCTATACCTGAAATTTCTTTTGACAAACAGAGAATTTAAAGAGGTCATGTATCTTGAAGTTGTGAAACTTTTCTCAAGAAACCTGCTCCGATACCACTTGTTGGATCAAGGGGCCTCGGAATAATTAAGAAGGGGGGGGGGGGTTGAATTAATTATTAATTTGCCTTAACTAATTAAAAAACTTATCCTTCTTAATGTTACTTGATTTAATTAGGCTTTTACTACTAAGTTAAGAAAGTAAGGAATAGAAATAGAAACTTAACCAAAAGTAAAAGCGAGAATAAAAAGTACACAACGGAAATTAAAGAGTGTAGGGAAGAAGAAGACAAACACAAGATTTATACTGGTTCGGCCACAATCCGTGCCTATGTTCAGTCCCCAAGCAACCAACGGTTCTTGAGATTTCTTTCAACCTTGTAAAATCCTTTACAAGCCAAAGATCCACAAGGGATGTACCCTCCCTTGTTCTCTTTGAACAACCAAGTGGATGTACCCTCCACTTGAACTGATCCACAAGAGATGTACCCTTTCTTGTTCTCAATACAACAACCCAAGTAGATGTACCCTCTACTTGTGCCACAAAGGATGTACCCTCCAATGTGTTTAGACAAAGAATTCTCAAGTGGTTAGTCCTTTGAATCTTTGTAAGGGGAAACAAAAGATATCTCAGGTGGTTAGTCCTTTGAAATCTTTTGTTTAAGGGGAAGGGAAGAATCAAAAGAATTCTCAGGCGGTTAGTCCTTCTATTCTTTTGGCAAAGGGAGAAGTGAATGAAGAAGAAGAATAGCACAAGTTTTTGAAAAAAGTATTGAATCAAAAACTCTTAGAAAGAAGTTGAGAAATGAATCAGAAATTTCTGTAAGAACTTGTTCTGTAAAAAGGTTGTTTTTTGAAATTCATGCCATGGTCACATTTATAATCATTTGATGACTCAAGTTAAAGTTTGTGACTCTTGGTAATTTCTTTAAAACTAATCACTTAAAAATATTGTGACTCTTTCGAAAACTAGTCACTTAAAGGTTGTGACCTTTGAAAATTCTTCAGAAACAAGTCACTTTAAGAATTGTGACTTTCAGTAATTTATTTTTCAAAATCAGTCACTGGTAATCGATTACAGGTGTAATCGATTACACATCAACAGATGTGACTCTTCATGTTTAAATTTGAAAATCAAAACATTTAGAAACACTGGTAATCGATTACAAGTATTGTGTAATCGATACAACAAGTTAAAAATGATTTGAAAATGTTTTATCACTAGTTGTGACTCTTCAAATTTGAATTCTAACGTTTTAAAACATTGGTAATCGATTACATGATTATGGTAATTGATTACAACTTTGTAAATCAGTTTTGAAAACAATGCTGGCTACTGGTAATCGATTACTACCTTATGGTAATCGATTACCAGAGTAAAACTCTTTGGTAAAAGATTTTGTGAAAATTTCCTTTGCTACTTAATGTTTTGAAAAACTTTTTAGTTCTTATCTTGATTGAGTCTTCTCTTGATTATTGAATCTTGATCTTGTTTGTTCTTGAAACTTGATTCTTTAATCTTGAATCTTGAATCTTGATTCTTGAAACTTGATTCTTGAATCTTTGGAATTTTCTTAACTCTTGATTCTTTGGCATCATCAAAATAATCTTGGAAGCCATTGCTTCCACAGAGTGTTGTCTTTAAAGAATAACCTATTATTGACAATAGATAAGTATTTGTACTTACCATTGTTCAAGAAATAGATATGGTAATTAAATAATGATGTTACTCCTAACATTATTAAAAGACAAGACAACACTAAGATTCCCTCTCAAGCACCATCTAAAGTTCAAACTCAATAATCTCAAGAAGTCATTAAGAAGATCCACTAGAGAAAGGAAAAATTTAATTTGATATAATTATGTCATATTTCTTTAAAAACATAAATATTGCATTAGGTTGACTGAGAATGTCTAATTGACTTTAGTCAAGTCATGTTGTCCTTTAACTCTCAAGTGGATTGATGTCATAAATGATGTAATAAAACCGATGGTTGAACATGATATTTGGGATATCGTCAAATTACTTAAAAGTGTGAAACCCATAAGTTATAGATAAGTATTTATAGTCAAAAGAGATTCAATGGGTAATATTGAGTTATATAGAGTTTGTCTTGTCGCCAAAAGTTTTACAAGAAAGAAAGCATTGATCACAAAGAAACTTTCTCTATGATTTCTTAGAAAGATTTTCTTAGGACTATAATGATATTATAGATCATTTTGATAATTGTTTTGCATAGATGGATGTAAAAATTACGTCCCTAAATAGAAACTTTGAAGAAACAATTTATATGATGCAACCAAAAAACCTTGTTTAAGATGATCCAAAGTGTATGGTATACAAACTAAAGAAATTCATTTATGCTTTTAAACAAGTCTCTTGTCTATGGTATTAAAAAATTCATCAAGATTATCTCTTATGGTATTGAGGTAAATTTAGTTGATGATTGTGTATACTAAAAGTTCAGTGGGAGTAAATTTATTAATTTGGTATTATGTATCATACAGTTTATTGTTGCTAAACAATTATATTGTAGTTTATCATGTATGCTTAAGTTTATTTTTTATTGTCTTGGAATTATTTTTTGCTGAGTCCTAAGGTGATATATGAGTAATCTTGGTATGCAACACTAGAAAGTAGTAAAGTGCATTATGTGCTAGTTAGTTAAAGAGACCAAAAGCTACATGTTTTTGTATCAAAAGTCTAGAAGTTTAGAGATCATTAGGTATTCTATCTTCGATTTTTACGGAATATTTTAACAGCAATCACTCCACATAAGGATCCACATTTAACCATGTTGGTGGAGTTAATATTTTTCTATGAGACATCATACGAGAATTATTGTAACTGGCTTGCCTGTTGTTGCCAAAATTAATAAGTCATCGGGCATGTAACACCCTCTATCCCATACATATATGTACTAATAATAAAAGGAAAAGAAATTATAATTAATTAAAAGTTCTTAAAACACATTTAAATAAAATCCTTTCAAAAGAGTAAAAGGCCCACATTCACTTTTTTTTTCATCATAATAAAACTTGTCCAAATAATAAAATCATTTCAGCTCAAACAAGACCATCCAAGACTTCATACAATTAATATAGAAATCTATACCCCAATGCCACGTCCTATCAAAGCATTGTGTTCCCACATCCTCTAGCATAAGTTTCTGCATAGCCATTCACCTAACCATTTTCTCCCACAAATACAAAATTCGAGATCATTACAGGATCCAAACACAAATAGCACACGGGGAGTGCGTTATCACATTCCTAACTAATAGAGAGAAATGAGACAACTAGATATACATATGTTCGCTTCCCCACACAGTTTCTTTTTCTTAAATTTACAGACACTTATGTCAATGGGAAAGTGATATACTGGCAAGCGCACCGGGTCGCCAAGTATTTAAAATTAAAACGGAATGATCCAAGTATCAAACACAGGGAACTTGCTTATTTGATAGAGTTTTATTCAGAAATAGGGCATTGTGTGAAAAACATTGATAATTGAGAATATAAACAAAAGTAAACTAGATTCTACGTTAAAAAGCAGTAAATGCAAGTAATTAAAACTTGACAGCAATAGGTAAAAAAAATGTTGGGTTTTTCAAACAAACAAGTTGATGCATATGAAGATATTTCTCTAATTGATCATGTTCTTGTGTTCTATGCTGAAGCCTAAAGTACTAAACCTTGATCCCTCATAAGTTTAGACTAATTTAACCCAAGCTTCGTTCTCAGATCCCTCTTGTTGGACTAGGATTAACTTAAACAACATTATCATCACAACATAATAAGAAAACTAAAACCCCGCAATACATCCCTGGTAATGCAGTTATTTAGCCCTGCTTCTATCTAGTTCTAAAGCAACATTACATTTCCCAATGCTAAAGTCACCTAACAGTACACACAAATGGGTGATCAGACCAAGAGCATGCAGTAATTAAGCATTGAAAGAAGCATTGAACACACAAAACATAATTAATTAGATATGAGAAGTAATTACATCAATTGTTCATTAGAAATCCCCAACTAGTGTTTTTAGCTAGCCATACAAGGAACCCTAATACAAGTGAGGTAGAAAGTACAAAGCAATTGTTGCTTACACAGGAAGGGAGATCCCTCCTCCTCTTCTTGGCACCTCACAATCACTCAAACACTCTCCAATCTCTCAAAGTGTTGAACCCTAGCTACCTTGCTTAGCTGCTGCCTCTAGGGCACTCTTCTCGAATTTTGTGCAAAAGTATGCAGCTCTAGTAAAGGTGTTGTATCCTTTAATTCTGACAAATCAGGCTTTAAATAGGCTCTGAAATCATGATGTCGCGCTTAGTGCCACCGTCGCGCTTAGCGCGAGTAAGTGGATTTGGGCTAGGCGCCAGTCGTGCGCTGAGCCTGGCAAGAGATGAAAGTCTCGCTTAGCGAGCTGATCTCATGCTTAGCGTGTGGCCTCGATTCTTGTGCTCTTCCAGATTCTCCCATCACGCTAAGTGCGTTGTAGCTGGACTTAGCGATAGATGCGAGCTGAGCCCACAGTTTCCGCTTAGCGCAACTGCTCCTTTTAGCACTTCAAGACTTTAGCCTCTTTAGACCTGAAATTGTATAGATTTTATCATTAATTCCAATTAAAGATACTATAATGACAGGTATCTAAGCATATCAAGATTTATTTACAAATTCCTACAAAAGAACTATAAATTGGGGAAACTATACATGTTTTGAAAAAGTTTTCTATACAAAAGTTATTCATATAAGACGACTAACAAACTCCCCCAAATTTACAGTTTTGCTTGTCCTCAAACAAAGAAAGAATAGTTCACTTCTCCTCAAGTGACAACATCTACAGTGGTTATTCAAAACTTGTGTTTGTCTTAAGAGAATTCAATCACATGAAATGAATGTCATAAAATGCTTCAATCAACAGCCCTTCACAAAACATGCAACTTTTCAAAGATAAGAACATTTTTATTCAGACTCACAACTGAAATAAGCTAGTACGAATGACAAATATCAAGGAAGGATCATTAACCAAAGCCTCACGGTCACTGTTTCACTCACACACAAATGTTTAGGCTTATTCCATCATAAACAACTAACACAAGTCCCAACCTTTGCATTTCATCTCATGCCATACGGAAATAAACACACAAATTGAATCCGAAAGGCTTTCTAGGCTTGTAACGAGGCTGGGCTGCCAACAAATCATGGTTTTTCTAGGATTCAAAAGCTTAAATTCTAGGAGAGCATTCATCCATAGATCAACCTTTACTTTTTATTAATTCCCAACCTACTACTTGCCCTTTGGCACTTAGCTTTTTCTTTTTGTTAAATGGCAGCACACACACACACTTTTATTTTATAATTACATTTTTTAACACATTTAACTGTGTGTGCTGCTTTGCTCTTACCATTCCATTCCTTTTTACCCAATAGCTCCCCCAAATTTGGGGCAAACTTACTTTGATATGTGACTCCCCCAAATTTGGGGCAATTTTTGCCTTGAACCAAGTCTTTCTATGAATGATGCTCTCCTACAGCCTAAGACAAGGTAGCAGGAGATAAATTGTGCAGGCTCAAGGTTCAATCAATCAAACATTCATTCAGCTCAAACTGGGTGCAAGGGATAAATCATTCATGCACATGATAAACTTTTTGGCTAAGTGGCTATTTACAATCAAACATGGCCTTCATCATCCTCAAATTCATGCATTCATTCCATACTTCAGAGATTCATGCAAAAATCATTACCCAATGTTATTCGTTTCTCTCATAATTAAGATCACACTCTCACCGGATTACGGTTAACACATTCCTTCATAATCAATCTGACAAATCGACTAGCATTTTTAGTCATAATCCTAATTTCATGTTCTTTCTCTTCTAATGACTACATACTTGTTCAAGACATATGATCTACACATTCCAATTCACTCAAATCATACAATTGCTTCATTCAAAGCAATCACAAACACCGAATTTCAAATCAGACATCAAACCACTGAATATAATCAATGCATTGTTCAATCATGCTTTTATACAAGCTACCAAACAAAATATAACTATAAACTGAATTTAAAAACTAAACTAGAAATAAAAAACTTAAACATAAACATAAAATGAACTAAAAAAGAATAATAGTAAAACTGTTCAAAATGCAAGAAAATAAAGATCCTGTCAATCATCCTACCAATGATCCTCTCCATGCTCGTTCAGATCCAACACCGCTGCAACTGGAGGGTCCTGAGCAAGAGGCTGGTCAGGCACTGGTGCTGGTGTAGATGACTCTGGGTCTTCAAGGACTGGAGCTGGTGATGGGTGAGACTGAGGAACAAACTCTGGTGATGCTACCTCCTCCTGAGCGATCTCTGCGACTGGCTCATAAATGAATGGCTCAGGAGGAATGAGCTTGTCCTCCTCTGGAACAAGCTCTTGGGCTACGGAGGCCTCACCCCCTCCCAAAGGAGAAGGCTGGACTCCTGGCCAAGCCACCTGGCTAAGGAACTCCTCCATGCTCTTCATAGGCTGCAGGCCTAAGCTCTATAGTCTCTACATGATAATAATATGGCCTCTGTGCAAGCTCTGCAACATAGCAAATAAAATCTCTAAAGTAAAGGAAGATGATCCTATAGAAGGAGCTATAATAGGAGCTGGTAAGGGTGCAGATGCAGATGGGGCAGAAGAAGTTGGAACTGTAGTGGAGGGAGCTGCTAATGGGGGAATCTCAAAAGATGGGAGAGTCTCTGACCTCTTCCCCCTGGCCTTGTGAGGCCCTCTGAAAGAGACTGAGGGGTCATCGAGGTTCCAGCAGTTTTTCTTCACATAAGCCAAATTAATGGCTAGACTGAGACTCTAAAAAAGATAAAGAATCAGAAGTGACTCCCCGGGCTTTGCATAAAGCAGTGATGAGGGCAGGGAAACCCAACCTCGAGGAATCATGCTGTGCAATCATAGAAATCTGACTTGAGATAATATACCCCAAGTTCATGTCCATCTTCTGGATGATGCCGTAGATCAACCTGGCCCTATCCAGTGTGATGTTAGAAGTGTGAGAAGTAAGGGCCAAGTTGGAGAATGAAAGAATGCTCCATGTCTGAGCAAGAGTGGTCAGATTCTTCCTCAAGATCTTCAAGGGCAGCCCATCTGCATTTAGCTCAAATCCCCTCCCAGGGATGCATAATTGGGCTGGCAGTTCCGATGGATCTGGCCTTAGATGACAAAATCTTGAGTATGAAGATAGCTCTTCCCCCTCCTCTATGATCATAGGGGTCTTCAGAAAAGTATTCAAAGCATCTGCATCAAATTTGATCAAGTGACCTCTGACCCTCACCTGCTTAGGTGAGTTATCCTTTGGATCATAGAGGTTAGCATAGAACTCCTTAATGATTGCAACATCAGTGCTTCGGTCCATGAAATTGGTCAGCTCCTTGTGCCAATTCCTTCTCTTGAGCTTAGCCTTGAACTCATCAAATTTTGTATGATATATCATGACATTTCTCTCAGGCAGGATCTTCCTGCTAATAACAATATCAGAGTAACAATCCCAGGCCTCCTGAGATGTGAATCTAGAGCGGTCATAGCGGGCCTGGTATACTGAGGTAGGGGCCTTTCTCTTGCGGAAAGCCATCTGAAAAGAAATAGACGATAAAACAGGATTAAATAGGAGTTATTCATAATTGGAAAACAGAAAAAAAACTGAAAATAGGACTGGGCGCTTAGCACAGAAAGCTGGGCTTAGCGCGCCTTATGAAAATTTGTTCATGGGCTAAGCGTGATAGCCACGCGCTTAGCCTGAGTACTCAGAAAATATTTTCTGCATATTAGGCTTAGTGTAGCGCACTTAGCCTAAATCCACATTTTTCATAAACATAGAGAGATTTGAGCTTAGCGCGATAGGCACGCTTACCCTAACATCTCAAAAAGACAACATGGGTTTAGCGCAGCAGGCCTGCGCTTAGCGCTGTCTGCAACTCAAAATTGTTCTGCAATTTGCACTTAGCCTGAGATGTCAGGCTTAGCGCTAAATCAAGCCCTAACTTACAGGGATAGTCCAAGCTTAGTGCGTCGAGCGCACTAAGCGCAATTCTATGAGTTTCAAAAAAAGTGAAGGATTGGCGCTTAGCACATCCTGTCACTAAGCTCAATTCATGAAAGCTCAAATCCAGAGAGGAAATTGAGCTTAGTGCAGGGTAGCGCTTAGCGCTGCTACAATAATTTTTCAACAGAGAAGGAATTCTGCTTAGCGTATCATCTTCGCTAAGCCCAAATCAATGAAGTTCAATTATAGAGAAGAAATTGAGCTTATCACAATGATGTGCGCTTAGCTGAACCATCTAGCCAATTGGTGAAGGGTCAAAGCGCTTAGCACAAGCAACATAGGCTTAGCGTGTGAAGACATAGCGCTTAGCACAAGTGATGCGCTTAGCGGATGGACAACTGAAAAAATTTTCTAAGTCTTTTCCTGTCCAACTCTTCACAAGAACTTGAAACCCTTCTTATCAATACTATCAAGCTTAAATCACATACAATCACAAGCAATTAAACTAACTAAATGCGGGAAAAATAGAAATTAGAAAGAGAGCTGGGTTGCCTCCTAGTAAGCGCTCGTTTAACGTCATTAGCTTGACACATTGTTCTTTTATCCTGGATCCAACAAGGTTCCAACTTCCAGAACCTTCTTCTCCAATCTCTTCTCATCCATCACATTCACCTTCATTCAAACATTTTGGTCAGGCAAAGCTTTCTTTTCATGAAACAGATCGAAACTGATTTGTTGTTCTTCTATGGTCATTTGTAGTTTCCTCTTCCCCGTATCTACCACACAGCTTGCGGTAGACATAAATGTTCGTCCATGAATTATGGGAATGTCAGCATCTTCTTCTATGTCCATCACTAGAAAATCAGCCAGAAAGATCAAATGTTTGACCCTAACCAAAAGTCTTCAATCACTCTATAGGGTCTTGTGATGGAGCGATCAACCAATTGTAAGGTCATGCGAGTAGGCATTATCTCTAACTCTCTAAGTCGCCGGCACATGGAGAAAGGCATCAAGTTGATACAAGCTCCCAAATCAATGAGAGCCTTACCCACAGCGACCTCACCAATAGAACACGGGATGGTGACACTTCCAGGATCTTTATGCTTCGGTGGAAGGATGCGTCGAATGACAACACTACAATTTCCTTCCACAATTATCGTGTCACTGTGGATATACCGGTTCTTCTTCATCAGCATGTCTTTTAAAAATTTGGCATAGAGTGACATCTGTTGGAGAGCTTCTCCAAAAGGCAATGTGATCTCCAACTTCTTGAAGATGTCAAGAAATCTGGCTAAGTGTCGCTCTTTATCCTTCTTGGAAGGTACCAATGGATATGCCACTTCCTTGCCTTCAGCTGGAGAGAGTTCTCTCTTCTTCTCTCTTTCATATCCTCTCTTACTCTTTTTTCTTTCCTCAACCTTCTGTTTTTCTTTTTCATTTTTTTTCTTTTTCTACTTCTTCTTTTTCTTTTTCTTTTTCTTTTTCTTTGTCTTCCTTCATCTTTATTTCTATTTCACTCTCTTTTATTGGTGTTTCTCTCTCCTGTTGGTCATCTTCATCTTCCATAACTTCCTCAAGTTCAACTAAGTCAGAAACGAGTTCAAGTGTCGGCTCAGTTGCCAGCTGTTGTTTATGCTCCTCCACCTTCTTCTCAGTTTTTCCTTCATCAACATGGGTTGCCATTCTGCTCCTTGTCACGACAACTTTGCACTCCTCTTTTGGATTTTTCTCGGTGTTAGCACTAAAGCTGCTTGACGGTCCATCTGCCAACTGTTTAGCCAGTTGTCCCACTTGGACTTCCAGATTCTTTATGGCAGACTCTGTACTATTCTAATTTGACATAGTACCTGCATAAATTGAGCCAGAGTCTCTTCCAGCTTCGTTGTCCGATCATAGAGACTAGGCCCTTGTTGCTGTGGCCTTGTGGATGGTCCACCCTGGTCTTTGTTGAAAGGATTTCCAAGGTGATTCCTCCATTGTCCCTGTTGTTGGTTGTATTGTTGTCCATGCAGGAATACAGAGAATCCACCTGCATTGAAATTGTGTCTTAGCTGGTTCCCCATATAATTGACTTCATGAGCTGGTTCTTCATTGGGAACTGTCATATCCTAATTTTGTCTGGGGACCATTGTTTGTCGGCATGCGACCTTCGTTTGACAACCTCAAAATGTTTAACATCCATCGTTGTGGAATCCGTAAAGTTCCGAGATGTTTCGGGAAGAAACCGGTCAAAAACACGAAGACGAGAGTGTATTTAGAAAAGTGGGGTGTGTGTAAATAAATTGTTACACTCTAATTTCATCCGAGGACCATTGTTGATCACTTCAGAAAGCTTAACACTCATCGTGGTGGAACTTGTAAAGTTTCCTGAGATTTCAGAAAGAAAACGACCAAAAACACAAAAGTGGAGGGTGAACTTATCAAGATAGGGGTGTAAATAGCAATTTGAATCTAGGCCCATCCAAAACATTTTGGAAGTTGGGTTGCTTAAGGAGGAAGCAACTGGGCGGCAAGCTCCTCCACATTGTTAAAAAATGGTTTCCGACACTTCCGTGGCTTCCGTAATGCTTTCGTAAAATTTCCGAAAACCTTGGGTAAGCATATTTCACTTAACATTGGTGAAAGGGAAGAGAAAAAAAATGAAAATCAAATCCGAAACATTTCTGTAAGGCTTCCATAACTTTTCTGTAAAGTACGAAAATGGGGGTGAACTTAGTAATTAGGGTGCGCTTAGAAATCTTCCTCAAGAAGCCTCTGGGCGGAAAGCACCTCCCTTTTCCTTATAAATAGGGGAGGGGGAGCTATTTCAAAATGTTCATGACCCCTAAGCTATGCATTTCGGCTATTTTGGGCAAAAAACACGTTTTCGTGAAGAAAAATCGACTCGAAGTGCTTCCGTAATGCTTCCGTGATGCTTCCGTAAGCGATTCTGTGAAAATTCTTCATCGTTCTTCATTGTTCTTCACCGTTCTTCGTTCGTTCTTCAATCTTCAACCGGTAAGTTCCCGAAATCAAATCTTTCAATTCATTCTATGCACCTTTAGTGGTCCCTACTTGTTTTGTGTACTTTCACTTTAATTTCGCTTACTTTCAGTTTTCTTTTCTTCCGCTTTAACGAGCTTTTAACCGTTTATTTAAGCCGTTTTCTCACCTAATAAATGATAAAATGAATTTCAACCGATCATTTGTATTGTAATCTCGTTCAATTACTGTTAAAACAAAATCTAACCGATTGTTCATGCTGTAACCTCGGTTAAACCAAAAAAAGCAAAATAATAATAAAATAATCAAAATATCTTGAAAAAAAAAATCAAGAAAAATCAATCGGATGTTTTTCTTTGAAAGTTTCCTTGAATGAATTGACTAATAACCAAAGTGAAACTAAAGCTAAAATCAACTCACAAATCAAGCTTTGTCCGCAAAAATCACTAAAGACCATTTTAAGGTCCAACGCCTTAAACGGTCCTCTTTGCTTTTATCGGTTAACATGGACCGTTCAAAAGCATACAATCAACATGTAACTTTACCACTTTTTGCAAGAACTACGTAGGTCTGATTTCCTCATTGCAATTGAGGATACGTAGGAGCAAAAGCTCCGCTTTTGTCGACCACCCCAAGAGATCATTAATTGTCCAACGCCTTAATGTTTCTCTACTTTCAAAAACCAAGAGATCGTTAATGGTCCAACGCCTTAACGTTTCTCTCCTTTCAAAATCAAAAGTTCGTTTAATGGTCCAACGCCTTAAATGACCTTTTGTTCGGTTATAATATATCTTGCGAAAAAAGATAAAAACAACTTAACCAACGTTTAGTTCTCAAAGAACTACGTAGGTCTGATTTCCTCATCGCAATTGGGGAATACGTAGGAGCGAGGGAAACACCCTTGTCGACCACAAAAAGATAAAAAAATACAAAAAAACACAAAAAGCATAAAAACACAAAAAGACATAAAAAAAGGTAAAATAAAACATTTTGAAGTCATATTTGCACACTTGATTAAAGGTTGTCGTCCTTTGTGACGGACGTGTGGGGTGCTAATACCTTTCCCGTGCGTAAAAACAACTCCTGAACCTTTCACGATTAAAGTTTGTAGACCACACCTTTCCAATTTTTCTGACGTTTTCCTCGAATAAATGTTGGTGGCGACTCCGCGCATTTTCCTCCCATAGAAGATGCACCCGTGAGCCCCGCGTCGCCCTCCCACCAAAGGATAGGTTGCGACAGTTGGCCACTTCACTGGGGACTATTTTTAGAGAGTTATGGCTTCTAATCTTGTGCAATATCATGACTTCCTCTTTTGTCGATTTCCTTTTATTTCTCTTACGTTCTTGTACATAACTCTTTGATGCTTTTAGTGTGTTTTTGAAATGTATACATGAGATAGATATTTATTCATTTGATGCACACAAACACCAGCACTATTTGTACACATGGTGAGTTGAAAAGGGGCCCTACACCCGGGTCCATGGGAACATAAGGAATGGAGGTGAATCTGTGGTCATGCTGGGTCTCCGACTTGCTTGATAACAGTGAATCCTCATCTAGAATTTTTGTCTATGATAACATATTATTGTTGGTAGTTCCTACTGCCGCAATATGTTTTTTCGAAGGGGATGATACCTCTAGAAACCATCAAGAGAGATATGACCACCTTGGGAATTATCACTAAAAGCCTTTTAGTTCCTCCCATTTAGGTCCCTAAAATAGGGGCACGAAGTGAACATGCTGCGTGCCTTTTAAACACTGCCATGCATATAACCTAAATGTCATGTACGCCTTTGTTGTATGATTATTTGAGGATATTGTCATGCTGTGTACATCCCCCTGTTGCGCTTTTACGCATCTGCATTATGTCGTCACACATGCGTGGTATGTTGGTCTCGTCTTTTGTCACGGGAAGCCGAAAGGTCCATATCACCTTCTTCACTGCACACATGGGGCACTGTGCCCCCGAATGCGCAAGTAAGAAGATATGATTTTTCGGTCTCTCGTGTCCATAAATGCATTCATATCATTCACCGCATAAGCATCTCTTCATGGCATCGTAATGGACATATCATTCCTACATTTGTCACTTATCATTTCATGCATTGCATTTTGCATAAGTCATTTCATCACCATGCATCTGCATCTAACATGCTTTTTGCATACCTATTATTTTCATGTTTACTCATGCATGATCTTTGCGTTTTCCTCTGCAAAACAAAAACAAAAAAAGGAAGCGTGAAAATTCACACTACATTCTTAGTTGCATGTGTTAGGTACCATGAGCCAACCATGTTGGGATCATAAACCCATTTCTAAAAAAAAACCACAAAACAAAATGATTGAGCATGGTACCTAATGCGTGGTGAACTAGGAAATGATGTTTCTTCAAGCATCTCAATCTCATCATTTCCTTTTCCATGCATAGCGTACGTATTCTCGAGCCTTTCATCTCTATGAAATGTTGTCAAAGTATTGGCGATCAAAATTGTTGTTCCTTGGGTTATGGGGTTGAACCAAGCTCATGCTTTTATGAAAAGGTTCATCAAGTCAAGTTGAAGTATGGAAGTAACCACCATGCAAAAATTGGGGCAAAAGATGGATCGAGTTACATCGCTGCTTCGTCTATTGCCTAACACATTTTGGACTGTTGATGTCCTTGTTACTTCTAGTTTACCTTGACAAAGATGTCATGGACCATGCTGAAAATCTAAATTGATTCAACCCCATGTCCTGTGTAAAAATTTGCAATGCTTCAAACTGTGCATCATTCGCATACATCCATGCTTTTCATTGGTTGCATTGATCATTGCATTCTTTCCTTGAAAAAAAATGAACTTAATCATTGTTTTCAAAAAGAAAAGAACATGCTTTACGGTGCCCTTACCGAACCCGTGCTACAGCTAGAGTAATGGGTGAAGTAGAGGAGGTGCAAGAGCAGATGAAGGCCGACATGGAGGCCACGAAAGAGCAAATGGCCACAATGATAGAGGCCATGATGAGCATGAAGAAGATAATGGAAGCCAATGCGGTTGCCGTTGCCGCTACCAGCGCTGTTGCTAAGGTGAACCCGATGCCCTCATTTGGTCTCAACCAAATGAATCATCCAACCTCAAATATGGTAGGCAAAGAGTTGGGAGGTACGGGCGGCTCTCATTTAGCGCAAAAAAAGAACCAAGCATGCCTTCCCACCATATGGCTTGCCTCCCAACTATACACTACCCAATGTGGCATACACTCTCAGTGAGGATGTCAATAACTCCACTCTCATACTCATTGAAAACCAACAACCTCAATTTGATCATGCACATGTCTCTCAACCCATGGGGGAGACACATGAAATGCCCCACCACAATCTAGCCGACTTCAAGCCTTGCCTCGGATATGCAACTAAAGGGAAAGCAGTTGGTGGTATACCCTTGCAAAACACTTTGGAGGGCCCTCAGTTTTGCCCCCAACCACAACCCTTGCATTCCACAGCAGGTAAAATCCCTTCTATTATAAAAGAAATGGGAAAAGTTGGATCACATAGAGGAAAGGCTTAGGGTCGTTGAAGGAGGTGGAGGTTATGCCTTTACTAACCTAGAAGAGTTGTTCCTAGTACCCAATATCATCACCCCTCCCAAGTTCAAGGTGTCGGACTTTGACAAGTACAAGGGGACTACTTTCCCCAAGAACCATCTATAGATGTATTGTCAAAAGATGGGGGCATACACAAAAGAGGAGAAACTGCTGATACATTTCTTCCAAGAAAGTCTTACTGGGGTAACTGTTACCTGGTACACTAACTTGGAACCTTCCCGAGTCCATTCTTGGAAGGACCTAATGGTTGCTTTCGTTAGGCAGTGTCAGTATAATTCTGATATGGCTCCAAATAGGATGCAACTACAGAACATGTGCAAAAAGGGGCATGAATCTTTCAAAGAATATGCCCAAAGGTGGAGAGACCTGGTAGCTCAAGTGGCACCTCCAATGACGGAGAAAGAGATGATCACAATAATAATAGACACATTACTAGTGTTTTACTATGAAAAATGGTGGGGTACACACCTTCAAGCTTTGCGGATTTGGTCTTTGCCGGCGAAAGGAACGAAGTGGATCTGAAAAGAGGAAAATTTAAATAATCCTGCTTGGACGAATGAGAAAACTGGGGCAAATGAAGAGGGTGAGAATGAAGGTGAAACCCATGCTACAATTGTCATTCCTACATGGCCAAACTTCCCACCAGCCCAACAATGTTATTACTTAACCAATATAAGCTCTTCTCATTACCCACCACCCAGTCATCCACAAAGGTCATCCCTAAATCAATCACAAAGCCTGTCTACCACACGCCCAATGCCCAAACACCACCTTTAGCGAAAACCAAAAAGGAATTTTGCAGCAAAAAGCCTGTAGGATTCACCCCAAATTCTGGTGTCATATGCTAACTTGCTCCCATACCTACTTGATAATGCAATGGTAGCCATAACCCCTGCTTGGTTTCCTCAACCTCCATTTTTCTGAGGATACGACTCGAACGCAACATGTGCATATCATGGAGGAGTTTCGGGAAATTCCATTGAGCACTGTATGACTTCGAAGCGTAAGGTGCAAAGTCTAATTGATGCGGGCTGGTTGAAACATGAGGAGAATCGATTGTGAATCCTAACATTGACAAGTGACACTACACACGGGGCAATTTTGAAAGCTGTTGTTAGATGTCTCTAATGACTCATCAGGATTTTCAAGTTTACGCCATTATTGTAAACCACAGTTACAATGCTAAATAAAATGGATAAATTTGACATCTTTGTCCCTCATCCTCTCGTAATTACATCTTTGCTTCCACTGGAATGTGAGTGTAAGCCATTGGTTTGTTTGCTCAAAGCGATCTGCGCTCCTGAGTGTTGACTTCTAAGTCCGTTCAAATAGAGATTTCTCGTCCTGCACATTGGTGGGGGTGCCGTAAAACGACGAGTAAAGCAAAAAAAAAAGTTCAAGAAAAAAAGCATTTGATTGACTGTGTTTTCAAGTAAAATATAGACGTTCATGTGACCTCATTTTATCATTCCAGAAAGTTTGTCTTTTTTAGAGAGAAGTGATTTATCAAGAATAAGAGTCATTTTACTTAAATTGTCAACTGAAAAAATCCTTCAACTATTTCTCGTCCTTGAAAAATTCTTTTTGCGAGAATCAACCGCTTCTTTCATTCTTCCTTGCTACAAGGTTGTGAAAACAAAACAACGGTGGATACCTCAGAGCCCTACACTGGGGCAATGAAAGGCACCATGCAAAAACCTCAAGCGAACCTAGGGGTAGATTAGAAGTTCTCACCCAATAGGTTCCCAGCTACAAGGTCATGACGAAAGATAACAATTGGTACCTCAAAGCCTTACACTGGGGCAATGAGGGGCACCGTGCATGAGCCTCAAGCGAACCTAGGGGCAGATTAGAAGTTCTCACCCAATAGGTTCCCTACTACAAGGTCATGACAAAAGACAACGATTGGTACCTCAAAGCCCTACACTAGGGCAATGAAAGGCGCCATGCAAAAACCTCAAGCGAACCTAGGGGTAGATTAGAAGTTCTCACCCAATAGGTTCCCAGCTACAAGGTCATGACGAAAGACAACAATTGGTACCTCAAAGCCTTACACTGGGGCAATAAAGGGCACCGTGCATAAGCCTCAAGCGAACCTAGGGGAAGATCAAAAGTTCTCACCCGTCGATGTTTTTAAATGAAAAGAGGGGGACAAACCCTGGGTTTTCAATGGATTGATTAAACGTCAAACGACTCCATTGCCGTCACTCCAAAATGGTCAAGTGTTTAAATCAAACAGAACATACACTCTGAGGGAGTTCCCGGAGAGATTTGCAAAAGATAGGATGAGGTTGCATGAATTATCACCTCTTTCAAAAGAACAGTCAATCTGTGTTTTCCGAAAAAATCAAATCAAAATCAAAATCACAATATAGGGAAAGAATGTCATGAACATTGTAAAACTTTCCATTACATTGCATTGTTGCATACAAAGTCCGCATTTACCGCATTTCAAGACAAAGGTTGCATGCGTCTGGATCCCTAAAAATCATATTAACTACATAGATTTCCTACATCTACTGTCTAATCTTTTTGAATTCGGAATGACCGGCCCTCTCAATGAGTCAATCTCTTGCTTTCTCATAAGGGTGGACCCATGAGGACGACACGTCCTTACCTTCAGAGAGCTACACGCCCTCGCCTTGAGAGGGCTACACATCCTCACCTTCAGAGGACTACACGTCCTCGCCTTTAGAGGGCTACATGCCCTCGCTTTCAGAGGACTACACGTCCTCACCTTCAAAGGGCTGCATGCCCTCGCCTTCAGAGGACTACACGTCCTCACCTTCAGAGGGCTATACGCTCTCACCTTCAGAGGACTACATGTCCTCGCCTTCAGAAGGTTGCACGCCCTCACCTTTAGAGGAATGCACGTCCTCACCTTCAGAGGGCTATGCACCCTCACCTTCAGAGGACTACACGTCCACGCCTTCACAGGGCTACACGCCCTCGCCTTCAGAGGACTACAGGTCCTCGCCTTCAGAGGACTACACGTCCTCGCCTTCAGAGGACTACACGTCCTCGCCTTCAGAGGACTACACGTCCTCACCTTCAGAGGACTACACGTCCTCACCTTCAGAAGGCTACACGCTTTCACCTTCAGAGGAGTACACGTCCTCGCCTTCAAAGGGTTGCACACCCTCACCTTCAGAGGACTACACGTCCTCTCCTTCAGCGGGCTACACACCCTCACCTTCAGAGGACTACACGTCCTCGCCTTCACAGGGCTACACGCCCTCGCCTTCAGAGGACTACACGTCCTCCCCTTCAGAGGACTACACGTCCTCGCCTTCAGAGGGTTGCACGCCTTCACACGTCCTTGCCTTTAGAGGGTTGCACATCCTCGCTTTCAGAGGGCTCCACATCTGTGCCTTTAGAGGACTTAAGGTCCTCTGCCCTTAATGCTTAATTGAGACTTGTGCTCCCGAGTGAGGGGCCAGTAGTTTCCCTTTATCAGTCCCTTGGTCACCCCCTGATCTCGGAGGAGGGCCAACTGTGTGAGCACAACCAGAGGGAGGCTATCGTGCAGCCACTATGCATACTGGGGCAAGATTTCACCCTTTTCGCTACAAAGAGATGAGTGCGGATCATGCGCACCAAAATGACCACTCTTACACAGATATGGATGACATTGCTACTTAGCAACATTCTGCCCAGTGACCATAATGCCAATCTTCCCTTGTGAAAAATTCAGTTGGTCTGTGCCGTCATGACATAGGTAAGTATGCACGTGGCTCAACTGATTTCTGATGCCATTCATTATTGTAGGGATCACGCCCATAAGACACCAAATGGACCTGGAGGAGCCCAACAGGGCCCTGGGGTTTCCAGCTCTGGTTACGGGCCTCTATCAGTCCTACAGGGTGCCCGTCCCCCCCAGCAAGGTCATGCCATTGTGACATAGGTAAGTATGAACTTCTCTCAACTAATTTTTGATGTCATCTATTGTTTGCAGGGATCGTGCCCGCAAGACACCTAGTGGACCCGAAGAAGTCCAACAGGGTCTTGGGGTTTCCAGCCCTGATTACGGGCCTCTATCAGTTCTACGGAGTGCCTGTTGCCCCCACCAAGGTCATCAGGCCCCCTAATAACCGAGCTTTCATCAAGAAGTACTATGCCCCTAGGCAAGCGTAGGGCGAGACACCACAACAGTCTGGGGATGGCTGACAGCGGGCAACAAATGCACTGCCACCATCTCCAAAGCCCCTTAGTTCATCTACAAATGCTGGAGCGTTGCCTACGACCCGTGGTCGACCAGCAGGCGACCAAGTCCAAAGCCAAAGGTAAGCAAAAGTACTAGGTCCGTGACCGACAAGTCATCATGCGTCCAGCTCAAGACGCTAAAGAAGCGCTACTAGGAGGCAACCTAGTACCTTTTAAATTTCTGCTTGTTATTTGATCACCTTTTGTTTCTCAAGTCATAGTAGGACACACCTAGTTGCTTATGATCCTAGGAATTTAAATAAAACAAGCACAAGCTCGGAAGGTAGTCATACCTCACAATATATATATATATATATATATATATATATATATATATATATATATATATATATATATATATATGTATGGAAATGAAGTAAGAATGCAGTATAATAAATGGAAATGAAAATATAAACTTGTAAAACAGATATCAAGGGCACACCGGAGACCGGCTTACAAATCCCAGGTTTTCATAAACAAAGAAACCAAAGCGGTGGCAGAGCCGCATGGATCGGTAAAGAGAGAGAAGAGGGATAAAAATAGAAATTTATTGAAACTTGAAAGAAGCGCTTACAAAAATCTTGTTTCAGAGCACCTCTCTTCAGAAACCTGAAAAATGGCCAAATGAAAGGGTGCCTCACAACATACATGAGGACTCCTTATATAGCCAAAAATCTAAGACTGATAGTTGCCGGTAGTTTTGACCGGGACTATTTGACTGTTTGTTACAAGATAAGTAGGTTTGACCGGGACTTTAATGGCTACAGGACAGGTAGTATTGTCTAGCATTAATTACACATTAATTACAAACAGACGATTTTGTGACCGAAATTAAATTTAATCTAAACAGATACCAAAACAATCATCTTCGTTTTGGTAAAACGGGTCTTGTTCTTCTTCTTTAGTAGAACTTGTTTCTTCCTTCTTTGAGGATGAACCTTCTTCTTCCTGCTGTAGCATTTGCAGAACTTTTTTTTAAATTTTTAGTTAGGACCTCCTTTGATTTCAATCTTGCTAAAAATGATGCCAGATGATACTTTTGGTTCAAAAACACAAAAGTTTCTGGATTAGCTGCTTTGAGGAATTCTGGATGGGATTGGAGCCAGAGTTTTACTTGTTCTGAATCTGCTTTGGATGAGTCAAATTGTGTCCACCATTTTACAAATGCATGTCTTTGTAGTGATGGATATTGGTTTGTCTTTTCAGTCTTGCTGTAACGATATTGCCATGAGAAGATCCATGACAGTGCAAAGCTTGAAAAGTATTTAAGATCTACTGGAATTCGTGATTCCTGCGAATTGTATTGTCTCTCAAATTGAGCAAATGCTTGTTGGACTGTTTCTGGGAATATCTCTGGAATTGGTCCAAAGAAGTCCCACCATTGCAAAAACCAATTGGGAAAATTGTAAATTGTATTGGTCTTGAAATATATCAGCCATGAATGCTTGAAGCGGGTATTTTGGTGCCAAAACACCTTAGTCCAAGCATCAACATAATCACAATAGGTATAACCTACCGGATCAAATGGAACTGAAAATCTCTTTCCTTTGTTCAAGTCCGAACCAAAGTGTCTTGGTTGAAGAACTTTTAGTATTTGGATTGTGGAGTGGGTGTTTAATGTTTGGTCTTTTGGGTCTTTGAAATGTTTGATAGATATTGAATTTGAATCTACCAAAATCAATTCATAAAAAGTTATTGTCTTCAGGATGGTGGTTGGTTTGTAGTGAAATCCTGGTGGGAAAGCCTTGGTCGTCGCCTTGAAGGGATTTTTGTCCCAAAATTCAAGTTCCATCTGCAAAACAATTTCAAATTTATTTTTATAAATATAATTGTTAGTTTGTTTGGTAGGTGGTGTTTGAGTTTTGGCTAAAGGTAGTTCCCCTTTAGGATCGGTAGCTGTTTTGGTCATTGATGCATTTTGGATCATTGTTTGTAAATTTGATTTAGATTCATCATTAGATTTTGAGGCAATGTCTGCCCAAGATTTTTTGATTATTTTTGGAAATTTGGTTAGACCCATGTCTTGAAGGGCCTGAAGGGTTTCAATTGGCCATGCATAGTCGGCCGATGTTTGTTTGGCGGTTGCTGGTTTGGGGGATTCCTGAGTGGATGGCTCAAGTTTGATTGAGGTAATCTGGGTTGATGACCCTTCTAAATTGGTTTTCTGGGTAGATGACCCAGCCTGGGTTGGTGACCTAGAAGAGGTTGATGATTTCTTAATGGTTGGCTCTGGAAGAGCCAGTCTGGCTCCTTTGACTGTACTTCTTCCTCCCCTTAGGGAGATTCCTGATGCCTTAGGAGGCATTACCACTTTTCTGTAAGAATTCACGGGTAAGGTTGTCAGGTAATGAATTTGAGGTGCCCTTGATGTATTCTATGTCAAAATCAAAGACACTTAGAATTGCTTGCCATCTTGCAAAAATTTGTTTTGAGGCAAGGTTTTTAACATCTTTTTGTAAAATATCTTTGGCTGATTTACAATCAACTCTGATTAAAAAATTTTGGTTTAATAAATTCGATTGAAATTTGGAAATGCACAAAACAATTGCTAAAACTTCCTTTTTAACAGTTGAATATTTTAATTGTGCAGGATTCCAATGTTTTGATGTATATGCAATGACATGATCTTGGCCATGGACTCTTTGTTTGAGGATGCCACCATAACCTATGTTTGAAGCATCAGTTTCGACAATTTTAAATGTTTGTGGAATAGGAAGATACAGACATTTTATGGATAGAACTTTGACTTTGATTTCTTTAACTGTTTCTGTATGGAGGTCAGACCAAGGAGGTGGAATTTTCTTCAGCCTATCATGCAATGGCTTGACAATATTGTTTAAATAGGGGACAAATTCTCCTACGTAATTTAGACAACCTAGAAATCTTTGTAACTGGGTTTTGTCTAAGGTTTGGTTGGGAAATTTGCTAGCAAACTCAATTGACCTTTCTATTGGAATGATTGTACCTTGATATATATTGTGACCAAGGAATCGAATTCGAGTTTGGAAAAGATTGATTTTTAATTTGGAGATTGCCAAACCATTCTGTTTGATGATATGGATGAAGGTCTGGAGATGTTTGAAATGTTGGTCAATGTATTGGGAAAAGATTAAAACATCGTCTATGTAGACAATGACAAATTTTGAATAGGGATTAAAAATATCATTCATAATTTTTTGAAATTTTGAAGGGGCATTCTTCAGTCCGAATGGCATCACATTCCATTCATATTGCCCGAAAGGTACAGTAAACGTTGTTTTGTACCTATCTGATTCTTGGATTTGGATTTGCCAAAATCCAGATTTCATATCAAATTTTGAAAATATCTTTGCAAAATTTAATCTGTTAAGCAAATCTTTTTTGTTTGGAATAGGATATCTAATCCATTGTAATGCTTGATTTAGTGGTTTGTAATTTATGACTAAGCGGGGTGTTCCACGTTCAATCTCAGATTGTTTGTTGACATAAAAAGCCGCACAAGACCATGGGCTTTTGCTTTTCCGGATTAGGCCTTTATCAAGCAAATCCTTGATTTCCTTTTGGCAGTATTGAAGAAGTTCTTCGTTCATTTGGATTAGTCTAGCTTTTGTGGGAATTTTTTCCCCTAAAGTCTTTCTCATAAGGGAGATCAACAATATGTTTCTTTCTATCCCAAAATGCATGTGGCAAATCAGAACAGACAGTCGATTCAATATGATTTAATAAAGATTGAATTTTTTCTTTTACTTGGGGTTTTCCCAGTTGTATCTGAATATTATTAAAAGATACTTCTTCTTTTAAGAAGTTAATTTGATTAATCTTATTTTCTATAAGATTTATATTTTTGGAAATTGGTTTAGTAGAAAAATTAAATATAATTTTTCTTCCTAAATAATTTGTGGTTATTCCTTCATTAGATATTTGGATGGGAAACAGGGCTCTAATGAAGGGTATTCCTAGGATTACTTCATTCTTAAGGTTTTTTACCAGAATAAATTTGGTGTTAATCTTAAGACCTTGGTTTTCAATGATTGCATTTGATAGCTTAAAATTAATTTTTAATTTTGAGCCGTTTGCCGTACTTAATTTTTTTGAGGTTTTCTCAAAGAATTTTGTAGGAATTAATCCTTCTAAAATGCAGTTTGAATCAGCCCCTGTGTCAAATAGGGCCATTGTTTCTAAAATGAAATCATTAATAATTATTTTTATGTTTATGTAAAATTTTTGGATTTTAATCTTGTTGATTAATCCCATAAACATATCATCTTCTAAATTTTCTGGTTGGTTTTCCTCACTGTTGTTGGCACTTTCAGAATCACTATCTTCCTCAAGCTGAGAAAGAATGATCTGATGAATTTCTGGTTGTTGACGAAGTTCTTTTACCTCTCTTTTTAGATTGTTTATCTCTGTTTGGAGATCTTGGATTGTCGTTGGTTTGGTTCAAGAATTTTCTAATCTCTTGAGTATGTTACTTACATCAAATTTGTTGTTTGTAATAAAATCCTTTTGTCTAGGTTTTACCTCTAATGTTTTCTTGAGTTTTTCCAGAAAAACCTTCTTTTCCTGGGGGTCAGGTATGGAATTGATTACTTCAAACAAGAGATCTTGTTCTCTCGTTAGAGTATTGATTTGCCCATCATCATCATCTGTTGATGATAGTTGGTCATCTTGTTGGATTAGGTTTAGGTTTTCATCGGAAAGCACGGAGGATGAAGTTTCTGTTTCTTCCTCCGAGGTTTCTATAAGCAAATTGTTTATTTGCTCTTCAATTGCGGGTTCTAGGTTATGGTTTCTTAACTTCTTTTTTAGTCTACAATATTTGCTAATGTGGTCTTGTTTTCCACAATCGTAGCACGTTATTTTTTATTTTATTTTTTGTTTCGGATTTTCCATTTCTCTACTGGTTGATGGTTTGTGTGAGTATCTCCTCCTTGGAAATCTCTTTGTATTGACCGGTTTATTCTCATGGATTTCTTTTCTAGAGGATTGTTTTTTCTTTTGTTTTGGACAGGCCGGTAGACCAAATTGTTCGCAGAAAGAACCTAAATC
The DNA here is from genome assembly GCF_000004515.6 of Glycine max. NCBI lineage: Eukaryota > Viridiplantae > Streptophyta > Magnoliopsida > Fabales > Fabaceae > Glycine > Glycine max. The sequence continues at coordinate 3,576,341 of NC_038256.2, read as the reverse complement.
TTTCTTTGTTTGAGCCTTTTCTTTGGCTAATTGCCTCTGAATTTTGTCATCCTGACAAATTTTTAACGCTACCTTTTGGACATAAGAAATTAATTGACTATAGCTTAAACTTTCATACGGAATATCTCCATTGGCAGATTGACTACGGATTTTATCTCTAACCTTTTCTCCTAATGATCTGGGAAGACCGGCTAGAAATTTTTCTTTCCAAAAAGGTTGTTGACTATCTTCTCTTGTGTAAACCCTAGTTAGGAAAGTATCTCTGTAGCACCTAAAATCCGCTAAGGTTCTACACTTAAGATTTGATAATAATTCTGCAGACCTATCTTTCCACAAGGATGGGTCTCCAATGAAATGTTGGGCTATTGTAAAAATTAATGTGTTAACAGCGTCAGGAATCTCTTTATCATCGTCATTAGTAATGACTTTTCCATTGAGATCCGTCTTAACTGCGCTGTAAATTTTTTCTTTTTCTTCATTAGTGAGATAATTATCCCACCATCCTTTCAGTTGTCCAGAAAATCCTGCCACTAAGATATCTATAATGGTCTCTTTTGAACATTCATGGGAGGTTTGGTATGCTGTAGCTACCATGGTCATATGTTGGAGTGTATTCATGATGTTATACTCCGTTTGTGCATCTATGTTCCATTCATAGATGTTGTTTGCACTAAAACTATTAAAATTGTTTTCACCTCTTTCTTCTAATAGAAGGTCAGGGGCAGTCGGACGTTGATAATATAATTTGGAGGGTGTTTTCTAGTGTTTGGAATTAATTGGATTTATATTCTTTTCTGACACTGATCCTATCTCAGTTGTGTTATCTGAGTTTTGGTCACTATCTTCATTAATAACATTAATTAATTTGGAGGTACTTCTTGTTACCATTTTGGAAGTATTTTCTGAGGTTTGGGGAGTATCTGGAATGACCTTAAGTAAACTACCAATCTTGTTTAGTAATTCACTATGATTGTCACCTACGCCTTCAATTAAGGATTTAGTTTTTCTAAGTTCCCTAATTTTTCGTTTAGCTTTCTCACTAACTTTGAAAGGTTTGAATAAAGGTTTTTCAATGGGGATACTTGGCGAAGCTTCCTCAATTGATTTTTGTTTAGAAACTACCTTAGCTTTTATGGTTTCTCCTAAAGCTTGTAAATATTTATTGGTATAATTTGCCTGTTCCATTAGGCCCTTAATGTCTTTAGATGTTACTTCCTCGTTGACATCTTTTGTCTTGAATGGAATTGCCATGACAGGTTTATTGTTACTGTCTTTGATATTTGGTAGTTGATATTGTGTTGCGGGAGATAATTCCGATTGGATTAACTCATCATCCTTCACTTGCTAATTTGTTATGACATTTGTTGTTGGATCACCTATGATGTCTTGTTTCCAAGGGTAATCTATATCCTTTCTGATGGCATAAGCATGAAACCAATCAAAGAAAAGGACACTAATTTTGATTCTTTCAACAAATTCGTAGAACTTGTCTTGCATTTGTTTTCTGTTTGTACCCTTGTAATGTTGGAAAAACCATCTCCATTGAGGCTCATTCTTTGGAGAATAAAAATCTTTCCTAAGGGTTTCCTTATCAATGCTAAAGTTGTCAGATAACATCATAAGGTTCCATAGAAGAGTATGTTGGGGATTGGATCGACTTTTGGTCGTCCTCTTGTTCTTGGTTGTAAGTTGTTCTAGGTATGCTAGAAGTAGTGTCTAATCCTTGGAGGTTTACAGTAGGAAACGAGTTATGTGACTCAGATCTGGTTAGTCCTACTGGAATTGAATGGGTTCTAAACGAAAAAGACCTTCTGGGTGACTCATATTCAGACCTAGAGGCTTCTATCCTTGATGAAAAAGAATTTCCCCTATTGAAGGTTATCTCTACCTTTCCGGAGTTTTCTTGCTTAATATGCTCTATGGTTGGAGCGTGTCGGGGAACAGACGGTGTGGCCTTATCCATAACCCATCTTTCAGGAAGAGTTACTTCATCCCATTTTATTTTTCTTGTGAGAGAAACGTTAGCCTTTGTCATATCAGTGATAAACAAAGTTGTTTCTCCTTTTTGAGGTTTTAACAGGACTCTAGATGCACAAGTATTCATGACCTTGTACTAGATTCTATAAATTAAGGTTGCTGGGGTTGATCCTTCTTTCATGTCAAGGCCATGAAAGTGGATGTTTAAGAATAGAGAGTCAAGAATGTTTCTGTCCATCAGACTCACTGTTTTGTTTGGATAACAATTAAAATATATTGGACCTTGTCCTAGGCTGGTTTCGACTGTTCCAATTAGGGAGTCTTCAAATTTATTATGCCTAATATCTCTTAGACACATTAAAACTGCTGCATCTATGCCCATGTCAATTAAGGGCTTGATGGCTACTTGTACACAACCGATGTGTAGATATTTATACTTACGACTATATTCATAAATTGAATTTTTTGAAAGTAAATGAAATTCTTCCCCTAGAGGAATATTGTTTTCTACTGTTTTGATTATGTAATCAAAGTTGTGTTTGTCCTTAATTGTTTCAAGAACATATAGTTGATCCTGAGGGATTTCTGGAATGTTCTAGTCATCTATGTTTTGATTGATATCTTCGAATCGGACTTCCTCATCGAAGAGATTGTGTTTGGGGGCGACCTCTTGGGTCTGGTTATCTTGATCATTTAATAAATTGGAGTTTCTTGAAGAAGATGATGAGGAGGAATTTGATTGAAAAGAGATACGGGAAAAAGAGCGCAATAGTCTAGACATGATTATAACATTCTCTAATATCTTTGCCTTCATTTGGTTCCATAGAAATATTTCCATAAGGCTTTATGTTACAGAACTTCTTGGATCTGAATAAATGAAACAGATTTTTTTTTAGACAATATAGTTTGAACACTACTCCTATAGCCACGAGTATATTATGTCTCAATATTTTATTTGAACAATACACCTTAGTCTTACTGCCCTTTCTCAACCACGGGACTTACTGCTACAGTATCATTCAACTAAAATATCTGACTGCTGTGCTTCCAGAAAATACTATTCAAACACATACTGTTTAAATTAAAATTACTGTACATGGTTCAGATCCATAAGTTCAGTTAACATATGCCCTTACGGACACTATTCCTACTTCCATCCTTGCCCTCGGAAGAAAACAAAGAAAAGAAAGTTCCCAATCAAAGATTGAAAGAAAGCAAAAGAAGAAAATTCCCAATCAAGATTGGAAGAAAGCAAAAAAAAAAAAATTCCCAATCAAAGATTGGAAGAAAACAAAATATATAGAAAGGTTTTTGGACCAGACAATATCTGAACAATACAGAATTGTCACAAGTAATCAAGAAAAGAAAGAAAACCACGACTTGAAGTGGTCTCCTCCCTTTGATTGCCAACCAAAATCCTGTGCGCTAACGACTTTCTCGCCCCGCACTAAAAAAAATAGAAAAGGAAAAGGCCCAAACACTCAGAGCCAAATTCCTCACCAAAACACCATTCCCGAAAAAGTCCTATTGATCCATGATCACGCACGTAATCTTTGATTTGATAGGAAATTATTTGCAAAATTAAGTCATGACATATCTATGGTTCGGAATTGTGATAAAATACTTACCTGTGTGAGATTGATACACTTCGAGTGATTTTCTTCTATTTTGTTGGACCCAGTGTTTCCTCTAAATGGTCATTTAGAAACAAAACGCTAACATCCAAAATCTCATTTATGGTTATGAGAAAATTTCATCAGCATACTCTCATTCCCCAATAGACACATTGTTTTTCATCAAAAAATCATATGTTGCCCTGATTAGTTGGAGGTTTTGTTTCTTTACTAAATCATGTTCGCATTTTAGTGAAAAAACACTGAGACTATTTTAGTCTCACAAAGTCAAGAACTACGTAGTTTGAATTCCTCATCACAAATTGAGGATACGTAGGAGCAAAAGCCTTGCTTTTGTCGACTACCCCACCTTTTGTTACCGTGACCCAAAAGTCTGGTGGCATGCGGAGACACCCGACGGTAACCCGCAAACACCCTTTGCTATCCAGCGACTCGAGAGTCCGTTAGCATGCGAAGACACCTTACGGTTATCCACACCTCGTCATTCGGAGACCCCAAGTCCGATTGACAAGCAGAGACCAATGTGTTCATCTGCACCCTTTTCGGAGATGTCAGCATCTTCCGATAGAGACTATTTTAGTCTCACACCGCTTTCTTAAGAACTACGTAGGTATGAGTTCCTCATCACAAATTGAGGATATGTAGGAGCAAAAGCCTCGCTTTTGTCGACCGCCCAACCTTTCGCTATCCTGACCCGAGAAGTCAGGTGGCAGGCGGAGATACTCAAGTGGTTATCCGTACAAAACGATTTTTGTTAATCCTAACCCAAGAAGTCAGGTGGTAGGTGGAGATACCCAAGTGGTTATCCATATAAACACTCTTTTGCTATCCGTTAGACTCAGAGTCCGGTAGCATGCAGAGACTAGCGTCGTCATCTGCACCCTTTGCCAACCAGAGGCAAGCAAGCCCGTTGAGACGCAGAGACTAACATCATCTTCTGCACCTTTGTCATCTAGAGATGGCGAGTCCGATGACATGCAAAAATACCCAAGTGGTTATCTGTACAAACGATTTCTGTTAATCCTAACCTGAGAAGTCAGGTGGCAGGCGGAGATACCCAAGTGGTTATCCATACAAAACGATTTTTGTTGACCCTGACCCGAGAAGTCAGGTGGCAGGCGGAGATACCTAAGTGGTTATCCGTACAAAACGATTTTTGTTAATCCTGACTCGAGAAGTCAGGTGGCAGGAAGAGATACCCAAGTGGTTATCCGTATAAACACTCTTTTGCTATCCGTTAGACTCAGAATCTGGTAGCATGCAGAGACTAAAGTCATCATCTACACCCTTTGTCAACTAGGGGCAAGCAAGCCTGTTGACACACATAGACTAACATTGTCTTCTGCACCTTTGTCATCCAGAGACGGCGAGTCCGATGACATGCGGAGATACCCAAGTGGTTATCCGTACAAACGATTTCTATTAATCCTGACCTAAGAAGTCAGGTGGCAGACGGAGATACCCAATTGGTTATCCATACAAAACGATTTCTATTGACCTTGACCCGTGAAGTCAGGTGGCAGGCGGAGATACCCAAGTGGTTATCCGTACAAAATGATTTCTGTTAATCCTGACCCGGGAAGTCAGGTGGCAGGCAGAGATACCCAAGTGGTTATCCGTATAAACACTGTTTTGCTAGCCATCAGACTCAGAGTTTGGTAGCATGCAGAGACTAACGTCGTCTTCTGCACCTTTGTCATCCAGAGACGGTGAGTCTGATGACATGCGGAGATGCCCAAGTGGTTATCCGTACAAAACGATTTCTATTAATCCTGACCCGAGAAGTCAGGTGGCAGGTGGAAATACCCCAAGTGGTTATCCATACAAACGCACTTCTATTAATCCTAACCCGAGAAGTCAGGTGGCAAGCAGAAATACCCCAAGTGGTTATTCGTACACACACAGTTCCTCTACCCCGACCTAGAGAAGTCAGGTAGCATGCAGAGATGCCCTATATGGTAATCCACACACATTTCGAAGACGACAATGTCTTCACCTCAAAAACTTCAATATCCTTTTCCCTTGTGCTTCGTAGGACTCGACGTCCTATATTTGTACGTATTTTTTTAAAAAAAGGAATTTAAATATCTTCATGCCTTCATGGGTTTTACTGCTTGGATTTGCGCTAGTGGCCGGTCGGGTAAATATTCAGCTCGAATGAAATTAGTGTCTTATCTTTACTTCCCTTGTATCTCCAATAAAAGATATGTAAAGAGGGGCAATTGTCATACCCTAATTTCATCCGGGGACCATTATTTGTCGGCATACGACCTTCGTTTGACCACCTCAAAATGTTTAACACCCATCGTTGTGGAATCCGTAAAGTTCCGAGATGTTTCGGGAAGAAATCGGTCAAAAACACGAAGACAGGAGTGTATTTAGCAAAGTGGGGTGTGTGTAAATAAACTGTTACACTCTAATTTCATCCGAGGACCATTGTTGATCGCTTCAGAAGGCTTAACACTCATCGCGGTGGAATCCGTAAAGTTTCGTGAGATTTCGGAAAGAAAACGATAAAAAAACACAAAAATGGGGGGGGTGAACTTATCAAGATAGGGGTGTAAATAGCAATTCGAATCTAGGCCTTCCGAAACATTTTGGAAGTTGGGTTGCTTAAGGAGGAAGCGACTGGGCGGCAAGCTCCTCCACGTTGTTGAAAAATGGTTTACGTGGCTTTCGTAATGCTTCCATAAAATTTCCGAAAACCTTGGGTAAGCATATTTCACTTAACATTGGTGAAAGGGAAGAGAAAAAAAGATGAAAATCAAATCCGAAACACTTCTGTAAGGCTTCCATAACTTTTCTGTAAAGTACGAAAAGGGGGGTGAACTTAGTAATTAGGGTGCGCTTAGAAATCTTCCTCAAGAAGCCTCTAGGCGGAAAACACCTCCCTTTTCCTTATAAATAGGGGAGGGGGAGCTATTTCAAAATGTTCCCTAAGCTATGCATTTCGGCTATTTTGGGCAAAAAACATGTTTTCGTGAAGAAAAATCGAGTCGAAGTGCTTCTGTAATGCTTCCGTGAGCGATTCTGTGAAAATTCTTCATCGTTCTTCATTGTTCTTCACCGTTCTTCGTTCGTTCTCCGTCGTTCTTCAGTCTTCAACCGGTAAGTTTCCGAAATCGAATCTTTCAATTCACTCTATGCACCTTTAGTGGTCCCTACCTGTTTTGTGTACTTTCACTTTAATTTCGCTTACTTTTAGTTTTCTTTTCTTCCGCTTTAACGAGCTTTTAACCGTTTATTTAAGCAGTTTTCTCACCTAATAAATGATAAAATGAATTTCAACCGATCATTTGTATTGTAATCTCGTTCAATCACTGTTAAAACAAAATCTAACCGATTGTTCACGCTGTAACCTCGGTTAAACCAAAAAAAGCAAAATTATAATAAAATAATCAAAATATCTTGAAAAAAAATAATAATAAAATAATCAAGAAAAATCAATCAGATGTTTTTCTTTGAAAGTTTCCTTGAATGAATTGACTAATAACCAAAGTGAAACTAAAGCTAAAATCAACTCACAAATCAAGCTTTGTCCGCAAAAATCTCTAAAGACCGTTTTAAGGTCCAACGCCTTAAACGGTCCTCTTTGCTTTTATCGGTTAACATGGACTGTTCAAAAGCATAAAATCAACATGTAACTTTACCACTTTTTGCAAGAACTACGTAGGTCTGATTTCCTCATCGCAATTGAGGATACGTAGGAGCAAAAACCCCGCTTTTGTCGACCACCAACCCCAAGAGATCATTAATGGTCCAACGCGTTAATGTTTCTCTACTTTCAAAAACCAAGAGATCGTTAATGGTCCAACGCCTTAACGTTTCTCTCCTTTCAAAATCAAAAGTTCGTTTAATGGTCTAACGCCTTGAATGACCTTTTGTTCGGTTATAATATATCTTGCAAAAAAGGATAAAAACAACTTAACCAATGTTTAGTTCTCAAAGAACTACGTAGGTCAGATTTCCTCATCGCAATTGAGGAATACGTAAGAGCGAGGGAAACACCCTTGTCGACCACAAAAAGATAAAAAATACAAAAAACACAAAAAGTATAAAAACACAAAAAGACATAAAAAAGGGAAAATAAAACATTTTGAAGTCATATTTGCACACTTGATTAAAGGCTATCGTCCTTTGTGACGGACGCGTGGGGTGCTAATACCTTCCCCGTGTGTAAAAATAACTCCTGAACCTTTCACGATTAAAGTTCGTAGACCACACCTTTCCGATTTTTCCAACGTTTTTCTCGAATAAATGTTGGTGGCGACTCCACGCATTTTCCTCCCATGAAAGATGCACCAGTGAGTCCCGCATCGCCCTCCCGCCAAAGGATAGGTTGCAACAGGGACACAGCAGCCAGAATCGTGAGCTCCACCACAGATGGCACACCCTGCAACCTGCAAAACAGTAAATGGTAAAGATTGTGTAGGATGTATTTGAGTTGGCAACTTACTTAGTGTTTCAGTCAATGCTTTCAATTGCTTGGACAAAAACTTGTTTTGTGCCAACAATACATCTTGTGATGAAAGCTCTAGCAAGCTTCTTTTTGTTAGAATGTGGGCTCTATCTCTCAAAATAGCTATGTCACTTGCAGCCATATTTTCAATAAGTTTCATGGCTTCTTCGGGAGTCTTTAATTTTATTTTTCCCCCAGCAGAAGCATCTAGTAGCTACTTGGACTGTGGCCTTAACCCATCAATAAAATTGTTGAGCTGAATCGTTTCTGAGAATCCGTGAGTAGGTGTCTTTCTCAATAGACCATGAAATCCTTCTAAGGCCTCACTCAGGGATTCATCTGGAAATTAGTGAAAAGAAGAGATGGTCGTTTTTCCTTCTACAGTCTTATACACAGGGAAATACGTCTTTAGAAATTTCTCAACCACTTCATCCCAAGTCTTAAGATTGTTGCCTTTGAACGAGCGAAGCCACCTCTTAGCTTCTCTAGACAATGAGAATGAAAACAAGCTCAATCGAATTGCATCTTCAGGCACACCAGCCAATCGAATAGTGTTGCATATTTCAATGTATGTGGCTAGGTGTGCATATCAGTCTTCATTTGGTAACCCGTGAAACCAATTATTTTGGATTAATTGAATCAATGATGGAGGGTATGTAATGGTCTGGGCTTGAACCTCCGGTTGTGCAATGCTAGTGAAAAATTGTGGTACACTTGAACTTGAATAGTCTTCAAGGGCACTCTCCTTGGCTGCTCAGCCATGATAGTGTCTCCTCTAACTCCTGCATGAGATTGCCCTTGAGTAGGAAAACTAGAAGATGCCTCAGAAGATCGAGGTTCTTCTCTTGGAGTTGCTGCTGCTTCTAAGTCCTGCAAAAATTTTCTAATTCTCTCTGTGTTTCGTCTCCTGCAAGTAGCGTTAATCTCCAAATCGATGGGAATTAAATCACCTGCAGCAGATCTCCTTTGCATACAAAACAAGCAAAACAACAATTATCCAATTCCAAAGAACAATAAATTATGCAGTAACTAAATATTCACAAAAAGAATCAATGAATCAAAGAAAGCAATATAAAGCAATGCCTTAAAACTGAACTGAACTCTTCTAATGAATTAAAATCCCCGACAACAATGCCATAAATACTTTGTTCGATTCCCCACAAAGTTCCTTTTTCTTAAATTTACAAACACTTATATCAATGGGAAAGTGATATATCGGCAAGCGCACCGGGTCGCCAAGTATTTAAAATTAAAACAGAATGATCCGAGTATCGAACATAGGAAACTTGCTTATTAGACAGAGTTTTATTCAGAAATAGGGCATCGTGTGAACAACATTGACAATTGATAATATAAACAAAAGTAAACTAGATTCTACATTAAAAAGCACTAAATGCAAGTAATTAAAAATTTGACAACAATAGGTAAAAAAACGTTGGGTCTTTCTAACAAACAAGTTGATGCATATGAAGATATTTCTCTAATTGATCATGTTCTTGTGTTCTATGTTGAAGCCTAAAGTACTAAACCTTGATCCCTCGTAAGTTTACACTAATTTAACCCAAGCTTCGTCCTCAGATCCCTCTTGCTGGACTAAGCTTAACTTAAACAGCATTATCATCATAGCATAATAAGAAAACTAAAACCCCACAATCCATCCCTAGTAATGCAGTTATTTAGCCCTGCTTCTATCAAGTTCTAAGGCAACAGTACATTTCCCAATGCTAAAGTCACCTAACAGTACACACAAATGGGTGATCAGACCAAGAGCATGCAGTAATTAAGCATTGAACACACAAAACACAACTAATTAGATATGAGAAGAAATTACATCAACTGTTCATTAGAAATCCCCAACTAGGGTTTTTAGCCAGCCATACAAGGAACCCTAATACAAGTGAGGTAGAAAGTAAAGAACAATTATTGCTTACACAGGATGAGGGATCCCTCCTCCTCTTCTTGGCACCTCATAATCACTCAAACACTCTCCGATCTCTAAAAGTGATGAAACCTAGCTACCTTTCTTAGCTGCTGCCTCCAGGCACTCTTCTCAAATTTTGAGCAAAAGTATGTAGCTATGGTAAATGTGTTGTATCCTTTATTTCTGACAAATCAGGCTTTAAATAGGCTTTGAAATCACGATGTCGCGCTTAGCGCGAGTAAGTGGATTTGGGCTTGGCGCCAATCGTGCGCTGAGCTTGACAAGAGACGAAAGTCCCACTTAGCGAGCTGATCTCACCCTTAGCGCGTGGCCTCGATTCTTGTGCTCTTCCAGATTCTCTCATCACGCTAAGCGCGTTGTAGCTGCACTTAGCGGTAGATGCGAGTTGAGCCCATAGGTTTCGCTTAGTGCAACTGCTCCTTTTAGCACTTCAAGACTTTAGCCTCTTGTGACCTGAAAATGTATAGATTTTATCATTAATTCCAATTAAAGATACCCTAATGACAGGTATCTAAACATATCAAGATTTATTTACAAATTCCTACAAAAGAACTATAAATTGGGGAAACTATACATGTTTTGAAAAAGTTTTCTATACAAAAGTTGGTCGTATAAGACGACTAACAACATATCATGTAAATGAGATACAACTTACTTAAACATAGCTCACGTAATTCCACCACTTTGTCGCATAACATCACATCACAACACAACACATCTCATTCATTTTTACATCATTCATGTACTCAAAGATCAAAACACAATATCTCTAAATCAATCAATATCAATAAATACACAAGCGTTATGCAATAGATACACTTAGACTCAAGCCTAAATGCAATGTAGTACCATGTCAGTGAAAAACCACCCTAGGGCGCTAAGGAGTACATAACAAGTCACACCACACAATGGGTATATCAGGTCACTCTCACTAAGTGAAATTATAAGGTGACAAGTCAGGGTCACTCCATTTTGCGAGAATGCTCGAACCATATGGGATCAATATAGGCTTAAAGGGGCACTCAAACCGAGTGTCTTTACCCCCAAGGCCTAGACTCCGAACAATCCGTTAGGGCCTTACCTTTTTTATTCAGGTCCAACCCCTAAAATAATTCTTTTTACACACAAAAACTGCTCATGAATTATACAATACCCATGACCTCACACTCATATTTCAAACACATTTAACACATTACGCTAAAATTTAACACGGGTTCCTAACAAGGAAACCTACACTTTTCCTTTAACATCGCATATAGACATTTTCCTCAAGGTAAATACTAGTCGGGTTATTGTATAATTCATAGCTCACAATACAAGTATTATAACATCAAGTGTTAAACACACACTTATTTACAACCAAATCTCATGTCCACAATTTCACATTTCATAATGTCACAATCCACCATCACATGTTTACGTGTATCTCACAAATTAACAGATGTTAAACTTTACACTTATACTCAATCTCAATAACAATATTATAATTTCAAAGCAACATGTTATCCCCCAATTCGTCACATATTTAATTTATCACTTATACACAATTTCAATCATAATTTCACGATCCCAATATAACTATTTATCACATTAATCCTATAAAAAAAACAAACAAATTATATAAAAATGTTTCTCAATCCACGGGGAGTAAAACCCCTCAACAATTTCACATAATCATATAGATAGAATTTCAATGCAATAAACATCTCAAAATAAACCCCAATTTGATCCTCTAAGGATTCCTACACATGTTTATTCTAACTCCAATTGCGATAAACTCATCCCTTATCTCTAAGCGGGTTCATGTGTGTATTCTGACAGTGATAGCGGAATCTCTAGTGATTTCCTGAGATTCCTCAAGCTTTTCCTCTGGTTTACTCTGATAGGGTTTCCAAGCGTTGGAGAGAAGGACAAGAAATTAAAACCTTCATTTTGTACTATCTTTGTGCGATTCACTTTTCTCTCTCCATGAATACTTCTTTGCAAATCCTAACATTGAAGATGTGCAGAATTGAATCAAGAACCAGGTGTCTAAATTTCACAACAATCCAACGGTTAACGAGTCCGGGATCCTAGTTTTACTAGACAAGTTTTGAGTCTCTGCAGGAAAAGAGAAAGTTACGATACGAAGGACATTTGTCTTAGCTCCAAAACTTTTTCACAATTTCCAACAGTGAGAATGCTCGGAAATGAGTTACAAACCTGGTGCTGAAATATCATAGCGATCCAACGGTTAACGAGTCCGAGATCGTCATTTTATTAAGAGGGTTTTGGGAGGGGAAAAAAGAAAACGAGATTGAGAGGAAGAGGAGACGTAGAGCCTATCGTTACTCTAAAAACTGACCTAACATGTCTATATTTATAGCTAGAGTACTCACAACCTATTATTTAATTTGTTTATTTATTTATTTTTATTGTTTTATAAAAAGTAACTCTATTTTATTTTCTATCAAATGAATAAATCGAATATCTTTTATTTATTTTCCTTCAAATCATTATTTTAATACAGTTATTTCTCCTTATTTATTTAATTATAAAAACCTCACCATTTTTTTAAAACTCCATTTATTTTAAATGAAAACGTTTTTAATTTATTTCGTGAAAAACTGGGATGTTACAGGGTGTTTACTGGGACAACATCTTAGTGGTCTTATTAAGGATTCAACCAAGTAAAAGTTTGTTGACATAAAATATTTGTTTGTTAAATAATGAATTTAGAATATGCAGATTTGTATAGAATATATAGGGACTCATTCCATACTAGTTGATCCACTTACTAAAGGTAACACTTAAATTTTTTTTTTCATGAGCACATTGTTCATATGGGTGTAATTCTTGATAGTACCTTATTTTAGTTTGCTTATGGTCTATATCTTATGGTTTACAAATATTTTGTTGTTTGGATTTTCTGCAGAAATAAAGTTAAAGTTTATCATTTCATTATAAGCTTGTTTTGTTTGCAATATTTATATAGTGTTTGTATTGATCTCTATATAGAATAAAATTTAGATCAATTGGAATTAGGTATGACTGAGATCACATTGAATGTAATTTACATGTTATTTATCCATATTGACACATACAAAAAGTCTCACTATAGACTAATGTATGTAGGTATAAATCCATTCGGCATATACCCACACATAATTTTAGTGTGAATAGGATCCAGCCACATATCTTGTGTGTCACTATAGTCTATACCTATACAATTCAGAAAATATGGGAATAAATATATTAACATATGCCAACGTGAATTGTGTGTCCCTATAGGCAATACCTAAATTATAAATATATAATAGTTTTAATCCATTTAACATCATATAAAAAAACAAAATAATCAAATAAATTAAAAAGAACCAAAGTATAAATAATAAAATTTATATGCTTGCATAATTACAAAAAACAAAATTATATATAATAAAATTTAATTACATTGAGATATAATTAAGTAAATAGAAATAGTTACCGAAAAATCACTGACTAGATGGACTTAAGAAAATATTGGTCATGATCCTCTTGCATCTAGTGGTGAAAAACAACTTTAGTCACCAAAAATAATAAAAAATAATCACTCAGTGGAAATATTAAAAAAATTATTTTTAAAAAATATTCTCTCTTAATTGTTTAAGAATCATATCAAGCCTAAAAGGAATATTATGAAGTCTTTGCAAAATAAACACTAAGATGCAAATAATGTCCAAAAAACTCTAGTCAGCCATGCAATGTATACATTAATTAATAACTAAAAGAATACATCATAATCATAAATGCACAAACTATGTAAAACAAGGAGAAAATATTAAAAAAAATACATATTTACATACCTTCATTGCTTTCCAATAGGAAGTTCTAGGAAAATGTAATGGATATAGATTGTAGCTTTCTCCAAGCAGAAACAAAGCTCTCTCTAACATTAAGCAATGAGCATGGGATTTATATGTTTAAAACTGCTGCAAAAAAGCCTTTTAAAGACAGTTAATAAAGACATTCAACGACGGTTACAAACTGTTCTTATATCCAATGTCATTGAAAGTTAAGACCTTTAACGACGGTTAAAAAACAACCATTATAGAATAATCAAACTTTCTAAGACAGTTGTCAACTAGGATTGTCTTAGACATGATACTTTCTAAAACAACCGTCTTAGAAAAGAAAGGATATTTTCTAAGACGGTCCCAGATCAGAACCATCTTAGAAAGTATCATTTCAAATACTTTCTAAGACGGTCTTAGCTAAAACCCATCTTAGAAAAAGTCTTTTCTACGTCTTAGAAAGTTTCCTTTCAAAGACGGTTTTTAAATACAACCGTCTTAGAAAATCTTAAACATGATACTTTTTAAGACGGTTGTTTGGTAACAACCGTCTTAGAAAAGAAAGGATACTTTCTAAGATGGTCTCAAATTAGAGCCGTCTTAGAAAGTATCATTTCAAATACTTTCTAAGATGGTCTTAGCTAAGAACCATCTTTGAAAGTGTCTTTTCTAAGACAGTCTTATTTCTTACCTAAACTGTCTTAGAAAACATTGCTTTTTTTAGACATAATTGGTTTTGTTCACTCACACATATGCAGAGCCATCAGCCAAATATGCTCCATAGTTTCCCACGTAAGTTTCAATTACAATGGGACATTTCCTATATCTTTCATCTCTCATAAAGTCAGAAGAATCTTTGGTGCATCTATCATAATAAATTTCTCGTGCCTCATGTGCTATCTCCACACTTCTTCTAAGTATAGTTTATTTTGTATTAAATAAAAATTATACTAATAAACCATCAATCTAACATTTTTTTTAAATAACCACCAATCGGATATTAGTTATTAAAGAGCAGTGGAACATTCCACATTATAGAATTAAAAATGAGAAAGAAGAGATACAATAGGGAATTCACACTTGGTATGCCACATTTTCTAATTTATGCCCGAGCTTGCTCAAAGCCTCAGCATAGGGACCAATTAACTCTAGATTTCCTATTGCATTTAATAGTGCTCTAGCCTGCAAAATAGAAAAATAAATTGAAACAACATTAGATGCCAGAAATGTTCCAAGCTATTCAAATAATTATGGTAGCACCCAACCTGCAAAAATTCCATCAAAAGGTAATATGCCTGCTTAACATTCAGTTTCTCATAGTAATCATAGGTAGGATTCCAGTTTATAATGAGAGCATCTCGAACACTTTGTGCAATTGCAAAGATTACTGTGAGAATGTCTACCATGGACTCACGACTTGACTTGCATAAACTATTGAGTTTGGCTTAATCTAGTTTTTAGCCTATTTATAAAAAGGATAGGCTTAACCATTTAAAAAAAAACATGTCACAATATAAATTTATTTAATTTTAAAATAGAAGAACTTGATTGAGTAAAAAATTAAGTGACCAAATCACACAAATCTAATATGATTTTTAATTTTAAAATATAAAAACTTATGCTATTTAAAATATGCATAACAATTATTTATAAGGCACAAATTAGTCTTTTTTTCTAACAAGGACACATGTATCTTCACGAGAGAATAATATGCTTAAGTAAAGTTGGACCACTATAAATAATATTTTTTTTTTCAAATATTAACTGTAACTACGTACTAAAAGATAGGGCAAAGTACAACAAACCTGGACCAATCCAATGGGCTTTATTGTGATTGAGTTTCAAAAAAAGACCGTGACCCATTATCTTTTCCAATAATGGTCTAGGACCATGAGCACCTACATAAGGCTGCAAGCATGCCTGCAAGCATATGATTAAGGATCATTTTACAAAAAAAAAAAAAAAAACACACCCAAAGGTGTGTATTGTTTTAAGAAAATAAATAAATTATACATTTATAATGTCATTCAATTATAACATAATTTATGATAAATTCATTAAATTTTATGATAAAAACTATTTCACACTATGATAGTGTATGATATTAAACTCTTATTTTAAAGGGAAAAAAATGTAAATGATGAAAAATAATACAAGCATATTGGTTGTGGGTTGTGTTGTTCATTCTTAATTTTGTTGTTTTCGAGCCTTAGGCCTTCCTCAAGACTAAAAAAATATAAAATAAAAAGGTAATTGTTTTATAATTTATATTTATACTAGCATTTAAGTTTTATTAACTTGCATTTTAAATTGTGCATGCTCTCTTGTGCTTGAACTTGATTTTTTATTAAATAAAAATTCAATTGTTTTATAATTTATATTTATAGCATTTAAGTTGTAGTTACAATATACATTTTAAATAGTACTCTTAGTCACATACATGAGCCCCGCATGCATCTCGCTCATTTACTGGGGCTTGGTTACATTAATTGGTTTCAACAAATCCATATCCATACTGATAAGTGATGACTTCTAATGAATTGTATATATCAGGTTATTTCAGGGCTAGACTAAGACAGCAAAAATATAAAATATATATTGAAAGGTAGTTGCTAGGTAGCTGCGTAAGTAAGCGCATATATATCTGATGGGGGATGATGCTATTTAATGAGTATCATACAGAATAATATTAGGAGACACAGAGAACAACTACATATGGAGACCATTATTATGATTGCAGTGGCTAGTACACCATTATTACTATCTAATAATGCAATCATTTCACAACTAACAAAATAAGAATATAAAGTAAAAGAAAATTTTGAAAGAAAGCACCACAAAAATATAAAGCACAATTACTAATTGAGTAATGTAGTTTTCATTGAACTACATTACTCAGTTAGTAAGTATAAATACCTGGTAGCTTGTTCACTGCAGAAACTATCTGGCCTTGTTCCAAGTTTCATGAACTTCATATCTATTTATTGTGATCTATCCCCAATGATCAAGAAAAACCTCTACTTGAAAGCCTGCACAAATTCTGAACACTACAACTATAATGCTACTATAGATCCCATAAAGTAAAGGTCAGGATATTATGCTTAAGGTCAGAATCCATTCCCCTCACACAAAGAATGACACAAGAAAATCTATTAACTAACTTCACAGCTAATTAAGCACAACAACATCCCTTGATTTGACTATGGTTGGAACTTATTCAATTTATTATACTACAATTCATGAGTAATAATGCGTGGACATATTCAATTTATTCTACTACAATTCATTCTAGGAAAGGGTGTTGTCATTTAACTTATTTGGTTCTAAGTATTACACAATTCAACTATATCTTTGGTTCTAAATCTTTCTGTCCGAACAAGATGACCTACATCATCCCTGTATCACAACCAAGTTATATTAACATACACACAGGCTAGAAACCACTATCAATATGATTTTTTTCATTTGTCAAACATGCCAAATGGAAGAAAAGGGTTATGCTTCAATAAGCTGAAAATCAATCTTTCCAAATCTAGTTGAACTGTGTAATACTGTAATTATATGAAACAGAAACAATTACCTAAATCCTATGATAATATATGGAACACCAACCAGAAATGACTGAATCTGCAAACAGAAAAAGAGGCTTGTCGAATTTATCACGCTAGTGAAAATGAGAACCTAAGAAAGTAAAAAGATTGATGACAAAAGATAGGAAATGTACCCAAAACTTCAACAGTTTCTCCCTCTCGAATCTTTCCTCGATGTGATAATTTAACTACATCATAAGAAATGACAGTTGTATATCGTCAAGCCAACATAAATGCGCTATTGGAAAAGAAAAATAAGAATTGAGACTAAAGTATAACACAAGACAACTGGAAATATGTCAACCTCACAACTTGCCTTTAACCCCACATAAAATCTCTTTGCCTCAATAGTCGAATCACAACAATCCATCTCAGCACCCATTAAGATGCGGTGAGCTCCTAATTTTGTCTTAATCACAGCACAAAATTCAACATTGGCATCAACATGATGTATCCCCTCTCCATCTGCTTTATTAGGATCTTCAGTTGCAAGGCTCTCAAAACAATATCCTACATGACATCTAATTTCCAAACACATTAATTTTAAGGTTTATCCAATAAAAAATTTAAAAAAA
The DNA here is from genome assembly GCF_000004515.6 of Glycine max. Taxonomy (NCBI): domain Eukaryota; kingdom Viridiplantae; phylum Streptophyta; class Magnoliopsida; order Fabales; family Fabaceae; genus Glycine; species Glycine max. The sequence goes on along the minus strand of NC_038256.2, from coordinate 3,558,352 downwards.
TGGAAGCAAAAAGAGGGAACTGGAAAGTAATATTCTATTTTGTATAATAATTAAGTAGAAAGGAAAACATCATATTTTTACAAATTAAACATTGTTCTTTTTCACTTTTTTTCCTTTCACTTTCAAAATTAAATGTTTCTTTGAGTGTGTTTAGTTTTCTACATTGCCAATATCTTCCGATGTCAATTAATTTGAATTTTCCGGCTTGGTTCCAATATAAGGCATTATTTCCAACCATAATTAGGGAAAAAGATGGTGTGAAGTGGATGCAAACCATTGTAATCAGCTTGATACCACAGTCACACACTTCCTCTGAGCAAGATGCTTTTCCATTTTCCCTAACATGTACCCTTTTTTGCTTTATTGATAACATTTTCTCTCACACAGATGAACAAACCGAGATCATCTGCCTTGATTGTTGCTCCATTGATTATACTAAAGATTTACATATCCAAATATCATAAATAAAAAGGCATCTAATCTTACCTCCTACGATCTAAATCACTTTGAGGTTTTTTTGGTAATTTTTACACATCAAGATAGACAACACCATTCCTTTTATGCACTCCCATTTCCCAAGGTGCATGACGGATATAAGCTGTTGCCAGTATCTGCAAAGATAGGAATAATTAGTTAATACTCATATTCTCATCACTTGTACTTAAATTGAACAATAGCACACAACTCACAAGGTTATCACCACTTGACTTAGAAATTTCTAAAATGCCAAAATCAAACAATCCAAAATGAATAATTACCTTGTTAAGATTGTTACAGAATGTCTGCAAAAATGAAACAAGATTGATGTATGACCATCAATAATTAATTCAGCAACATATTAAAATATTTTGAAAACATAGATCATGATATACTTCATACCACAAAATGAATGTTTTGAAGCGGGATATTTTTGTCTCTAACGCAAGCACGAAGATCACCAAATCCCTCTGAGCCTAAGTCTGCTTTACAAATTAACAACAGAAGAAAAAAAATTACTAACATAAATAGCAGTGTACAATTGAACATTGTTTCTCATGCACAAATCATCCAAGTAGCATTTCAAAATCTAACTAAATTCATAAACTAAAAGATTAGGTTATAGACAAATCACATACCTTTTTTGGGAATGTATGTATCATAACCTTCATTCAAATCAGCTCCAACATCCTCAGTGATATGGCGGTTAAAAAGTCTTTAAATAAACGGGGGGAAAAGTGCTTAAATAAGCATAATATCACAATAGACCATTGCAAAGAGAAACAAACAAAAATCAAGTAATCATGGATCTCAAACAGCTTACCAAGCTATGATCGCTGAAGTATACTTCTCCGCCTTCTAGACGACTATAGCAGGCAACTTCACAAGACTATTAAAATAATCCACAAGGATACCAAAAGAACCACTCTTGGCTCCGAACCCATGCCGGTTCTGGATGTTCCCAATCCAAAACCCTCAAATTTGGGAAATGTATAAGAAAGTCGAGGCCTTGTTTTGGATGGCAGAGTGTTGGATCAAGTGGCCTTGGAATAATTAAGAAGCAGGGTTAAATTAATTATGATGTGTCTTGACTAATTAAAAATTTATCCTTCTTAATGTTACTAGATTCAATTAGGCTTTACTAATAAGTTATGAGAAAGTAAAGAACAGAAACAATAACTTAGACAAAAGTAAAGTGGAAATAAAAAGTGCACAACGGAAATTAAAGAGTGTAGGGAAGAAGGAAACAAACACAAGATTTATACTGGTTTGGCCACAACCTGTGCCTACGTCCAGTCCCCAAGCAACCAATGGTTATTGAGATTTCCAATAACCTTGTAAAATCCTTTACAAGCAAAGATCCACAAGGGATCTACCCTTCCTTGTTCTCTTTGAACAACCAAGTGGATGTACGCTCCACTTGAACTGATCCATAAGAGATGTATCATCTCTTGTTCTCAGTATTACTACCCAAGTAGATGTACGCTCTACTTGTACCACAAAGGATGTACGCTCCAATGTGTTCAGACAAAGAATTCTTAGGCGGTTAGTCCCTTGAATCTTTGTAAGGGGAAACAAAAGATATCTCAGGCGGTTAGTCCTTTCAAATCTTTTGTTCAGAGGGAAGAGGAAGAATCAAAAGAATTCTCAGGCGGTTAGTCCTTTAAATCTTTTGGCAAGAGGAAGAAGGAAGAATCAAAAGAATTCTCAGGCAGTTAGTCCTTTGAATCTTTTGGCAAGAGGAAGAAGGAAGAAAAGATAGTACACTTTTGTTTTCTGCAGAATTTCCACTTGCAGAAAAACAAAGTTTTGAAACCAAAGTTTAGAAAGCTTTTTGGCAAGAGTTTTTGCAAAGAAAGACAATGGGCAATGGTAAAAAAAAGATTTGAAAGAGATATGTGTTTTGGATGCTTGTAAAATGCGTGCCAAGGTTTTGCTTTTATAGACTCTTCATGTCTGGTCAAAAAACCATTGGAAGAGTTATGACTTTTGAGAAAATCATGTTAAGAGTTATAACTCTTAACTTTTTCTTCAAAACTATTCACTGGTAATTGATTACCACAATGGTGTAATTGCTTACACAATGTATTTTATGAAAAGTTGTGACTCTTCACAATTGGATTTGAATTCCAACGTTCAGATTCACTTGTAATCGATTACTAATATAGTGTAATCGATTACACTATTTGAAAATCATTTTGGAACGTTACAAATCATTTGAAAATATTTTGAAAACCAATCTGGTCACTGGTAATCGATTACTGCTAACTGGTAATAGATTACCAGAGAGTAATCACTCTAGTAACTTAGAAAATTTGAGAAAATTCTTTTGTAAAACAAAACTGTGCTATTTGGTTTTTGAAAAATTCTTTTAATACTTATCCTATATGAAGTCTTGACTTGTTGCTTCTTGATTTCTTCTCTTGAATCTTGAATCTTGGATTGGATTCTTGATGCTTGATCTTGAAGTCTTGAATCAATCTTGAATCAATCATTTGAGCTTTTGGCATCATCAGCATTGCTTGGTTCATCATCATGAAGCTTGCTTCTACACATAGGAGGTGGACCTCTCGCCGGACCTTCGCCACTGGGCCATCCTCAGCAATGGCAAGCGCCACTTCATCACCCACGTCCTCGCCTTCTTCGTTGCCTCCGACGACATCGTCCTAGAAAACCTCAGCAGCCGCTTCATCAAAGAAATCCAACTCCCGGAGGCCCAAGCTTTCTACGGCTTCCAAATCGCCATCGAAAATATCCACTCCGAAATGTACAGCCTCCCCCTAGAAACCTACATCAAAGACTCCACAAAAAAAATTGTTTGTTTCGCGCCATAAACATCATCCCATGCATCACCAAAAAAGCCCAGTGGGCCCTCCGCTAGATCAATGCCTCAGAATCCTTCGCGGAGTGCCTCATGGCATTCGCTTGCATCAAAGGAATATTCTTCTCCAGAAGCTTCTGCGCGATATTTTGGCTCAAGAAGCACGGGTTAATGTTGGGGCTCACCTTCTCCAACGAACTCATCTCGCGAGATGAGGGGCTTCACTGCAACTTTGTGTGTCTCTTGTACTTGCTTCTCAGGAAGAAGCTTAGTGAGGGGCGTGTGAGGGAGATTGTGCGTGACGCAGTGGAGATTGAGAGGGAGTTTGCGTGCGGGGGTCCAGGGACGATGGGTTAGAGAACGCTATGGCGTTGTTAGGTTTCTTTCTTTCGGCACTTTTGAATGCCAAGGGACACCACAACCTTTATGAAAGAGGGTGGAAGACCACTGAGATAACGATGGTGTTTTAATAAAACCCGTCATAATTTTTATGACCAACACACATTCTAAGGTGGTTTTTAATAACCGTCTTTAGAATGTGTGTCGTACAAGGCTTTTTTCAATAAATAATTACAAAATTACCACTAGTTCATTTTCTAAGGCGGTTCTAAAAGAACCACCGTAGAATGGCTATCGTAAAAACACCCATTTCTAGTAGTGCAAAGCCAATTTGTAAACAATTAAGACACAAGAATATTAGGCACATCAAACCTTTGAATTTACTTTACCGTCTAACCTAGTATAGCAAATGCAATATAAGCGTAGGGAAATAAATACAAAATATTAACACCATTTGTAAAATAATTAATACCTTTGAATTTTATGAACAGAACTGACCGTCTTCACTAAACCCAAACCCAACTCAGATAAACAAGTATCCACAAAGGGGTTAGGTCCTGTGAGGAATATTAAATACTCTAGACTCTAGCATCAGCATGTATAAGAATAAATATAATATTATGTTCATGAAGAGATATAGCATCATATTTGATGAAATTGTAATTTTTTATAGCCGGATAATTATGCTCTGAGTAAGATGGCTTTTTTAAAAAGGTCAGAAACTAAATACTAAATAAAACCACTCTAAACCTGCCAATCTCAAGCAACAACAAACATGCAGACTGAACCAACCTGATCATTTGAGGAAAGGCAATAAAATGCATGAATGACAACTGCAAACTTATCCTTGGAATCAGATGCAATCACCACAGGACTGTTTAGAGAAAGAACATATATTGTGTATGTCAGTGTAGGTGTTTGTTGGTAAATAGTTAAGTTTTTTGGTAGTATGAGGAATACTCACTAATCTGGTCTTGGCTTTAAAGATATTGAATGAGACTTATTACTTAATATTCTGTAAATGAGTACTCTAAACTTGATCTTTGTTCTGTTTTAAGGAAACTTAAACATATATTGAGATGCTTTTGGTCTGTGATCCATTTGGCAGGTGCATTTTTAATTTTCTATGGCAAACAGCGAGACCCTCAATCTACACCATGCATGTCATAGGTAAAGGAAATTTTGAACTCTACCTTTGATTTTGTTTTTAGGAAAACTTTGATTTCCCTGAAGAACTCACAACTTCATGTTTCTTATGACTTGATTAAGTTAAACAGTTATAAGAGGAATTTTAATTTTAAGTGAAGACTGAAGAAGATTTAAAGCAGGACAGGAAAATGATTCTCTTGATAAAACATGCATGCCTAATTATGAGATTGTTCAGCAGATTTTTTTATTTAATACTATGTATCCCTTAATATTAGGTCTTGCAAAAGCATGTCTTCAAAATATTAAAGGTAAGTGACTCTGCCACATGCCTGAGTACTATTAGTGGTACCTTTGATCTTAAATTGCATGATTGAGAAGCTTGAAATAGACACAACTGAAATGAAATCTATCAATGTGAAGAACCAATCTTTAGAATATGATCTAATTGTTGGTCCCTGTTACTACCTGTTACTGCCTGGAACAATGGATATTTCAGCACATGGTGCCCACGCTCCTGTCTGGTGCTCTTACAAATCGAAAATTGCATGCTTCATTACTTTCTAAATGGTTAGTTACTTATTATTTGAAGTTAAGAACTTAGGGATATGGAATTGTATGGTAATTATTTTATTGGTTATTGTGTTTTTGATCATCCAGTTTATTCTTTCATTTTTTTGAATATTTTGTTGTGAATGGTATCTGTTAGGGTTCTGAAATTTATATTGATTGTTTCCCTAAATTGTAATTATTTGTGTTTTTTCAGAAGTTCAAAAGTGACAAATGATGTTTGTATTATATTGATTTACACATTAAAAAAATTATGAAGAGATGAATTTCTATGTTTCCTTTTATTACATCTAAGCCGGCTTTCAAGGAAATCACCAGCCATTGGATTACCTATCATTACATAGACCAATGAATTGAAGAAGCGAAATTCCGTTATAAAATTATGCATCTTCTCTGGTTAAAAAATTAGTCAGTTTCTTGTAGATATTAGTAGAATGTGTGTATGTTGGCTAGCAATCGCTGAAACTGGTTAGCAACCCGTCTTTTGGAAAAATACATTCTTCGGGCCATTCAGACTGTTGTTACTATTGTCGCAAGTATTTACATTTTGCTGGCTACAAAAGAGGCTTTTACCAGCATTCGCCGCAATTGTCGAAAATTCTTTACCGACCCTGGATATAATTGAATTTTCGGTAAAAATATTAGTATCTATGTTTATTGTCACTAAAACGCAAAATAATTGCCATGTAAACTCACTTTTGGTGTAGTATTACCCCCTTTCACAAATCAATTGACCCTGTAACCTCGGTTTTCAGTTAAACCCAGCCTCCTCGGAAATGCATATCTTGCCGTCAACTTTGATGGCTCCGCTCAGCACTGCCATGGATTGTCCCTATGCAAAATCAGCGTCTTGCATTGGAATCTTAGCGAGCTACCTATGTGCGCCACAACTCTAGTGGTTCCAATCTTGAAGCACTTGGGTTCACGCCTAATTCTCCCAATCAGATGGCATTTGGCCAAACAATAAATAGGAAATTGTAGCTCATTTAGTTTATAGGCAGGTTTATATGCCTAACTTTTAAACCTTCATTTAGTTTATTTGCAGTTCTTTAACTATAATGATTAACTATCGTCCATTGCTGCCACAAAGCTGCACAAAATTAGAAATTGCAGAAGATAATTTGATTCCTAAATCTGTTGCCACAATGAAAAGGGTGTTAATTACTCAGTGATAGTTCATGCTTTATGATTCTGGGAGGTCCATGTGACGATGGGAAGGACATAAGAAATTTGTGAGAGCGTAATGGCCGGGGAGAAAGGGGTCCCGTGAGTTTTTTTAGTGAATTACTAAGAGTCGTTAGATCAAATTAAAATGAATCAGTGATATTTGGTGTTATACAGTAATTTGACACATTGATATCATTTTGATCCCATCGTATATATGTCCTCTCAAATAATAATACTTATGAATTAAGGAAAATATTAACTAATGTGTTAAGAATATTAGTTGAAAAAGTAAAATAGACAATATTTTTTATTGTAATGAGTAAAAGTACTCCCTATAACTTTTAATAAAATCTTTTTTAATTAAAAGGTGACCATTGCTAGCTAAAGAGAGGAGAAGACATTCAAACTATATTGGCACCCCTTCCCCTAAACTCAAAACCAACACAACCAGAAATTTACAATAATTAAAGATATATTGTTGACAGTCATGTGGCTTTCCAAAAATGGGAACAAATTTAAAAAACAGAGGTATCCAATATAGTGAAAATATTATAAGATACTCTCTTACTCTCATATAAGATACATTTTTCTCATATGATATATCCTCTCTCTCTATATATATATTAATATTATGAAAAGTAATATATTTAAAAGCTTCAAGTAAATTTAATTAACGTTAATATTAAATATTGACTAAAAAACATTAATATTAAATAGGGTAATTAATTATTTCCAAAAAAATATTACTTTTGGCCATTGAATAATATCCATTTTTTACTACTAAATACAAATTGATTTTGGCTTAACATTTATAAAATAAAAAGTAGTAGCATATTTTCGATTGAGGAATTATTGTGGGACCAAAGCTTAAAACCTTGAAGATATGTCTTTAGGTCTTAGTTTTGGTTTAATAATTTTACAATGCCAAACAAGTTTTATAGATATGGCATATGTATTGATTGTTTTAGACTAAACATGATGATTGTTATAGGTTAAGTCTTCTTTTATACATTCTTAATATGATTCTAAGATGTTAAACAAATTGATTCATCTCTAAGTTTCTTAAGAGCAATGAGTTCAACATAGTGTAATTGATTATAATATTTTGAAATCAATTACAAAGTGTTCACTACTAAAAAATATACATTTAACATCGGCATGTTAACATCGGTTTCCGGAAAAACCGGCATGTTAACATCGGTTTCCGGAAAAACCGATGTTAACAAAAGCGCAGTGGCATACTCGTAATTACCGATGTTAACTGTTAACATCGGTTTTATGAAAAACCGATGTTAACTGTTAACATCGGTTTTGTAAAAAACCGATGTTAACACAAATGCGGTGGCGATGTCAACATCAGTTTTTTAAATAACCAATGTTAACATTCACTTGTTAACATCGGTTTTTGCAAAACCGATGTTAACTTTAGAAAGTTAACATCGGTTTTTTAAAACACCGATGTTGACATGAACTACTTAACATCGGTTTTGTTTAAAAAACCGATGTTGTCCCTTTCATAAGTACTAAAACCCCAAAAATCCTTTTTCCCTCCACACGTTCAGTAACCAAAACTCTTTCTCCATTTCTTCCTCATCACTTAGGTTATTGGTCCTCCTGAAGCTGCCATTCCTGTTCGTGTTCGAGTTGGAGTTCGCACCAGTTCCCATTCGAGTTGGTGTTCGAGTTCGAGTACGTGTTGGAGTTCGAGTTCGAGTTCGCAGCTGTTCCCATTCGAGTTCGTGTTCGTCACTGTCGCATTTAGGTACGTGGGCAAACCTGCTTCTTTCTGTGCTTTGTGGTCATAATTCGTGTCGTCATTTCCCACATTGTAGAGTGTGAGTCAACACCTTGCTTCGCTTCGATTGGTGTCTGCTTCTTCCTTTGTTTGAATGGTTTTCGTTGCAAGCTGGCTTTTGATTTTTGCTACAAATTTTAAGGTAAAATAACATCTTAAATGTTTGTCTTCGAGTTTCATTATTTCACCCTCCTGGGGATTCAATGCTTTTTGTGGCTTTGTGTTTACAGTGACCCTGGACCTCAGCAGCACTATGCCTTTGTGGGTTTGTGTTTACAATGACCCTGGAGCTCACTTATCAGTGAAGTTTCCATCAAAGGTAAGTATGACAGTGTCCCTGAAACATTTATTTTGAAATCAATTACAAAGTGTTCACTACTAAAAAATATACATTTAACATCGGCATGTTAACATCGGTTTCCGGAAAAACCGATGTTAACAAAAGCGCAGTGGCATACTCGTAATTAAGATTTGTTTATTAACATCGGTTTTATCAAAGGTAAGTACCACACTGTCCCTGAAACTGGAATTCTAGAGCTTTGTTTTAGGTACACAAAATGGGGGGACATGGGATGTTGAGCTTTTCCTAACACAAATTGGGATCTTAGCAGATTATTGGGCATGAAAGCCTCCAGAAATGAGGTTGTGGCAAATGTATGCTCCAAAGTGTAACCTTAAAGCAAATCTTCTTCCTTCAATTTGACTTATTTTGGTTCAACATTTCCATTGTGTAATATCACTAGTTAGGAAACCTGACCAATTGATGAAAGAATTATATGTCTTATTCTTCCTCTCTCTTGTTCTTGATCTCTACTCTCTAGTGGCATTGCTGCTTCTGAACCTTTTTTTATCCTTGAAGTAGTTTAATTTTTTTTATTTGTGTTAAACTAGTGAAGAGTGAAGTTGTTTTGTCACACTCATTGATTTTCCTTTCATTTTGATGGAAGCCTAAGCAATACGCTGCCACTGAATTGCCAGTAAGAAAAATTGGTCATGAAACACACACACACACACAAACCCTAATCACACACACACACACACACACACACACACACACACACACACACACACACACACGTATGATAGAAACACACAGACACACACTCATGACACACACACACACACACACACACACACACTCATCATACAAACACACACACACTCACACACAAGTTTGATAACAAATTTGTTCAATTATACATGCAGAAATTTCTTCAGTTCTGACTTGTTAGCTGTGCCAAGGTAGCTGGCCTCTTCATAAGGTACTTATCTAAGTTTAACTTAAATTCTACTGCAGTGGTGATGACCTACTAATATTAGTGAAAACAAATTTGCCTATTGTACCTTAGTTAATTTGTTCAGAGTTGTAAAAAATGAATTGGTTTTAACTTGAGTTATTCGTATTTTAAGTTTTCAAATATGCTTGCATGATTGTATTTGTATGAGGATTATATTATTTTTTTATATAAATTTTGGCAAGCTGAACAGTTGTTAGTGTAATGTTGGTATTTTAGGGGCAGTGGAGTTATTTAAGGGTACTTGTTAGCTTTTTTTGTTTTGAACGGCGAAAATAATTTATATATTATAAGATAAGTAGTACCAGAGGTACTACAAGATAACACAGGAGATAAGATCTCCTCAAACAGAAAACCAAAACAGCATTACATCAGCCCAACAATAAATCACCAAAAGCCCAACCCTACAGACCACACACTAATTAAAAGCCATAGCCATAGCCATAACTGAGGACCATTGATGGAAAGGAACATTAAAATCATTTTCCCTCCCCCTCACATTGACAGGAGTATTTGAGTCACTCCTTCTAGAACTACCTTGCCCAGTGATTGTCCTTCCCATGAACTTTCCTGCTCTGCTCAGTCCACTACCAACAGCACCAAGACCACTGCCGACAAAACCAACTCCGGCACCAATGCCACTGCCAACAAGACCGGCTCCAGCACCAATTCCAGTTCCCACAAGTCCAGCTCCCACACCAATTCCAGTCCCCACAAGTCCAGCACCAGTAGCAACACCAGTACCAACCATTCCAACACCGGACCCAACTGCCGAGGCTGCTCCATCTAGCGAATCCATTGTAGTTCCTATAACTTCCTCTTCTTTAAGTTTATTCCTTTCTTCTAGTATATTTTTCTCTGCTTATAGTGCAACCAACTGTTCTTCCTTGTTAAATTAGAGATAAAAGATCTAAAATTCCAATGAGATTAAGACTTTTAATCCAGTGAAATTGTAGAGGGAAAGAAAGTGCGGGGGGGGGGGGGGGGGGGGGGGGCCCCCCTCAATTTACATCTATACTATAGCCCCAGAAACTATGTAGTGATGTTAATCATAGCCAAATGCAAACAAATCAATGCATGTCTTATTTATACCTTTATGGTTATGGTTCCTCGATCCTTCTTGTCTTTCACTTTCAGTGTATCAAGTGATGTCAGCAGCCCCAATTCAAACTCCTTTTCAGTTTCTGGTTCCAAGTCATTAAGTGGCAATTTTACTATTCCCAATCGCTTATCTTGCTCAATGTCTTTATCAGAAACCTATTTCCAGATCCATGAATGAAAAATCATTTATGATAGTTTTATTAAATCAATCATGGCACACAAACAATTTGATAAGGATTGTGCAGTTAGAAGGAGAAAATTTGAAGATTTCAAACTAAAATACTAACAGGTGTAGGCTGAAAACAGATTATAAACCTTCAGGGGGAGAAGATAAAGTATCAACTAGACAGAGTTGGCTACATATATCACACATGTCCAGTGTTATGCCAAAAAACAAGGGTTAAGGAGAGGCCAATTAGATCAAAGTCCTTTTAAATAGTTCACTTTGAGTTATTCATGATCTTATACCTCTAACTTCTGGGCTATCCTCCATCTAAACAACTACTCACAATGGGACATCTATAAGTCTTACTTGCACATGGCCAAACCTTTATTAAATGTAATTCTAATATTCTACCTTTTTTTTTCTTTCATGGGTGCTACTACTACTTTCTCTTATTTTTTATTGCAAGTCCATTCACTCCTTGAAAGATTCTTATCTTTACAACACTTAGCTTATGAAGGTTTGAAAGTAGTTGTATAATATTCCTTTAAGCTTAAGCAGCACCTTTTGATAAAAAAATAACACTAGAAGCATTCCACCATTTCATTCACCTAGCAAGAATCCTCTTTTTTTCCCCCAATTTTCCTGCTTGTCGTTGTATCTTCCTTTCCCCCGCATCATTCACAGTACACACTCTTTAGCTTCATGATCATGGATTCACGATATGTTTTCCATATATGTACAACAAAATACATAATAAAAAGTGAGATGAAGAAAAAAGGAAGTAGTGTATAATAATGATGATTAATATTACTAATTTTTTATAGTTCTCTATCTTATTCTTTGAAACGAATGATCCCCGCATAAAATAAGCAAGAAATGTTATGTGTATCGAAACCTATGAGAAAACAAGCTAGCTACAGCTAAGAATTGAGAGAAAGGGAAAAAGAAACAATGAAGCAATATTTTCACTATTAAGAGACAATGATATTTAGTAACAATCAAAGTACATCCAAGAATTATATTGTAATAGACTAATAGTACAGCGATTAAAGATCAAGAGAGGGTAAAAGGCGAGCACTGGGAGATCAAGAAAAACACCCAATAATAGTAATCATTATCATATTAATTCACAAAATCACAACACACATATAGTTAAAGCAATACATACAACAAAGCCTTAGCTTTATAATTAATTAATTAAGCTTTACCTAAACTTTTTTTTCCTGCATGTGAATGAAACATTGATGTATTCAAGTTCTCTCGTGGACCATATATATATAACCCTATTAAAACAGGGAGTAGACAAGCTGAGAGAACCTGAAGAAAAAGTTCTTTGGATGCTTGCATTTTCGATGTCATCAATCCTTATAAAAGATGACAAGCCGAAGAACCTAACCCAAGAATATTCATTCTGATTGCCCAATGATTTCTTTCTATTACTTTGTTCTGGAAAGGGAGAGGAATTAATCATAAAAAGATTAAAAAAATGAAGATTAAAAAAAGCAATCAATGATTCTTAAGTGTTTTTTCTGGGTTTGCTTTTCCTCCTCGCCCTGCTTCTTGACGGTTCCCCTTTTGGGATTTGAATCTCTTCCTTTGTGATTCTTTTGCATGCCACCGATTCTGATGTTAACTCCTCTTGTTGCTTCCCATGTTAAATAGATGGGCTGCATCTTCCTCTGAGCTATTACACAATGGACATCTTGAATCGTTTAGCTCCACTTGTCTAATCCTTAGGTTTGTCCTGGTTGGCAAACGATCTTTAATGAGCCTCTATGCGAACGCTATTGTTTTACTTGGGATCTTGAGGTTCCATAATTCCACATAAGTCCTATCTTCGGGAATCCCCCCTGTTGCTTCCATCAATAACCGGTATGCAGATTTTGTGGAGTAGTTCCCACTCGGGTCAGCCTTCCAAACCCATAAATCTGGTTTATCTTGATGAATTGTAACTTGAGCTAACTACTCTAGAAATTCAGCAGCCATCCCAATTTCATTATCAAATAGAGATCTCCTCCAACTAAAATTTCATTCCCATCCTATGATTATTGGTAGGAACGAAGCCAGCACCACAGCACCCTGCTACCTAACCCGTGCTACAAAAATCCATCCCCCATACTCCCAAGCTAAGTACAGAAACCTAGTGTTAGATTGGTAGTCCATTGGTTAAAATGAACTGTAAAATCTTTCTCGTTGGACTTGAGCCATGACCAAAGTAATAGTAGAGCATCATCCATAACTTTGCTGCTGTTGAAACCTTGATTTTGAAAGACTATTCTATTTCTTTGTTGCCAAATGGTCGACGTTACTGCCATTCCCATACTGCATCTGAAAAACTCCCCATCTACATAATAGTCTGCTGCTGCTGAGATGAAATCTGGTATAACCGTGGGTATTTTAGCTTCAATGGTACATCATTGTCAACCCAACAGTCCTCCCAGAATCGACACTTGTCACCACAGCCCAGCCTCCATTCAGTTTCCCTCCTAAGTGCCCTGCTTTCTTGCAGGTTGTGAATGTTGATCATGTCCTTCCACCATAATGAGTCATGACCACCTGTTTTCCCTTCTTCCAAAGACCTCTAGCCACCATATTTAGAGACTAGTATCCTGGCCCATGGTTCGCCGGGCTGCTGGAACATCTCCCATCTCCCATGGTTCGCTTTAATTACAGTCGCTCTAAGTGTTCCCTGGGGTTTAAGCTCCAGTTCACTGCAAAAAAACAAAGGTGCTTAAGCAGTGTAAAGTATTTGAGCATCACCATTTAAATTGGCATGTTCCTAAATACCAATTTGTTTTACTTTTTCAAGGGGGAGAGGAAACAAAATAAAACAGAAGCTCATTCCTTGAGGAATATTCCTACAACAATTTCAAATAATTTGAAAAACTGTTTATCAGATATATTAGTCAACCACATGTTTTGATCTGCATGCAGATAGAAATATAAAACAGGAAAAAAAAACAAGTGTTGGTGATAGGTGAAACAAGTGTTGGTGTGTCTTGTAGTCATACTCATAATATAATGGTGATAGGTGAAACAAGTGTTTTGGTTTTGGGTGTTGTTGTGCTCTTCCTCGTTACTCAGCTTCTCCCCATCCTACGCTCCCGCTGACACCAACATGTTCGGTCTCTCTTCTAGCCTTCCGATCTTCATAAGCAATGGCTCTGATTCACCCATTCCCTATTCGTCGTCTTTCACATGACGTCTTTCACGCAACACACACTTCAGTCTTCCCGCTCCCACTCATAGCCTATTCCCTATTTTTCTTTTTACAATATTAATTAAACTGAAAATATATCTGCATGTCCCTCAGAGATTGCAGTTTCCACCCATTGCACCACATCAGCCCCACCCTTTCCATTGCTAACATACTGAGAACGAAACCTCGCTGTCAATATCTCAATTATGACAACACCAAGACAGTGAACAATGCAACTGCGTGAAACCTGGCCTTGTTGTGTTGCCTCTGGTGCCTTCTAAGCGAATAGTTTTTGTGCAATGGTTGAAGGGTTAACCATATGGCTGACCCCGTAATCTACAAGCATTGGTTCATTGTCTGGTCCAACGAGAACATTGTTGGACTTGAGATAATGGTGTGGAAGATCCGAGGAAGCAAGTACTGTGTAAAGATAATGCATTCCTTGTGCGATTCGTCGTACACACACACACACACACACACACACCCCTTGATGCGACTCACACACACTGAGAAACCCTAATGACAAACACACACACATACCCTCATCAAAGACACACACACACACCCTCTTGAAAAATTCACACAAAGGCACCCCTTGATGAGACACACACACACACACCCTGAAGAGACACGCAGACACACAGACAAACCCATATAGGCATGGACACACACACACCCTCATGATAGACACACACCGATGAACCCAGAGACACATACACACACACAAAAACCCTAATCACATCCACACACACACCCTCATCACACACATACAGACACAATCACAAACCCTAATCAAACACACACACACACAGAAACCCTAATGACACACAAACACACACCCTCATGACACACAGACACACTTAGTCAACCTGACTTGCGACCTAGTCAATTTCCGTTAGCTTTCTTGTATGTGATGAATGTAATATGCTATAGAAACAACTGTTGATGTCGATATTTGTCTATAATCGAAATTTAGATTTTGTATGTTCTTGTATGTCGTCAATGTTATTTGCTATATAAACAAATGTTGTTCATGCTGAGTGAACCTTAGATTCCTGTTTGAGACTGAATGCAATGATTCTTGCGGAGAGTTTGCATTAGTCATTGTATTTAGTCTTGAATTGTCCGTTTGGACAGTTTTGGGTTCAATGCATTTCAAGTTGTTCTCTGGGTGCATACTTGATTATCGGGAAATTCATTTCACCGATGTCATGTCGTGTACTTGGAGACCAATGCGAAATGCTGTCGAAATTTTGTCAAATTATTTAAAATAATGCTAACCCTGACGTTTGAAGCTAACATAAAAGACAGTCTTCCTAAATGGGATAGGGCCACACCTATAAATAAAAAGTGAGATTTTCATGCATGGAATTGCTTAGATGGATCGAAGTTGGATGAATGAAAGTCGCATGAGCCCAGAATATGAGCATGGCGTCGAGCAGTTTTTTCAATTTGCTTCAGAAAGAGGCCGACCGAATGAAGAAGGAAAATATTATTGTCCTTGCATCAGATGTTTGAATGGAAGACGACAACTACTGGATGACATAGGGACCATCTATTGTGTGATGGCATTAAGAAGAATTGCACGATGTGGATATGGCATGGTGAACTGACAGACATGCAGAGTGGGTCACAATCTGAACAGTTTGATATAGAAATGGGAGATCGCTTGGAGGACATGATTCGTGACCTTGGACAAGAGTCTTTCCAGCAAGCACATGCCCCTGTCTATGAAGGATTGCAGAGTGATTCAAAGAAGCCTTTGTATATGGGGTGCAAGAATTCCTTAACTTTGTTGTCTGCGGTGTTAAGTCTGGTTAATGTGAAGGCCAGGTATGGGTGGAGTGACAAAAGTTTCACCTCACTACTTGAGGTAGTGCACAATCTGCTTCCAGATGACAACACGTTGCCTATAACCTATTATAAGGCAAAAAAGATATTGTGTCCCATGGGTATGGAATATCAGAAGATTCATGCTTGCCCTAATGATTGCATACTGTACAGGCATGAATGCCAAGAAATGTCCAAATGCCCTATCTGTGGGGCTTCACGGTACAAACTGAAGGATGAAGAGGAAAGCATGTATGATGAAAACTCAAAGAAGGGCCCGCCAGCGAAGGTTTTGTGGTATCTTCCAATCATTCCAAGGTTCAAGCATCTTTTTGCTAACGAGGATGACGCAAAAGACCTTACATGGCATGCAAATGAAAGGATTTCTGATGGACTGGTCTGTCATCCGGCTGATTGCTCACAGTGGAAGAAAATTGATGCTTTGTATCCGGATTTCGGGAAAGAGCCAAGAAATCTTAGACTTGGACTCGCTAGTGATGGAATGAATCCATATGGCACGTTAAGCACTCAACACAGTTCATGGCCAGTTCTGCTAGTAATTTACAATTTGCCTCCTTGGTTGTGCATGAAGCGAAAATACATGATGTTGTCTATGATGATATCAGGCCCAAGACAGCCAGGAAATGACATTGATATTTATCTAAGTTCGTTGGTTGAAGACCTGAAAAATTTGTGGGACGAGGGGGTTTTAGTGTTTGATGCATTTCACAAGGAGACGTTTGAAATGCGTGCAATGCTTTTTTGTACCATTAATGACTTTCCAGCATATGGGAATCTCAGCGGTTATAGTGTTAAGGGTCATCATGCATGCCCCATCTGTGAAGAAAACACAAGCTACATACAACTAAAACATGGAAGAAAAACAATCTATAGTAGGCATCGCCGTTTTCTAAGACCCATTCATCCTTACAGACGACTGAAAAAAGCTTTTAATGGAAGTCAAGAGCATGATATTGCACGCATACCATTGACTGGTGAGCAGGTATACCAGCGGGTTCAACACCTGAATACTGTATTTGGAAAGACCCAAAAGAAGGATAAAAGTAAGAGTTGCATATGGAAGAAGAGGTCCATTTTCTTTGATCTTCCGTACTAGTTTGATCTAGACGTTAGACATTGTATTGATGTTATGCATGTGGAGAAAAATGTATGTGACAGTGTGATTGGGATGCTTCTTAACATTCAAGGCAAGACGAAGGATGGCTTGAATACCCGTTAAGATCTAGCTGATATGGGGATACGATCACAGTTGCATCCAAGGTCTGATGGCAACAAAATTTACTTGCCCCCAGCTTGCCATACTTTGTCTAAAAAGGAGAAGATAAGTTTTTGTCAGTGTCTTCGTCAGGTGAAGGTTCCACAAGGATACTCTTCAAATATTAAGAGCCTTGTGCAGATGAAGGAGTTGAAGCTTGTAGGGTTAAAGTCTCACGATTGTCACGTGCTTATGCAACAATTGTTAGCCGTGGCTATACGAGACATCTTGCCAAACAAAGTCAGGTTAGCCATAACTCGCCTGTGCTTTTTCTTCCATGCTATATGTAGCAAAGTCATTGATCTTATGAAGTTTGATGAGCTGGAAAATGAGGCCACAATTATATTGTGCCAGTTGGAGATGTATTTTCCCCCTGCTTTCTTTGACATCATGATTCACTTGATTGTGCATCTGGTCAGAGAAATCAAATGTTGTGGTCCTGTTTATCTACGGTGGATGCACCCGGTTGAGCGATACATGAAGATCTTAAAAGGGTATACAAAAAGTCTATATCATCCAGAAGCATCTATTATTGAGAGGTACATTGCAGAAGAAGCCATTGAATTTTGTTCAGAATACATTGAGAAGGCTAAACCTGTTGGCCTTCCTGAGTCTCGGCATGATGACAGGGTGGGTGGTAAGGGTTCAAGAGGACTGCATGTGATGACTCCAAGTCTAGAAGATTTGTTACAAGCTCACTTGTATGTCTTGAACAACAGTAATGAAGTTTTGCCATACATACTTAAGCATGAAGCTTTAGTCAAACAGAATAATCCAAAAATGTCAAAGAATTGGGTGTTGAAAAAGCATAACAAGACTTTTTATGATTGGTTTAAAGATACAATCTTTGCAGATGACAATGCTTCAGAAACATTAAGAAAGCTAGCAGATGGACCTAAAAGAAATGTTATAACTTGGCAAGGATACGACATAAACAAGTATTCATTTTACACAAAAGCTCAAGATGACAAAAGTACAATGCAGAACAGCGGGGTCACCCTAAGGGCTGAATCTTAACACTTTGCAAGTGTGAATGACGCCAATCCCTGTGTAGCGTCCATCCCATACTTTGGGTTCATTGATGAAATTTAGGAGCTTAACTATGTGAAATTTATTGTATGTGTTTTTAAATGTAAATGGGTTGACAGCAACACCGATGTGCGCACCAATGATATAGGATTTACGCTAGTAGACCTAAAGAAACTTGGTTACCACAATGACCCTTTCATCATGGCAGAACAAGCTAGACAAGTATTTTACGTGCAAGACCCTTGTGATGAAAGGTGGTGCATGGTTCTGCAGGGCAAAACAATTGGTGTTAATGTAGAAGATGATGATTCATACATGGACACCTATGTTAATCCTTTGATCGCACAAATCACTCCTAACGTTGTCGGAGAAGAAGAAGCTGACGACGTTCATGCTAATCATAATGATCATAATGAAGGAGAATTGATTAACATCGTCTAATGTAATTTTCTGCAAAGACAGAGGTCACCAAAGCAAGTAAGTGACAGCTACATTTTTTCTGATTGAGGCATCGGTATTTTGTTTTAGATGGCATCCTTAGGACTTCATACAGCTCATGTTTGTCGCCAGTTTCATCATCCACCACCTTTTTCTTCTCTGTCTTCTCACGTTTATTGTTGTTAAACTCATATTTATGCTCTCCTCCCTTCATGTCTTGTTTTATCACAACTTTAGCCGAATCTCCTATCTTTAGCACAGTTGAATCCCCTGTCTTATTCTCCAATGACACACTTTGATGGCCTGTATCTCTTTTCTTCATATGTTCTAGTGCTTCAGCTTCAGAATGCATAAAGCAATCTGAACTTTCCAGTGATCACTAAAGGCTTCTGCATCAGCATTGACACTCTCCACCCTCTTTGCTTTATGCTTTTGTGCTGCATTTCGTGCTTCCTCCTTATAAATCTCACATTTATTAGAGGTTGCACTGGAACGATCAGCACCAATTTGTGCTTCTTCCTCGTCTACCAGCTCAATATCTTTCCTTTCAAATTTTGTTTTGTAAATTATAGTGTAGTTTACAAAAGCAAAGGTGAAATGAAAGATATTGAGCTGGTAGAGGAGGAAGAGGCACGAATTAGTGCTTATTCTTCTAGTGCAACCTCTAATAAATCTGAGAATTATAAGGAGGAAGCACGAAATGCAGCACAGAAGCATAAAGCAAAGAGGGTGGAGAGTGTCAATGCTGATGCAGAAGCCTTTGGTGATCACTGGAAAGTTCAGATTGCTCTATGCATTCTGAAGCTGAAGCACTAGAACATATGAAGAAAAAAGATACAGGCCATCAAAGTGTGTCATTGGAGAATAAGATAGGAGATTCAACTGTGCTGAAGATAGGAGATTCGGCTAAAGTTGTGATAAAACAAGACATGAAGGGAGGAGAGCATAAATATGGGTTTAACAACAATAAACGCGAGAAAGCAGAGAAGGTAAGGGTGGTGGATGATGAAACTGGCGAACATGAGTTGTATGAAGTCCTAAGGATGCCATCTAGATGTGTATGAAGTCGGAGGTTTTGGTTTTTGTATAGGCAATTAGTTATATTTTTTAAGGACTGATTTGACATTAAATTGTAAAATTTAGAAACTAATTTATTTCTCAGACTAATTTATCATTTTCCACGTATTCAAAAATTAAATTAAAACTTTTTACATGTTTCAAAAATTAATTTATTTCTCAGACACTTTATTTACCCTTTAAATTTACTATCATAACTTCATTGTAACTTTGAAACTATAAAAACTTTTGTAACAAAAAAAAGAAATTATAAAAAACTTTATTTAAAAATTGGTGAAAGTATAGACTATAGAGTCCTTCCTACACATTAATTTAAACTAGAGATCGTACTGAATTTTAATTAAATGTTGAGATGTGGAAAACTATGAATTGAATCCTCCTTGAACTTGTAGGACACAATATGGACCTACCTCTTTAGACATGCAGTAAATTAGCCTAGTGAGAGTCAGAGCAGTAAAATGTTGAACATAAGACATGTACAAATTTGTTAAGTAATAACAGGTATGCAATAGCTTGTACTTCTCATCTCAACATCTAAACATACCAAAAGATCAGTAGGTCTTCTATGTTGAGTTTTAGCCTCTTCCTTTGAGACATAACTAATGTACTCTTTTGTATCTTCCAAAACAATTATCTGCATAGATGAAAAGCCAATAAAACATATGTTTTTATACAACTCCACATTGTACATTAACACCCAGAAGATTTTAATTTTAAACACAACAAACCTCATTTCTTTAAACAATAAAGATTCAGCCACCAATAGTGAAAAACTGAAAATAGTGTGGATTGGAAAGGTTTTGCTTTTTTATAAGGCAAACCTTCAATCCACATGGATATGTGACCATTGTTTTTATTTGTTTGATTCACTTGCTTTGGTATAAAATCACTGGTGATCACAGGTTACACGAGTCTTGTTCAAGTCTCAAGCCAATTAGTGTGTGTTGTATTGAAAAATGTCAGTGTGCTTATCTAACTAGTTGAATGATTATTTGATTAAACTGCTTGGGTGGATCTATCAAAATTTGTCACCATATAGGCATGTACTTCTTTAGTTGTTCAAACCTGTTTTCTTCTTGTCTGTCTTGAACCACTTATTCCTAATAATTATACAGGAATCTGTAATTAATCAATTGCCAATTTGTTGTCGAGTCAAATCCTGTAAATTTATGATTAAAAGTCACTAGTTGCTATTTTGTTTTGGGATTTGATTTCCTTGTCCCTTTTCTTAGTTTGTTTTGCATACATCCAGATTGTTAAACGCTAAAATCTGAAAGATGTAAAATAAAAAACCTTGATTATATTTTCAGTTTTCTCCTTCTTCTTAAGCAGTTGCAATGCTTGTTGTTTTTGAAGTTTCATATGGTCCTCCTCTTCCATCATGAAATGGCCAGCCTCCTCATCTTTCTTCTGTTTATAAGCCTCCATATGTAAGGCATATTGCTCCTTATTTTTCTTTGCCATCTGAGAGTTACATAATAAGTTACTTGTTCTTCTTTCCATCTTTTTCTGCCTCTTGTTTGAATTGCATGTACTGTTCAAGCAATTCCATTGCAGTCCTCTGCTTCTGCTCGTCTTCCAAGAACCTCATTGAGTCAGTTTCACGTTTTTCCTTTGCAATCACCTGCAAATAAGCTTCTTTCCCCGCATGGTATATCCCCTCATAAGGCTTCTTCTCTTCTGCAGTAACAGTCTTCTGCAGTAAGGTAGCCAGAAATATTTTTCTAATTCTTAAGCAGTTGCAATGCTTGTTGTTTTTGAAGTTTCATATGGTCCTCCTCTTCCATCATGAAATGGCCAGCCTCCTCATCTTTCTTCTGTTTATAAGCCTCCATATGTAAGGCATATTGCTCCTTATTTTTCTTTGCCATCTGAGAGTTACATAATAAGTTACTTGTTCTTCTTTCCATCTTTTTCTGCCTCTTGTTTGAATTGCATGTACTGTTCAAGCAATTCCATTGCAGTCCTCTGCTTCTGCTCGTCTTCCAAGAACCTCATTGAGTCAGTTTCACGTTTTTCCTTTGCAATCACCTGCAAATAAGCTTCTTTCCCCGCATGGTATATCCCCTCATAAGGCTTCTTCTCTTCTGCAGTAACAGTCTTCTGCAGTAAGGTAGCCAGAAATATTTTTCTAAAAAGCATGGATATTATACAAGTTAGAAATTCCACCCCTACAGTCTTCTGCAGTAACAGTCTTCTGCAGATAACAATTCCATAATGACTGAAATAATGATCATGCATATGATTCATGAATAATTAAGGAAAAAAAAGGAATAAATAAACTTTGGCAGAAGAAAATAAACCAAAAATAGCAGTATCACGCACCATCATCTACTGTTGTAATATTATTGTTGATTCTTCCTTCAATAGAGGTATGATTTTGGGATCTCCTTTGTCGTTCCTTAACTCCACCTATATATTTCATTTAAGGAGGTAATGTGAGTTTTGGCTCTTAACTAAGAAACATACGCGGCAAATGGAAATTGAATGAAAATGGAAATAGCAAGAAAAACGCATGCATACACTTACTGCTGACAATACTGTTATTATTCCCTTGATCTTTTCCTCCTGAGCTGTCATGTGTTGTATTTTGGATTGCTCTTCCCAATTGAAAGCCATGAGTTTTTGTAACGTTTGGCAACCGCTCAGCAGTAGTAGTAACGTTCTGAGATGTTCCTCTTTGTAAGTTGCCTTCTGAATACCCCTTGAATAGTCTGAAACTAGAGTTTCTATACATTAAGGTAACTGTGACAACAACAGGGAAAGCTATGGAATTCGGTGCCATCTGCACGGTTTCAACCAAACCCTTTAAAATTGCCAAGAATTCCCGTAATTAAGCTCTAGCCTCTAAGAATAAGAACAATGAGAGAAAGCAAAAGTAATCAAGGACTAATTAAGGACAATTTGTTCCAAAAACAAGAATGGTGAGAATTCTAAATAAAACAAAGAACCAGCCCATAAATCAAAAACCAAAAAGAGAATTGTGTGAATTGATCATTGGGTTCCCTTAGGCTTTTACATAATTAATTTGCAAATAGAGGCAACCTTTTTAAATCATAAGTGATTGGTCATAGCTAAAGTATCAAGGTGAATTTTATTTGTAACATGAGATTTAAATTATAGGGTTGTCACTTTAGAAAGATAATTCTACCCTTCTATTACCTCTAACTTAAAAGTTAATGTTATTGTTATATAAGACCAAAATATCATTCAATGGCCAAACAACTGAAGTCCCTGGAGCTGGAGAAGAAAGGTAGCCAGAAATGGTGCTAAAGTATTTGCACATTGCAGTCTTCTTATTTAAGAAAATGATGCTAAGGACATTAACTAAGATTAAAGTCCAAACCATATGACTGAATGAAGCCAAATCCATCTACATTTATTTTTTAGGTTATATAAAAATTCAGGGAAAAGGAAACTGTCCTATTCCAGAATAAGGCATGAAGAGTAATTTGACTCATTTGAAGTTCCAGTTTTCAAATATCTTAATCCAATCAACCTTTATGTCATAAATAAAAAATAAAAACCTTAGAGTCCTACTAGAGATTGACCCTAGAAGAGAATAAACACTACACTAAACTACCATTATGCAGGCCATTTGCAGCAAGGACAGAAGGACCACGCTGAACCAAATTCAGCAGTGAGATGCCTCATAATTGTAATCAAACACATATGACAGAGTTTAAAATAAATTCAATTAAACACGTTTTAACTTTATAGGCAATTTAGTGCATGTTTGTGGGTACTTTATGTTCAGTTTGAACATGATGATGGGTGGAGACTTGCAAGCTTTAGATGGTTCAATTAGTAAAATTATGCTTTCTAGCGTGTGTGAGTGCATCATATCCCACACCGTGCATAAGCAATTTTTTCACCATCAACGCTTGATTTGATGCAATCAACGTTATGTTAGCACACCAAATTAAAGATTTATTTTAGTCTTATTTGTGTAACCTTTATTTATATTATGTATGAAATACTTATACTGGTTTAATATATTTTAAATGACTTCAAAAGTAAGTTTTGAATTTTTTTTACATTTTAACATCATGTTTTTTTTTTACTTTTGTTCTCTTAATTTATAGAAGTGTACCTAAGTTTAATATTTATTTTATAGTTTTTGAATACAATGAACTGTTGATGTCGGTATTTGTCTGTAACCCAAATTTACATTTTAATGATGTATACAGGATCATGGCTTCTCCACCTGCCTCGCCTCCTCCTCCTCCTCCTCCTCCTCCTCCTCCTCCTATTTCCGATGCATCAGCTTCACCGTCTGCCGTGAAACGGACACGCAAAGCCTCACGTCTATGATCCTTGTCTACTAGACCAGCTGGTGCTGAAAGACCAGTGGTCCACATTGATCCTGCTACCGGCAAGGCTGACGGTCCCCACAGGAAGAAATTAAGAACTTATTTGGGGATTGTGGCGCGTGATAAGGAGGACATCACGTACGAGAACTGGAAGGAGGTCCCTACTGCTCATAAGGACTTGATTTGGGAGGATATTCAGGTATTTATATTTTCTTATTTGATGTTGTCTAATTAATAGCCAAAAAATACATTATTGTAACAAATAAACCTTATTTGATATTGTCAGGCGGAATTTGAAATCCCAGAGGCTTCTGACAGTAGGACGAAAATAAAGTTACTTCAGACTGTGGGCGAGAGATGGAGGTAGTTTAAATCAGACCTCACGAGGAAATGGGCCCTTGCACCTGATACCGATAGTGTGGACGACACTATCTATGAGAAATGCGGGATAAGCAAGGAAAAATGGGCCCCGTTTTGCCAGATTCACAGAGACACTTCTTGGGAGGTATGTTCCTTGCCATTTAAGTTGTTTTTCAAAAAACATTAACTTGTTATACTTCATAAGGACTTGATTTGGGAGGATATTCAGGTATTTATATTTTCTTATTTGATGTTGTCTAATTAATAGCCAAAAAATACATTATTGTAACAAATAAACCTTATTTGATATTGTCAAGCGGAATTTGAAATCCCAGAGGCTTCTGACAGTAGGACGAAAAGAAAGTTACTTCAGACTGTGGGCGAGAGATGGAGGTAGTTTAAATCAGACCTCACGAGGAAATGGGCCCTTGCACCTGATACCGATAGTGTGGACGACACTATCTATGAGAAATGCGGGATAAGCAAGGAAAAATGGGCCCCGTTTTGCCAGACTCACAGAGACACTTCTTGGGAGGTATGTTCCTTGCCATTTAAGTTGTTTTTCAAAAAACATTAACTTGTTATACTTCATTCTACCAATTTGAAAGATTGTTGTTTTATTTTTGCAGGATGTGCACAAAAAGGCGCATGCCATCCAGAAACAGAACACTGCCCCCCACGTTTTGTCTCGTGGGGGTTATGAATATTTAGAGCAGAAGCTCCTAGCTGAGAAGACAAAGAAGAAGCTCGAGGAAGCTGCACGGTCCGAAAGCGTTGATGGCGTCATCGACCCTCCATCCCCGATCAGACACCACGTGAAGTGGAAGATGGCCAGCACGAAGAAAACAGGGGAAATGACGACTGAGGCTGCAAAGGAAATCACTGAGAAGATCGTAAGTCATCTTCAACTAACCATTACAATTATATTTCAATATTTTGTGAATGCCATGTACAACTGTGTGTTTTCTGTACAGGATTCCTTTGAGGAGCAGGCGACACAGGGATCCTTCATCCCCTATGGACGTCAGGATGTTCTGACCGCTGCTATTGGACGTCCAGAGCACCCTGGACGTGTCCGTGCTGCTGGAGCCGGTGTCACCTATCAAGCACTACTTTGGTTCGGCTCCACGGATGTCCCGCACCTCTTCCTCCCTGCCTCCTGAGGAATTGCAGCAGCTGATCCAACAAATCAGGGACCCGCTAGAGGAGTCCATCACAGAGAGAGTGACGCGGCAGGTCATGGCATCCTTCAGCCAGATGCAGTCCCAGCTTTAGTTGCAGATGCAATCTCAGGGATTTGCAGTGCCTCCTGACCCTCTGGTTGGTCCCTCCGGTCCTCGAGTGAGCACAAAGGGGAGTTGTGTTGATCCCTTAGGAAACGATCCTGAGACGGGTGACTTTGATAGGTGCGGCTTGTACATAGAAGCAGATCCTGCCTGCCTGGTTGCCATGGGGAGAGTTTATGAGGGATCCACTGTTGTTCATAACACTCCTTTGTTGCCTGACCCAGTAAAGGTGAGTGTGGAGGAGGTTACAGATGCAAATGCTCTAGTTCCTGTACCCACTGATGAGGTTTCCTTAGTGGGGTAGGCACTTCACACCTTCCTTGCTTGGCCGACACATCTGGTGAATTCTTTATCATAGCAGGTACTTTATTCTTACTATATGTTTGTTCTTTTTAAATTAATTCATTCAGCGTGTCTCAAATTAGGCCATTTAACTTTGTTTCATGAACAGGTAGCTGTGTCTCCAGCAAAACCACCTCCAAAGCCCGATCCGGAGGTCGATGATCCACTATATCTGATGACATTGATCATCCCGGAGCTTTTCTTGAGGCCTTACCAGGTTACATGGGATGCCACCGTGTTCGGGGTCTTTAATCCAGATTTCCCGCTCTACATAAAAAATGAAGACCTCTCGAAAATCGTACACGGTGGTCAATGTCTCAGCATATCAGTGTTACAGTTGTGAATTCTGTAAGTCATTTTATGTTACTTTTAATTATCCAAGTTATTGCTTTCAATTCATAAATATTTAACTTTGACTTAACATAAACAGGCATCTGACTGATACAAGTATGCGAGCGGGGAATTATGATATCTATGGATTCCTCGAGCCACAGTCCATTTAGAGGTCTGGGCAATCGCAATTTGAGTCTGAAAGTTACATAAAGACTTGGATGCAGAGTTCAAAGCGCGATGTCTATCTTGTAGCCTACCTAAATGGGTAAGTCACACAAAATAACTTAATTTAATTAATGTTTACTAATATACTAACCTATATTCGTCTCCACTGCAGCGGACACTGGCAGATGGTGGTCATCCTGCCCAAGGAACACCTAGTTGTTTGGTTTTGTTCATTGCATAACAGGCCAGACAACTACCTTAAGGGGATTATTAACAGTTTAGTGTTCTTTTCTATACATTTGCATTGAAATACCTCAACAACAACAGTTTTTAATTGTAACTCATCTGGAACAGTGCTTTAAAAGGTCTTGATGATGCTCCACAGCCTAAATCAAAGGCTCCTGCTAGGTGGATTGTCGTCAAGGTACGTCATTTACATAAAACTCCCACTTATATATATTTCTTATGTGTTTGTACACTAATTGTTTAATTAATATCCAAATTTCATTATGTATTTAGTGTAATAGACAAAAAGGAAGTACTGAGTGCGGCTACTATGTCATGCACTAGATGTCCACCATCATTTTAGAAACATTTAGGAATAACTGGGAAGCGGTACGTTTATTTCAAACAAATCCGATTTTTTAATAATTTGTATTACATTATTAACTTATTATCATTTATTTCATCGTGCAGTATTTTAACAATCCTAGACCATTGGAGCCAGAGAGATTAAAGGCGTTGCGGATCCAGTGGGCACAATTTTATCTCCGAGTTAGAGATCAGACTTAGGGTATAGGGACATTAAGTTTAGCTTAGTTTACTTTGGTTTAACATTTTTGACATTTCTTATGTAATTTGAACATTGAATTCATTTGTTTATGATAAATCAATTATTAATTGTTTATTGTGTGATTAAAACTGCTTGAAAGCAGGTTAAATGTTTATTTGCTGTAAATTGAGTCTGAAATTACATTTTACAGGTACAATTTTGGGTTTATTGTAAAAACAGAAAGGTTATATAAAAAAAACTTGAAAACAACATCGGTTATTAACAATAACCGATGTTACTAAAGAAAACAACATCGGTTATTAAAAAAAAACCAATGTCAACATTCAACTTAACATCAATTATTTATAAAAAAAAAGCCGATGTTAATGTACATAGGTTAACATCGGTTATTTATAAACAACCGATGTTAATGTACATAGGTTAACATCGGTTATTTATAAATAATCGATGTTATACATAAATTATTACAGCAAAATAGGTGCATGAATGATGAACGTTCACATCGGTTTCCTCTAAAAACTGATGTTAATATAACATATTAACATATTAACATTGGTTTTAGCAGAAAACCGATGTCAACGTCCCTCACGCATACACTTATTTTGTTGTACTTCTTTCTTTATAACATCAGTTATTTATAAAACCGATGTTAACATTTTTATGTTAACATCGGTTTTTTAAAATCGATGTTAACAACAATACATTCTACATCGGTGCTTTCAACATCGGTTTTACAACCGATGTAGAAGACCCTAAATAACAGATGTTGAAAGTGTATTTTCTAATAGTAGTTACAACAAGCAACATATCTCTCTTCTACTTTAAATTTGACAAGCTTGGATGAATTAATCAATTATTAGTTTTAGTAATCGATTATAGAAGCCAATTTTAGAAGGAG
The DNA here is from genome assembly GCF_000004515.6 of Glycine max. Taxonomy (NCBI): domain Eukaryota; kingdom Viridiplantae; phylum Streptophyta; class Magnoliopsida; order Fabales; family Fabaceae; genus Glycine; species Glycine max. Next base: position 3,530,136 of record NC_038256.2, on the reverse strand, counting down.
GAAGGCTTTATAGCTTGAGATAATCGATTAACATGTGCTATAATCGATTAGATTACTTTTGGAAACTTAAGGTGCCCCTTGTGTGATGAATAATTGATTACCACAATTGCTAATCAATTATTCCAAAAAGAAGAGAAGCATGAGAAACTCTTTATCTGAAAAGAGATAATCGATTAAATTTTTTTCAAAAGGTAGAACAAATAGGATTTTGGAGAATTATTTGATTACCATATTTGACAATTGATTAAATTTGTTTTACCTGTCAAAATTATAAATATCCTTTTAGGCTCTTTTCATTAGCGACTGTTGATACACTTTGAACTTTGAGAAAAATACTTAAAGAGTCAAGTAAGGGAATTTTGTTATATTTCTTCTGAAAATTCAATGCAAGTTGATCAAGATCCATTCATTGTTCATCATGATTTGATCATTCTCAAAAGAAGAGCTTGAAAATGTTGTAATCTACATATCAAGGTATTCGTTGTTATTCTAAAATTCATTCTTTTTTTTTTTATCTTGGTTAGGCTTACCAAGAGTTTTGTGAGTTGATAGAATTTGAACTCTTGTTCTTTCTCTTATACGATTCAAGGAAAGAGTAAAATCTAGAAAATTATATCTACATAGTATTTGTATCTAATTCTCTATAAGTGAGAGTTTTAAGAGGTCTTAAAACAAGGTCCCTTAAGAACTGAACCATTGTATAATTCTGAATTTCCCTTACTCTTAGCTTTGTTGTTAAATCTTGGAAATGAAATTGGTGTTAAAGGGCAATCAAATTCTATTTTTCATATGATCTTGTTGTGATAATCTTTTTTGTGACAATCTTTTCAGAAAACATTGATAGCTGGAAATGGATTGTTTTGATTGAATTAACAAACAAAGTGGTAAAAATTCAATCCCCTCCCTTTTTTGATTCCCGGATAACCCCACAATTATAGTTTTTTTAACTAAAAATAAAATAATACATTTTACACAATTCAAAAAGAAATCACTTTAAATAATTACATATGTAAGTATATATTATTTTAAAAAATTATTTATGCAATTTCCAATAATGATATTTGTTTTTACTGCATCAATGACATTTAATTATAAAATTCATCTTAAAAACATCTAAAAATATAGTAAAATATTAATTGTTATTATAAAATACACTCAACACAAAAACAATTAAAGAGATTAAAGGACAGTTCCATTAGCATCAACATAATTTGGTAAAAAATTACCCAAGACACTTAACATTGCAATTAATTCTTGGTCAAAATATGCTATACTATTTGACTTATTAATAATAATATCTTTAAATGCTCAAAGAAAAAATCATTTCTAGGAGTATTTTAATATTGTAGTTATTTTTGTCTAAAGCGTTATTATATTTTCTTAATATATATCGTTTACTTTCCACATTATACTTTATAACAGATGATAGACTCTACATGCAATTCTATATTTTAAGGTTAAAAGAATAAGAAAACATAAGTGCACCTGATTTTAATTTGAACTAGTGGAGTGTCCGTGCGATGCACGGGTCGGTATTTTGCTGTAAGTGAAATAAATACTATTTGTCAGGATATTGTTTGTATCATTAGACTGTAAGTGACATAAATAATATTTGTCAGGGTGCTGTTTGTATAATTTTACTGTAAGTGACATAAATACTATTTGTCAGGATGTTGTTTGTATATAACATAAAGATAATTTGTATCAAGAGTTGATTGTGTTCAAAACATTTTAAAATTGATTTAAATTATATAAAAGAAACATAGGAAATAAATTAAAAAATATTGTGGTTTTGCAGGAAAATTTTTATTTTATTGTGAAGAGGGACTAAATTTTCATCATTAATAGACATATGAAAGTAATATTTTCATTGTAAAAGATAATTGACACTTAAAAAAATAAGTTTTTTTGTAAAATAATTTTGTAGTGTTTGTTTAAAAAAAAATAGTGGGCATATGAAAGTAATATTTTCATTATAAAAGATAATTTACACTTATAAAAAAATAATGTTTTAGTCTTTGTTTTAAAAAATGTTTCAGTCTATAAAAATAATTTGTTGTTATGTTAAATAATTTTGTAATCTCTATAAATAATATTATTTAAAAATAACCTTTTCTTATCCTAAATAAATTTTAATCTAATTCAGCAAAAAAAATTATAATCATGTATAAAAAATAATGTTTTAGAACAATTTTAGTTATGTATATGATTATGGGACACAAAGTTAATGCTCTTTGTAATTTAAAATTAAAAAATTATTCTAGCAATTTGAATGTAAAAAAAAATATGCAGCTTAAATTAATTTAAACATATAGCATTTTAATGGTTAAAAATTGCTAAACTTAAATGCAATTTTGTTTTTTTAATTTTATTTAATCTACAATTTGATCTCTTTATTTTATAATTAAAACATTTGATTATTCTATTTTTAAAAATTCACAACTATGATCTCTTTATTGCAAAATATAAATATTTGGTTTTTATATCTTTAAAAATCCACAATTTTTGTTTAATCTTTTATTTTTTGTATATTATATTTCTTTTTTTTTTACTCTGTGCTATTGTTTTCCAAATGCAGAACGGGAATGAGAGAATTCATTGCTTATGTTACTATTGGCTTTCTTATTTAGTGAAGAAGGGTATTTTTGTGGGAAAAGAAAATGCAAAACACAAAGGTTAGGAAATAACTAAAAACTTTTCCCCGTAACTTTAAAAAACTAAAATGTTCAATAATTAGAAGCAAAAATATTGAAAGGTCACAGTATGGTGGGATAATTTTTTTTTTTTCTGATCAAGTAAATCTGAAAACAGAACATGGATATTACATGGTTTGTAAAACATAAGCACTAGAATAAGCAACAAATAAATATGAGATGAGCATAGCAGGGAATGTGTAAGATGAGCAGAGTAGACAACAATATCCCTCCATCAACAATGTTCAGTTTACTAAACAATAAATTCGTAGTACAGCAGTTATAAATTACTAATATAGCATATTAAATAAAACAGACTCATTTCATTCAAATTCAAACCATGAAAACTCAAAACTCACTAATACATTCCTTAACAATGTCATATGACAAAACAAAATTTGAAAGCCAAAATTCATGTGGAATACATCTCAACTGCATCAGAAATATACTCCATGCGTAGGATGTTTAACTCTGGCAGAAAACAAAATAAAAATGTTTTTATGAACCAATACTAATGTGTAAAAGAGAAATAAAATTTAAGCTAATGTGCAAAATAAAAAAGATTAAACATTTATAATATATCTGATGTTCAAAGTCAAATAAGTAAATAAGAAAGAGACCATGTAATTGACAAAATGTTCATAAAAGACAAAAAGATAGAAAAACCAAAGTACATAAGCTAACTCTAATACTCCCAATTCTTTCTTCGGCGGATGACAATTTCCCATATTTTATCAATGGTCCTTTAATAGATGGAAACTTCATCACCATGGGAGAAATCATTATCTGCAAGGAATTGATATCATGGTTGGACAACATATCTGCGCCTAACTCCACCATCAACCACCACAACATTCCACTGTAATGGAGGTCCAAATCTCCTGAGAATGGTCATGTGTTGACCGCAGGCATTTACATGTGTCATGGCACAATTGGGGAGTCTCTGCATGGGAAAAAATATGTGTCATGGCACAATTGGGGAGTCTCTGCATGGGAAAAAATATGATGATATATAAGCATGAATTAATAAGCAACATTGAAGAGGTTTTCATTGTTACCAGTGGTCCTGGTGCACCAAGAATTGATTGTGTGATTTCAAGTGTCTAAATATGTTGTCTTGACATAACTTCTGGCCTTCCGCAAGTCTGACATTCTAGTGAGGGAACGAAATAAAGATCAAACATGGATTTGCTGCTGCATGCCAAGAATTTAATGATCACAGATTCGTAAATTGATAAATCTTTTCTGAATTCTTTCAGCCCTTCCGCAAAGTAGACTTTTTCCCGATGCTGCCTTAGCCTGATTTGGTATATTGTTCCATCATATCTAAAGTTGACAAACTCAGGGTATTTTGGTGCCCATTGTTGGTGGTAAAAAGTGGGCACTTCTATAATGTCCTGCAAATAATTATAGCAAGAAAGCAAATATGAAACAACATGAAGAATAAAAACAATTAGTATGTAACATTACCATATCATTGTGGAATACTGCAGTGAACTGTAGGATTAATGGATTAGTGTGAGTTGGATATTCAATCTACAGTGAGAGGAAATGCAAAAATGAAAATCAAGTATGACACTGAAATAGGAACGTCTAAAATATGTGGAGAATGACAACAACATATTAAAATGAAAAAAAGTTGTATGTACATTGTTTGTGACATAAAGGTTTCATTTTGCAGATTCTTATTGCTGTAAATGTGCCATTAATCTTTTCGATCAAACTTTTAGGGTGATACTCATGCCAAACTTAACAGGATGCTGACATAAAGTATCTTTCGACTGGAATGTAGATTAACAATCAAATAACAAAGGAAATTGTGTATTTGTTGTCTGCTGGTAAAAAATAAACAAAACAATCTTTATAACAGTTGACAATAGTAATGAGTCAAAATATATCCGTGCATGCATTCAAAACATAAAGGAAGAAAGAAGGCTTGGTTCCATAGCTAGATCAGAATAGCAGGAGACAAAGAAAAGGTAGGTATGTCAAAGGTCACGCATTTTTTCAGGCTGAACAATCGAAAGCAATATACATAAAAATCAAATAAAAAAATTAAATAACCAAAAAAAGGAAAACAATTACATGCAAGGGACCGAGAATGAAAAGGAAGTAAAATACAAAACAAAAAGCTAAGCCAGCAGGAAGCAAAACAATAACCCATGTGAATGGAGTGAAAGAGTGAATGGAGTGAGAACGGGAATAGAAGAGAATAAGAAATGGAAAAAACGCAGGAGAGAAAGAATGGATGGAGCATAAATGGAAAAAATCCAGGAAAACAGAGAATGAACAAAGTTCAAAATAGTTTGAGAGAGTAAGCTGAGTAATTGGTTTCACATGCACCTTGCTTGTAGTTGTTGATGAATCAGAACTGGTGCTTGTCTTGGTTGAGTCAGTTGATAACTCTGAAGGCATTCTCTGAGCTGACACAGTGGTTGGTGAAAATGTGTAAGGAACGTTGAATATCTGCTGAAGATTGAGAATTGTGGAGCATTCAATGGAGTATGACAAGATTGGAGGTGGAGAGTCATCTGAATCGTTGTGACATTTTTTTTTTGTTTACTGAATGTCCACAACCAATATTGATATTTATAAAAATGCAGTGAAACAAATATATGAGCAAAAAATAATCAGCATGTATTTAATATGACAAGTGTTAACAAAGTAATTATGTTATATACTATATATTATATTATATATTATATTATATATATATATATATAATAAAATAAATAAATAATCTGAGAAGACTAATTTTTTGGTATGAAGCAAAGATTTTTTACCAAATTAGATGGTTTTTAATAACTAATTCAAATAAATAATAATGTAATGTAATGGTGGAAGCAGACATAAAAATCATAGATTTGGTTTTAAAAATCGCAACCTTAGATGTTTAAAAAGCATAGAAGACAGACCCAAGATTCTGGGCTGTAAAAAACCATTTTTTAAAAATTAACCAATGATACAGATATAAACCGAAAATGCAAGGCAAGGTGTAGAAGCTCTAGCAACATTTCCTTCTTGTAATTAATTAATAATTCATTTATTTCCCCAAAAAATCCCTCCTCAGTGCCAGGTGTTGCAACTACGTTTTCCCTTGTCTCCTCTTTATTTCTCTCATGAAATTACGTTACCACTTTTTTTCTGATCTTTCTCTTCTTTCTTTGTGTTTGTCACAACCTTTTCTCTCTTTAGAAAAAATGAGGAGTGAGAGAAAGGGATCAGAAGAGAATGGGAATGGGAAAGGGTGAACGGAGTCAGAATGAGGATGGAATGGCAATGGGAAAAGAAGAGATGGGAAAACCCAAAACTTTTTGATGAATATGAAAATTTTTAATCATGAACCAAAAAATCAAACCTGGACTCGTGGAGTTTCCAGATAAAAACTGCACCTGTAGTGTGTTATTCTACCAGATGTGCATGCAATAGAGGCAAACTAAAAACATTTAAGCTTTTGAACTGTAAAAAAGAAAGAAACAAAGAAAACATAGACAACAAAAACAAATCAAAATTAGACAAAAAGAAATGGGAAAAAAATAGATAAAAATGGAACCTTTAATAATTAAATATTAATGTTAATAAATTGACAATGATTACGACAAAAATAAATAGAAAATTAAACCTGATTTGAATAATATGGTAAAATTGATAGTGTAATATTTGGGAAAAACCTTTCCATTAATAGGTACTTGCCAATTAATTTTGTCTAATAAAAAATAATAAACTCTTCAATCTTTTTTCACTTCAATCCACGTGTAATTTTATATATTATTTTTTAATTTTGCTCAGTGCTTACACCTTCCTCACATGCTGATGTTTTTTTCTAGTACCATCAAGCCACACGTATCGCTTTCTAATTGTCGGATATAAAAATAGAGTGATGATGACCCCATTTTGATTGATGGAAAAATATTTATGTTACTTGGTTTTGACAGTTTAAAGTTGTAATTTAATCATTATGATTTCCAGATAATGCATTTTATTGTTTACAATTTGCTGAAAAACGTAAATTGAAAACATATTTTTTATATTAGTTACACTGAGTTATCTAATATTAGAAATTTTATTAATTTCACTTTCGTATGAAATTTTTTTTTCCATTAAAAGTATGATATGATATTTTTGTTTTCATAATAACGAATTCTCTCTCCTCCATCTCTTTTGCCTCCGTCAAGATTTTCTTATCAATCAGCTTTAAATATTATATTGTCCATTTGGTAAAATTGATAGTGTAATATCTGAAAAGAAGTTGCATATAAAAATAGAGTGATGATGACCCCATTTTGATTGATGGAGAAATTTTTATGTTACTTTATTTTGACAGTTTAAAATTGTAATTTAATCATTATGATTTCCAAGTAATGCATTTTATTGTTTACAATTTGCTGAAAAACGTAAATTGAAAACACATTTTTTATATTAGTTACACTGACTTATTTAATATTAGTAATTTTATTCATTTCACTTTTGTATGAAAATTTTCTTTTCATTAAAAGTATGATATGATCTTTTTGTTTTGATAATAACGAAGTTACGAAAATTGATTCCACTATTATAAACCCGACCTATGATGGAAAGACACATATAGTGAAGAGTATTTTGTTTATCACATTTTGTTCTTTCTCTATTTTAATTTATAGCAAATTCGTGATTTTGGAAGTAAAAGGAGCTTGCAATCAGCTTTAAATATTATACTGCCAATTTAAAAATGAAACAAAAACGTTAGGAAAATTAAAAAACCCTTTCCATTAATAGGTACTTGCCAATTAATTTTTGCCAATCAATTTTAAATATTTTGTTGGAGTATGAAAATGGTCATGATCTTCAAATTAATGAGACTATTCCGTTAGGATATGAAGATGATGATAATATTATGTTACTTAGTGTAATATTTGGAAAAAAGCTTTCCATCGATAGGTACTTGCCAATTAATTGTTGCCAATTAATTTTGTCCAATAAAAAATAATAAATTCTCCAATCCTTCTTTTCTCACTTCAACCCACGTGTCCTACAATGTCATTTTTTAATTTTATTATTTTTGCTCAATGCTCACACCTTCCTCACATGCCGAAGTTGTTTTCCAGTACCACCAAGTCATACGCGTCGCTTTCTAATTGTCGGATCTCACCGCACCATTTAATTCCCCTTAATTCTAGAACTTTCTCCTCTCTCCTCCATGCCTTTTGCCTCCATCAAGATTCTCTTATCAATCAGTTTTAAATATTATATTGTCCATTTGGTAAAATTGATAGTGTAATATCTGAAAAAATCCTTTCCATTAATAGGTACTTGCCAATTAATTTTTGTCAATTAATTTTAAACATTTTGTTGGAGTATGAAAATGGTTATGATCTTCAAATTAATGAGACTATTCCGTTAGGATATGAAGATAATCCTAATATTATGTTACTTAACAATTAGTTTTAAATATTATGCCGTCAATTTGGTAAAATTGATAGTGTAATATTTGAAAAAACCCTTTCCATTAATAGGAACTCGCCAATTAATTTTTGGAAATAAGTTTAAATATTCTGTTGAAGTATGAAAATGGTCATGATTTTCAAATTAATGAGACTATTCCTTTAAGATATGAAGATAATCATAATATTATGTTACTTAACAATCAACTTTAAATATTATACTACCAATTTAAAAATTAAACAAAAACGTTAGGAAAATTGAAAAAAACATTTCCATTAATAGGTACTTGCCAATTAATTTTTGCCAATCAATTTTAAATATTTTGTTGGAGTATGAAAATGGTCATGATCTTCAAATTAATGAGACTATTCCGTTAGGATATGAAGATAATGATAATATTATGTTACTTAGTGTAATATTTGGAGTAAAAATGATAGGTATAGTGTCTTCTTCAACCTTGTCTGCATACAATACTGATTCATGAAATACAATCAACATGCAATGACATAAACAAAAATGGAACCAAAACGAAAACAAAAGATAAACGGAATATAAAGAAAATGAACTTGTAGATAGAGAAACAAAGAAAAGAATCCTGTTTGAGATAAAAATCAAATAAAAATTGAAGGTTTTTGGAGTTAAAAATGGCAGCTTTAGTGTCTCCTTCCACCTTCTCTACATACAATAATGATTCATAAAAAACAATTAACATGCAGCGAGATAAACAAAAATGGAACTAAAACAAAAATAGGAGTAAAACGGAATATGAAGAGGAATGAAGACGAATGAAAATGGAAGTTGGAGAAACAAAGAAACAAAGAAAACACAATATGAAGGAAGATGAATGGAGAGGAACGAAAAAGGAAGATGGAGAAACAAAGAAACAAAGAAAACGAACATGTAGACAGAGAAACAAAGAAACAAAGAAAACGAACATGTAGACAGAGAAACAAAGGAGACAAACCTTTTGACATAAAAATCAGATAAAAATGGAAGCTTTTTGGAGTAAAAAATGGCAGCTTCGGTGTCTTCTTCCACCTTCTCTGCATACAATAGCAATTCATTAAAAACAATGAATAGGCAGTGAGATAAACGAAAATGGAACCAAAACAAAAATAGAAATAAAACGGAATATGAATATGAAGAGGAATGGAGAGGAACAAAAATGGAAGATGGAGAGGATGTAAAAAATCAGCAACAACTCTTTGTAGCAAAAATGACAGAAGATAATTTTAAAAAAAAAAACAAAAAAGGATTAGAAGAGAAACAAAAAGAAATCAGCATAGCAAAAATGGGAGAAGATAATTTTTTGAAAAAAGGAAATTACGAAAAAAAATGACACATTTGTTCTTCAACACAGAACCTGTACTCATGTAGAAAACAAAATAAAGGCAGAACACCCCCAAAAATTAAAGCCTTTGTGTTTACGAACCTGAACCCATGAAGTTTTTGAGATAAAAATCGCAACTTTAATGTGTTTTTCCACCTTCTCTGCATACAACATGCCAAAAGAACACAAAAAAATTTAAATGTTTGTATTGGGAGAAGTCAGAAAACAAAATAAAGGCAGAAGACCACAAAAAATTTAAGCTTTTGTGCCTATAAACCTGCATTTTAAAAAATCGAAAAAGAATTAGAAGAGAAACAAAAAGAAATCAACAACAACTCTTGTAGCAAAAATGGGAGAAGATAATTTTTTGAAAAAAGGAAATTACGAAAAAAAATGACACATTTGTTCTTCAACACAGAACCTGTACTCATGTAGAAAACAAAATAAAGGCAGAACACCTCCAAAAATTAAAGCCTTTGTGTTTACGAACCTAAACCCATGAAGTTTTTGAGATAAAAATTGTAACTTTAATGTGTTTTTCCACCTTCTCTGCATACAGCATGCCAAAAGAATACAAAAAAATTTAAACTTTTGTATTGGGAGAAGTCAGAAAACAAAATAAAGGCAGAACACCACAAAAAATTTAAGCTTTTGTGTCTACGAACCTGCATTTAAAAAAAAACGAAAAAGAATTAGAAGAGAAACAAAAAGAAATCAACAACAACTCTTGTAGCAAAAATGGGAGAAGATAAATTTTTTAAAAAAGGAAATTACGAAAAAGATGACACGTTTTTTGTTCAACACAGAACCTGTACTCATGTAGAAAACAAAATAAAGGTAGAACACCCCCAAAAATTAAAACCTTTGTGTTTACGAACCTGAACCCATGAAGTTTTTGAGATAAAAATCACAACTTTAATGTGTTTTTCCACCTTCTCTGCATACAACATCCCAAAAGAACACAAAAAAATTTAAACTTTTGTATTGTGAGAAGTCAGAAAACAAAATAAAGGCAGAACACCACAAAAAATTTAAGTTTTTGTGTTTACGAACCTGCATTTTAAAAAACGAAAAAGAATTAGAAGAAAAACAAAAAAAAATCAGCAACAACTCTTGTAGCAAAAATGACAGGAAATAATTTTCTTTTAAAAAAACGAAAAAGAACAGTAACCTCAAGTCCTATTGTTGCAATCCTTGCACGGGCAAAGCGCCGTAACCTTCAACACCACTATTAGCCTGTCCCAAAAATCAAACCACAAAAAATTAGGCAAAAAAAGGAGAAAAAATAGATTAAAATGGAACCTTTATTCTTGAATACCTTTATTCTTTAGTAGCCTATCCCAACTCTTCCATGGACAAAGCCTCGTAACCTTCAGCACCGTCGTTAGACTGTCCTAAAAATCAAAGCACAAAAAATTAGACAAAAAAGGGAAAAAAATAGAATATTGATGTGAAACAAAATATGGACGGACGCAAAAGAATAAAGGAGGAGAAACAAAAATGGGATGGATGAAAAAGAATAAAGGAGGAGAAACAAAAGCGGAGAAGTAAAAAAGGAGAAGTTGAGGAAGAGAAAAAAGGGGAAACTGAATATTGATAGAGAAGAAAAGAGAAGAAGTTGAGGAAGAGAAACAGGGGGGAAGGAATCTGGACGGACACAACAGAAATGGAAGAGAGAGAAGAAAGTTATGGAATTAAAGAGAATTAAATGGTGAGGTAAAATCTGGCAATTAGAAAGTGACACGTGGCTTGTGGTTGTGAAAATAAGGAATTGCAACAGCTGGCACAAAGAAGAGAGAAGGGGCCTTATAAAACACAAACCTTCAGAAAAGGATGAAGTCTTCACATGGCAATGAGCAAAGAAGCATAAAAGAGGGTTTATTATTGGACAGGTGGCAACACACAACAATGAGCAAAGAAGCATAAAAGAAGGCCTATAATTGGCCAGGTGTCAACAGGACAAAGAATAGGCAGTGAACAGGTGTCAACAGGACAGAGAAAATGTAGTCAGAGCCTTATTTGTATAATTATATAGATTTCCAACTTCTTTAATTTTTTAGGCTTTTATGATCTTATTCTAACAAATATTCTGTTGAACTTGAAGCACCTCTATAATTATTATCGTCCTACATATTCAAATAAAACATTAATACTATAAAATCAAGTTTGGTGAGCTGAAAAGGAAATAAAATATTTAGATGAATAGAGAATAAAATTATCCAATGAGCTGAAACGGATATCAATTGTTAAAAAATAGTCAATAAAAGATAAAAGGGTTAACTGAATTCTTAGTGATTAAACTATCTTGAAATTCAATTTTTTAATCCTAAACAAATGTTTGATTTCTCAAGATCCCTCGATTTTATCCAATAAGATTTGTGATCCCAAAACTTTTGTTTGACGACTAGTCGAGATCCTTATACTTTTAAAAAATTCAACTTTTAGTCCTTAAATAAAAATTTGAATTCATTATTTTTATTTATTTATTTAGATTTTAGAAACTAAAAATCAAATTTTTCAAAATTTTAGTGACTAAAAATCTTAATAAATAAAAGTTGATGGATCTTGACTGGTCAAGTTTTTGCTTAGGAACTAAAAGCCAAATTTAAAAAAAAAATAGTTTAGAGATTTTAACTCAACAAATTTTTGTTTAAAGACTAAAAATTGAATTTAAAAAATGTTAGGATTAAAAACTTTACGAACACAAGATAAAATTTGAAAACGATTGAAAACTTAAGAGCAGGGGTTAAAATAATAAAATTAGGGGTGTACAAAATAACAATATATATATATATATATATATATATATATATATATATATATATATATTTGTATTTCCTTAAAAGTTACGGAGTCAAATACACCCCATCAACTGCATATAGGTCCGCCACTCCGTTCCTTGTTGCCCCAGTCATCTTACAACCAAATGTGCGTATGATTCCTTGATGACCACTGGTAAGAAATTAAAAATTCATTTTAATAACAGCCATAGAATAAGACGTACGTTAGAATTTTGTAATATAAAAAATTGATGTTGATTTTTTAAAATTTTATACAATTACCCTATTATTCTTTAAATGATATGATGGATAATAGTATTTTTTTTAAAAAAATAGGACAAGAAACCAAAATTTAAGCGTTGGGCATCATAAACAAATTTAAGCGTTTATAAGAAAACAATAATCTTCAAACAATGAGTTCTTTTTCATCCTAGCTAAATCTCCGTTGAGTATCATAAACAAATTAAACAAACTAGTATATATTTATAAATTCTGTTGGTTCGCCCAACCTTAATTATCACACTAACACAGAAAATGCCTGAACAACACACAAGTCCAATAACATTCATCCAATAACAGTTTATAAATGACACTTTTTTTTCTCTCTAGACAAACAGCAAAGAATGAGTACCTAGAGCAAATTCCTAATAATAGCCCTTGCCACATTCGCCACATCATGCATACCATTATTCACATGGGTGAGTGGTGATTTCCCATGGAAGCCATTCTCACAAGAATCAGCCTCAACAGCACAGTCACTTACCGCATTTTCTGCAAATTTGGGGTTTCCCCTCACAGCCCTAGTGGCAGTTGGCACATCAAGCTTCAAAATCCCATCGTAATCGTCAGCACATTCACTTAAGGCTTTCTTATTCCCACCCTGCTTAAGAAGTTGCTTGATTGTTTTCTCGGCTTCGGTTGCTTTGGCTTTGATCACATCGACCAAAATCAATGCAAGGCCTGCAATATCAGCGCTAGGGGCACGGGGGTCAGCTTTTAGGAGTTGAAGACAAAGATTAGGATTTGGGGTTCTCTTGCAAGTTTCCTCAATGAGTTTCAAATCATTTGGTTGCAAAACTCTGCAATGACATGCTGACATTGAAATGATAGCCACAACAAGAATGCTGCAAATTATAGAGAGGTGCTTCAAGTTCAGCATCTTTGTTAGAATACGATGGATGATATATAGAAGGCTCAAAAATTGAAGTTGGGGAATAGAAATTGAAATCAAGTGCACTGTGGTTGTGGAGCTTCCTGTTCTTTCAGCCTTAAGTAGAGAATTGCTTGGAGAGATAATCATCAATTACAAGGAATTTTAATGTGACAAGTAAATGATATCATTAATAAAATAAATAACGGCCAGAAAAGGAGTATAGCATTAAATATTATTAAATACTAATAATAATAAATGAGATTTTCTAATCAATGGGCCAAAGATATTATTATTAATGAATCAAATAATATAAGTATTTTGACAATAATCAAATTACTGACAAGTGTCAAGTATAGTTTAAAAAAATGAGTTGTTTTTAGTGGCATTATGCTCATATTCTCCGAGTATGTTTTTTGGCTTGAGCTTTCACTAGCTACTCCAAATTGTAATTGTGATAAGAATGCGATTAAACAGCAGAGAGAATAAGATTGTATAATTTGCTTTCTTAAATGTGTTGGAGAAGCTTATGGAATTGCTAGAACTCGGATTTTGCTTTCGAAATCCTTGCCTTCAATTAGCAAGGTATTTTCTCTTGTTATTCAAGAGGAAGGACAAGTCACTAATGGAATTGTTGATTAGAAGGTTTTGGTCACTTCATCTGAAAACCAAAACTATTATTCATTTGAAAACCAAAATTACCTTTAATAATGGAAGAGGAAGAGGAAGGAAGAGGTTCACTCAAGGAAGAGGAAATCAGACAGTGAAACAATGTACCTTTTGTAATAGAATGGGAAACAATGTCATAAAATGGGAAATAATGTTAGGAAATTTCATATCGCCTGCTTCAATTTTCAGGATGCAACTTAGATATTTGTTGGATAACTTCATTTGGTGCTAATTGGTTTTAAGCTTAAATCTAACAACCCATGTTGCTACAAACATGGTTTCCCACTCAGAAGACTTTGTTTCCTCAATTCACTCCTGATCAAATTCAAGAGCTGCTAACTATTCTGCAGCACAACAAAATCCAGCCTCACGCTGTTAATTAAGTCAGTTCATTTGTTGGTGAGTTATCCAATCATCACAACTTCCCAAATGGCCAAGCACGCAAACAATCTACGCACTCAACAATTGAAAGTATTTGGTGATTCTGATTGGTTGACCTATGATATTGTGTTTTTTACAAAGCGCCTGGATCCCTCCTCATTTATGAATGGGCTGTCATATTAACTGTACCTAAACAAATGAACAGAGAACCTAAATAAACTACATGTGACACACAAATATCGTTGATCAAGCAAAGACAATGCAAGAAACAGAAAAATCACATTATGTCAAATTTTAAGTATTTCAAACTAAGAGATATGAACAGCGGAGAAGATTGAATGAAGAAAAGGATTCTCATTGCATAAAGGTATTTATAAAGAAAAGTATCTCATTGTTTACATGGGTAACTAACCAACAGGAATTAAAAACTAATTAATGATATGTCTTAGTTCCACTCACCTTGGCATAACTACCAGTAACAACCTAACTAACTTGGACTTCAACTGCTATTGGCTGATCATTTTATATCAGCAGATATCATGCTCCAAGCTTTCAGGTTTTCCACTACGATTGGTTCAGTACCATTGTTGAACACAAACAAGTGCGCTTGGTTCATCACTGCTAGCTCAGGATAGACCCGGGACAAAATGTTTGTCTTCCCTCCTGCTCCAAAACTCTCCACAACTGAGTGATCAATCTTCCATTCATTTGAAAAAACAAAGAATATTAAATAATTATACATTAGTATTTTGGAGCTCATAAATGCTATATATTGTTGTTGAAATCCTGATCCATTTGTGGATAAATTAGTTAGTTTTCATTTTTTAGAAAATTAGTTAATTTGTTAGTAGTTTGTTGCTGAAAAACAGAAAATAGTGTGTTAAGTTGTAATTTTCAGTTTCATCTTTTCAGCCCTTTCACAATGATGTATAAATACAATTGATCATTCAATAAGATAAGTTGAATGAGTTTATACATTACAAGAAAGAAATACACTTGCAGAATAGAAACTTTCTCTCTCCTACCTCATACATTTCTCTTTTTTCCTGCAAATGTGTGTCAAGGAACTCATATGTTCTTGATACTAACTATGGTATCTAGAGCAAGGAACGATCAAGAAGGGATCTTTAAGCACAACCATGGCTTCCAATGGCCCTTTTCCAGCGAATCTCCCAGTTCTCACTGGCAAGAACTTCAGCAAGTGGCAAGTTCAGATGAAAGCCTTGTTTGGCTTCCAAGATTTAACTGATATTGTTGAAAATGGTGTAGAAGTTCCAAGAGACAATGCTCCTGATGCACAAAAGGTAGGATTCAAAGAATTAAAGAAGCGGGATTGCAAAGCATTGGTGATTCTTCATCAGTGTGTTGATGATATCCACTTTGAGAAGATTGCAGGTGCAACTACTACAAAAGAAGCCTGGGACATGTTGAACAAAGCCTATGCTGGTGCAAAAAAAGTCAAGAAAGTGCGCTTACAAACCATGAAGAGACAGTTTGAACTGCTGCAGATGGAAGAGAATGAAGGTATTGGAGATTTCTTTGGTAGATTACAAGTTCTTACTAATTCAATGGAAGGTTGTGGTGAGAAATTCACTGATCTAATACTGATTGAAAAAGTATTAAGATCATTGAATCTAAAATTCGACCACATTGTGGTTGCTATTGAGGAATCAAAGGATTTGAAATCCATGAGCATTGATGAATTACAAGGTTCCCTCAAAGCCCATGAGCAAAGATTGCAAGAAAGGAATAATTGTAATACACAGCCTGTTGAAACAGCTCTTCAAGCTCAACAAAACCCGAAGAACTCTGGAAATGAATCATCCAGAGGAAAGAGAGGCAGATTCAAGAACTCAAGAGGAAAAGGCAACCATGGATCAAGAGAGCACTCAGATTAGAAAAATAATGGCCACCAAAGTTCCAACAGAGGAGGACATATTGGAAATCGAGGGAGAGGAGGAAAAAAGACCTAGGACAAGAAGAATGTAGATTGTTACAACTGCGGAAATAAGGGACATTATGCTGCTGATGGTTGGTACAAGGATAAAAATCCTGCTGATGAGGCTCAACTTGCAGAAGAAGCAGATTCAGTTTCTGAACCTGTCCTGTTGATGGTGACAAACAAGACAACGCCTGATGACAAGGGTCAATGGTACTTAGACACAGGATGCTCTACACACATGACTGGTCACAAAGACTAGTTTGTTTGTCTAGATGAAAGGATGAAAAGCAAAGTGAGATTTGCAAATGACAGCACCATGCTTGCTGAAGGAATTGGAAACGTCTTGATTCAGAGGAAAGATGGCAGAGAAACTTGCATAGAGGATGTACTTTATGTTCCAGGCATAAGCAGCAATCTTCTAAGTCTTGGCCAGTTACTTCAAAAAGGATTTAAGATAACTATGGAGGACATGATGATGCTGGTATATGACAAAACCAGAAATCTAATCATAAAAACACCATTGACCAGAAATAGAACTTTCAAAATTGGAATGCAAGCACTTGAGCACGAATGTCTTAGTGCTGTGAGCAACAAAGAAGAATGGCTTTGGCACTATAGGCTTGGAAACTTGAATTTTAGAGATCTTGCTCAAATGCACAAGTTGGCACTGTAGAAGCAAGGCTTCATGGTGAATGTGATTCAAAGGTGTTTTGATGATAACAATGATGACAACAAAAGATGATGACAAAGGTGATGAATAAAAAGCTCAAAGATCAAAGAACAACTCAAGTGAATCAAAGAACATCTCAAGAGAATCAAGAACAAGTCAAGAGTTCAAGAATCAAGATTCAAGATCTCAAGAATCAAGATCAAGATTCAAGAATGAAGAAAAGACTCAATCAAGATAAGTATTAAAAAGTTTTTTCAAAACTTTGAATAGCGCATGGTTTTTTGACAAAACCTTTACCAAAGAGTTTTTACTCTCTGGTAATCGATTACCATATTGTTGTAATCGATTACCAGTAGCAAAATGAGTTTGAAAAAGTTTTCAAACTGAATTTACAACGTTCCAATTATTTTTCAAAAGGCTGTAATCGATTACAATGTTTTGGTAATCGATTACCAGTGCCCTTAAACGTTAAAATTCAAATTTAAATGTGAAGAGTCACATCCTTTCACTCAAAACCAGTGACTGTTTCTGAAAAATCAAAAGATGTAACTCTTCAAAAAGGTTTTGACTTTTTCAAATGGGTTTTAAGTTTTTCTAAAAGTTATAACTCTTCTGAATGGTTTTCTTGACCAGACGTGGAGAGTCTATAAAAGCAAGGCTTTGTTTTGCATTTCAACAAACTTGAACACTTATTTCATACAATCCTTTATAAGCCTTGAATCTCTTTGAACTTCTTCTTCTTCTTTGTACCAAAAGCTTTCTGAAGTTTTCTGGTTTTCCAAACCTTGAAAACTTGTGCTATTCATCCTTTTCATTCTCTTCTCCTTTTGCCAAAAAGAATTCGCCAAGGACTAACCACCTGAATTCTTTTTGTGTCTCTCTTCTCCCTTTTCCAAAAGAACGAAGGACTAACCGTCTGAATTCTTTTGTGTCTCCCTTCTCCCTTGTCAAAGAATTCAAAATGACACAGTCTGAGAATTCTTTTGATTCTTCCCTTTCCCTAATACAAAAGTGTTCAAAGGACTAACCGCCTGAGAATTCTTTTGTATCCCCATTCACAAAGTATCAAAGGTTTAACAGCCTGAGATCTTTGTCTCAACACATTGGAGGGTACATCCTTTGTGGTACAAGTAGAGGGTACATCTACTTGGGTTTGACTGAGAACAAGAGAGGGTACATCTCTTGTGGATCAGTTCTAGTGGAGGATACATCCACTAGGTTCAAAGAGAACAAGGGAGGGTACATCCCTTGTGGATCTTTGCTTGTAAAAGGTTTTTTTACAAGGTTGAAAGAAATCTCAAGGACCGCAGGTCGCTTGGGGACTAGATGTAGGCACGGGTTGTTGCCGAACCAGTATAAAAACTCTTGTGTGTTTGTTTCCTTCTTCCCTACTCTTTTACTTTCCGCTGTGCATTTAATTTTCGCTTTTACTTTCTGTTAAGTTTCTCTTCTACTCCTCATTCTGTTAACAAATTAGTAAAAGTCTTAAAAGAGTAATTTTTTAATTAGTAAAGGTTTAGGAATAATTAATTCAACCCCCCTTCTTAATTATTCCGAGGCCACTCGATCCAACAGGCACGAGGAATTCCTCAACTACAACAACCACAGGAGAAATGCAGAAATTTCTTGGAATGCAAGCAGACAAAGAAGCCCTTCAAGAAGTTTATCCCAATAAAATCAACTCAGAAGCTTGAAATCATCTATTCAGATGTTTGTGGCCCTATACAAGTAGAGTCCCTTGGAGGAAACATGTACTTTATAACCTTTATAGATGATTTCACTAGAAAGACCTGGATTTATATGATCAAAAGAAAGAGTGATGTGTTTAATATCTTTAAGAAGTACAAAGCTTATGTTGAAAATCAAAGCTCTAGGAAGATTAAAGTGTTGAGAACTTATGGAGGTACTTTATAACCTTTGTAAAGTTTCTTTCTGAAATCATATGCCCCAAGGGAAACAAACCCCAATCTAGGGTCAATTCATTCATAACTATGAATAATTTCCCTCATTAGCACTAATATCTTAAGTTGTCCACTGTCCTACATTACATACACAGAAAGAGAGGAGCCAAAACAATCGGTTCAAACTAATCACTTCTACGATTTACAAAATTTCCATTAGTATAGTAGTTTGTAAAGTTTCCTTTTGAAATCATTTGCCCCAAGGGCAACATATCCCAATTCATTCATATCTTTGAATAATTTCTCTCTACAATTATTTAGTATGCTAAAAGAATATTATGCCAGCATCATCTGGACATACCAAATTTACACACACTTACAATACAATCAAACATAAAATTAGATTCATTTAGCCACTTTAGAAAAGCTACATATGGATCAAACTATCTGCAATGCACTAATTTGGTAAATGAAATTCAGAGTAAGCAAATAATCCTAGGACCCACCAAGTGAATACATAAAACCAGCCGGTCCTCCACACCACATACAAACCCCAGGGCAAATTAACGCATCCTGACATAAACCACTTTGTGCAATAATCGTAGACTATTGAAGACCTCTACTGCAATATGTCCACAAAAGAATTGAAACAAGATCACAATCTATTCATTAATTCATCTCCTTTTCAAAGAGACACAGTTGCTTTCTAGTTTTTTATAATGCAGTCAATGATTAAAACTAACTACAGAATACGGCAAGATATGCAAAAACGAAAATGCAGGTCCAGAAATAAAGTCTTCATTCTAACCGTTCATCCAGTTTTTAAGGGGCTGGAAATGGAATCCAGTTCTGTCATAATCTCCTCTCACCGAAACCGCTTCAATGCAATTGTTGATCATCAGCAACACCATGGAGTAAAACACCACAGGCATCCTGGTGTTTGGGAGAGCCATCTGAAAAATGGACGCCCAAATCAGTATATCACAGCTCCAAAGTTAATTACCAAGAAAACTCACAAGTCACAACAGGAAATTGAAGCTTTGCTAGTATATTAGCAGCATAGGAAAAAATGATTTTTTCCGTATAGGAAAAAATGATTTTTTTCCGTCAGCAAATAAGAATATATAATATTAGTAGCAGACTAGTTCCAAATCACAAGCTGTAAAAAGGGAAGCAGCCCAAAAAAAATACAAAGACCAAAAAGGTCCCATGATGAACACAAAATAAAGAAAATCAGTCAAAACAACAGCAACTCATCAAAGGAAAAACTGACCAATCGTAAAAGGAGAAGTTGACCCAGGCTTTGATTTAAGCACTATTGAGTCCACTACCCTTCGATTCTGATTTGTTCTTTCAGTTCATTAAGTGGTGCTTGTTTACAGGTTCATTGAGTCACCTAGTGCTGCTATTGGATATATATTCTGACATGTAGGGGATGCTGATAGTATCATTAGTTTTTCAATTAAATTTCATTTTTTTTATTGCATTGAGTATTATTATTGTTAAGCATCTTGAAAAGATAAAACTGGAATCGGTGATTCCATACTTCATTTCCCAATATGGAAACTTGAATTAATTAAATGCTTTTCTAGGTTCATTAGAATTCTTATACTACCTAGTACCTATATGCCTGCTGTGAAAGTCATTTTCACACCAGCATGTACGTACTACTAAAATTACTCTGTTGGTAGTTGATTAGATGATAGTTGATAGTTGATAGTTGATAATTTTAGAGAATTGTTTTAGAAAGAAGGCTATGTCATTGATTTCTTGGATTGTCAATTACAACATACCAATTGCCTATTTATAGGCTCAAGTCACCAACCTCTCAATGGTGGTGAATGTTTCTACATTACTTTAGGTCTTTCTAGAATTTTCATGATAGATTAGTATCATGATAGTTCTAGATTCTTCTATCTTATACATACACTTATAGTTCTAGATTGTTCTACCATATTCATACACATTATAGTTCTAGATTGTTCTACCATATTCTATAGTTCTAGGATATTCTACTATTTTCATATATATTATATTTAAGAATATTCTAGAAATTTGTAGCAATTTCAACATACTCTATATATAGTCCCAGGGCAGAAAGGGTTGCAGACCTGGATTATATTATAATAGGTGACTGCTTTCTGAGATGGATACACACACAAATAAATGCATTTGCCGATACTAGCATAAGCTTAGTCGTTTACTTGAATGCATGCATATAACAATAATAATATGAGACCAATATTTCCCCCATATTAACTTCAGTTTGATCAATGGAGATCACAAGAATATTTTGGTCCCCAGTCCTTTTAACCATTCTCTGCTGTGCTTCCAACTAGACAAATAAGAGAAGATTCTTGAAAATATGGTGACAGTAACGTTAATTCCTCTTGAAATCACAAGATTGTTCCCAACGTTTAACGCCTAGTCGCCTACTATGTATGAATTTGTAAGCTGAGATTTCTTTTAACTATAAAATTTGATTAAACTTTTTAAGATAAGAGTGTCTAAATATTTTCAATAGCCCCCTCCCCCCTCTCCCCATCTCCCAATTTCCTTCTTTTCAAGGACCAACCCTGAAAAGGGTGTTAGTTACTCAGTGATAGTTCATGCTTTACGATTCTGGGAGGTCCATGTGACGATGGGAAGGACATAAGAAATTTGTGAGAGCGTAATGGGGAGAAAGGGGTCACGTGAGTTTTTTTAGAGAATTACTAATTAAGAGTCGTTAGATCAAATTAAAATGAATGATTGAGATTTGGTGTTATACAGGAATTTGACACATTGATATCATTTTGATGCCATGGCATATATGTCCTCTCAAATAATAATACTGATGAATTAAGGAAAATATTAACTAATGTGTTAAAGAATATTGAAAAAGTAAAATAAAAAATATTTTTATTGGAATGAGTAAAAGTGCTCCCTATAACTTTTAATAAAAATTTTATCTTTTTATTTCCTTAATTACTACCCTAGACTAAGAAGTAGTATTTCGTTCACATTAAAGGAACTAAACGTAATATCTCTATTTTTTTTTAATCAAAAGGTGACAATTCCCAGCTAAACAGAGGAGAAGACATTCCAACCCCTTGTCCTAAACCCAAAACCAACACAACCTGAAATTTACATTAAAGGTATATTATTGACAGTCATGTGGCTTTCCAAAAGTGGGAACAAATTTTAAAAACAGAGATATCCAACATAGACATGGCAAGAAAATTCGTACCTGTGGGTATTCGTCTGAATTCGTCCTGATTTTGATGGGTAATACCCGAGTTGATCGGGTATGGGTTCGGGTTCAGGTTTTCTCCATTAAACAAAAGTAGGGTACGGATACAGGTATGTGATTACTACATCCGTCGCGACCCCGAATTCGGACCTGCCCCGCCACTTAAATTTTTTTAAATTTTTGCATAATTTAATCAAAAGGCCTAGAATTTTAATTACTAGTTAATTTTATTTTAAATTTTTGACATAATTTAATATTCTTTTCTTAATGATTTTTGTAGACACATGCACTATGATAAATTTATTGATATATAAGTAATTAAAAATAAATGTTTAACAATCAATTTATTTTTTCTAAAATTAAATTTTTAATATTTTCTTTACAAAAAAAATATTTTTTTAATTTGAATCGGATACGGGACGAGGTCAGGGATACCCAATAAATTTTAACCCGTTGAGTATTGGATATGGGGACATGCTGGGGGAGTCGGGGTCGGGGCGATTGGGGAGACAATACCCATTCCCGCCCTGCCCCGTTGCCATGTCTAATCCAACATAGTGAAAATATTATAAGATACCCTTTCACTCTCATATAACTTACCTTCTTCGCATATGATATATCATATATTTAATTAACATTAATATTAAATATTTACTAAAAAAACATTAATATTAAATAGTGTAATTAATTATTTCTAAAAAAAATATTACTTTTGGCCATTGAATAATATCTATTATAACATAAAGTAATAAAAAAATTAGTTTTATTTTTTATTCAATAAAAAATATTAATTAGTCTTGACATTTTAATAGAAAGTAGGTTTGGAATGCACAAATATTATTAGTTATGGGAAGAAGGATAATGAGTTTTAATGGTCTTATTAATGATTTTGGCTTAACATTTATAATATAAAAAGTAGTAACATATTTTCGATTGAAGAATTATTGTTGGACCAAAGCTTAAAACCTTGAAGATATGTCTTTAGGTCTTAGTTTTGGTTTAATAATTTTACAATGTCAAACAAGTTTAATAGATGTGGTATTTGTATTGATTGTTTTAGACTAACATGATGATTGTTCTAGGTTAAGTCTTCTTTTATGCATTATTAATATGATTCTAAGGTGTTAAACAAATTGATTCATCTCTAAGTTTCTTGAGAGCAATGAGTTCAACATATGTAGTGTAATTGATTATAATGTTTTGAAATCAATTACAAAGTTTTAGAATGAGCAACATATCTCTCTTCTACTTGAAATTTGGCAAGCTTTGATGAATTAACCAATTATTAATTTCAGTAATCAATTATAGAAGACAATTTTAGAAGGAGGGAGGCTTTATAGCTTGAGATAATTGATTAACATGTACTGTAATCCATTAGATTACTTTTGGAAACTTAAGGTGCTCCTTGTGTGATGAATAATCAATACCACAATTGCTAATCAATTATTCCAAAAAGCATGAGAAACTCTTTATCTGAAAGAGATAATGGATTACAATTTTTTTGAAAAGGTAGAACAAATAGGATTTTGGAGAATTATTTGATTACCATATTTGACAATTGATTAATCTGTTTTACCAGTCAAAATTATAAATATTTGTTAACTCGTTGGCAAGTGTACCAAATTTGTAACAAGTAGTAAAGTACTTGAAAGTCTGAGTATCGAATCTACGAGAACTTTGTTATATTTAGATTAAAGCAAATCCAATTTACAAGAAAGAGATAAGAAATTTAAAATAAAAGATGCAGAAAGATAAAGACACTGCTAGAAAAATAGCGTTCTACATCGGTGGAATTGGCATTTCTACGACGGTGGACGTGTGTCTTTAAATCTAATGTCGTTGTAGAAGGTGGATGTTTCTACATCGGTCGTAAAAGGACCGTCTTAGAAACACGTCACAAAGGAAGTCGTGCCTACAACAACACCAATGTAGAAAGCACTGCTTTCTACATCGTTGTTGGCTTAAGCACAACTTTGTTTCTCATGTGTTCTACGACGATCATTTTAAGACCGATGTAGTTTATCACGTGTTCTACGACATTCCTTTTACGATCGATGTAGAAATCTTTGTTAAGCACCAGCTGATATCACCACCTGCGATGTTTACAATACAAACAGAATAGCATAAAAACTACTACAATGCAATGATAAAACACATAATAGTTTTCAAGGTTCTAAAAACCCTCCTATGGGCAATGCAACAAATGGCTTTTACAAGAGAAAGACAAGTATCAATCTTCTAAATTTCTAAGGAAGTGAGGAAGGAAACTAGTAAATCAATACAAGGATAAAACTGCATAATAGTTTTCAAGGTTCAAAGTGTCAATATACACAATGCAATGAATTGGTCTTTAATGCTTCATAACAATAAAAATCATATTGATGAGTCTAGCTAAATGAACGATATGACAGTTTTATATTTTCACCCAAATTCTTCTCAGATAATTTGACGCAAGAATCTAATGACAACAAAAATGGTATTAACACAGCAGCATAAAAAATGGAATGAACATGTGTTGAGAAGAAAACATATATGAAAGTTGTAAAAAATTGTAGCTCATGCCTAGTATATTTTTTTTATTGATAAATGTTAATTGTTAGTATGATTAATTTTTTTTATTAGATCATGCCTTGTGTATTCTATTTAAAATAAAAAAGTTATACGATATTTTATTTTATTTTTCTCTACTTTTTGCTTTTGCAAATAAGTTGTGTATATGAAATATGACTTGTCATCTTTTTTGTATTCCTCGTCTACAACTTGGATTATGAGGATGTTTAGATAATTTTTCTTTTCAGAAGTACTTCTAGAAAAAAAATGAAAAAATAAAAAATAAAAAATTCTCCATAATCTAAAATTTACTTAAACGTAAGTTAAAAATAAGTTTTTTAGAAACTATGATTTTTTTTTTACAAATTAATTTATATGCAAGTTAATTTTAGTTTTTTTTTCTCGTTCTTATAAGTGTCTCTGAGAAGTATATCCAAGCATATTCTAAATCGATAACATTTTTATTCTAGGCCAATTCAGGAATTTCCGAAACAAATTATAGAGCTTAAAGGACCAAATACGAGGTTTACGTAAAACCATTTACGTGTGGATTATTATTTGTAAAGTTTGTATTGTTGGTAGGCCGTGGCCCGCCACAAGGACTTCAACAAATATAAAGAGGAAGGGAGCATTTGTTACCTAGTTGTTATTGTGCAGATTCTTCATGTCCAGTTCATGTCCAGAAGGTGTTTTTTTTTTTAATAGCATGGGAAAACCCCCAGAAAATAACTAAAACCTGCGCCAAAACACTGTAGACATTATATTAGCCATAACAATTGTATAGTGATAAATGCATAAAATGTAAAGCAATCAATGACACAGAAACATATTCATAATATTGAATCATGAAGTAGGAATTCCTGCAAATCCAATCCATTTCAGTTGTTTTCAGCTATAGTTACCCCCACAACCAAAGAGACCATTCCATGGATTTAAACCCATGACTTACAGAAAAGGCCATAAGGCAGCAACTTTACTGTTGTGCCAAAATTATTTATATGTATATATGAACTCCAAGGGTCTAATTATTTCATTTTACCACCAATCTGAACTAATACCAGTAAACAATCCTGCAATGCCTTTAACGGATTAAATGAGCCCGATTCATAACTCAATTACAAAAAAAAAAAAAAAAAAAAAACAGATTTTAAAAGAATTTTAAATATGTATGTATAGTACCCTTCCTTGTCCTCCCCATGCAACAAGAACTTCATCCCAAGGTTGTGTATCTATTTTTTTCCTCTTGTAGTTTCCTCTGGTCCATGCAACAAGAGCATCTCCAGGGTTGTCTATCTATTTTTTTCCAAATAAAATATGGCCAAACAGTTAGTGGTGAATTAATTATTTTGTACTGTACCTCTTTAATTTCTTCCTCGGTGATTTTGCCATCTGCATCTTTATCAACCCTGCATTCCAAATCCAAATTAATATAAGTCATCTCAAGGGTGATATATACTTACTGAGAATCCAAATTAACCAAAACAATGAATTACATGTCAAAGAATGTTTTGAGCCTAGTAACAAAGTTCTGGTCAGAAATATGATCCCAGAATTCCTTCTACTGGATCTTGTTAATGGAACCCCCCTGAATACCTCTCTGCCTAGCAAGAGTATCAAAAAGCTTTTCTGCAAAAGCCTCAGACTCCTTGTTCAACCCTACAATCAAATCAAATCCAGTGATATGCAGACACAGAATTCAGAAACTAGTCTATATTTACATTCCTATCAATCATTTGAAGCAAGATGGGTGGGGTTTGGTACCTAAGCATTGGGCAAATAAAGCTAAGATAAAAAAGAGATTATACAATATATATGAGGGGCAATTGGCTTCCTGTGCCATCACTTCTACCTACACCTCCCTAATTTTTAATATCTCAATGTTACCCTTCTTCCTTTAGGTGGTGTGGGCTGTTTCTGTACAGTGTCTGCCACCTTATGTTCTGCATTGATGTGAGGATAGCAGAATTCGATAATCCACCATCTTTACTCATATTCAATGCCTCATTATTCATATCCATATCTAAGGATATATATGTTCATTGCTTCAGCAATATTTTGACCACATAGTTCTTCCTTCTCAAACTCATCTAGGACCATCTAACAACATATTCATCTAGAACCACAACCTAATCTTTAAAAACTTCATACTTCAATTCCTAGTCCATATGGAAACTTAAAAAAAAAATCTTTTATGAAAAAATGTACCCTTTTATTTTAAGAATGAACTATCAATTTGATCCTCGAAGTATTAACCTCTCCCCTACTTATTCCCTCAAGTAATGTAAATTAGAAGTCTCTCTATCATTTTTCCACATCTGAATCAGAAAACACAGTTCATTAACAAACTTTTAATCTTTATTTTTAACCAATCAAAGTTGAGGCTGAGATTCCGAAATAGAACCTGATTCTTTGGTTTGATCCGCGGCTTCAACTTGTTCAGACTGATCACATACCTTTGCTTCTTCGCTTGCATGCTCATGCGAGGCCGTTGAAGAAAACCCGAATCTCGAAGTCAATGATGAATTCATAAAATTGGTTTGAAGCAGAATCAGCTAGAACATAACAAAACACACATAGACTTAACGAGAATTTCTATCTAAAACTAAATTTGCTCAACACAGAATCGTAAGGGGAAAGTGGAGAAATTCTAAAATTGGCAGAATAATTCTTAGAAAAAAATCATAACAGGATAAACCGAACTCACAGATGGCATAAAAATCCCAAAACTGTGGAGTTTTCAATAAACCCTAAAACCCTAGAAAAACCCCCCACTACTAAAAATACCGAAAAATCAAATTTTGATCGCGTTTTCGAAGTGCGGTTACCTTGTTGGGAGATGGGTGAAGGAGGGAATGGAAGTTATTGGACAGGGTGGTGGAGAAAGGTTGGGAATTTCGTGAAACAGAGAAAAGGGTGAAGCTTCAAGAAAGGATGGCAGAGGAACGGTGGGTCTACAAGTGTGAGGGTATGGTGGGTCGACCAGTGGAAGCTACGTAATGGAGGATACACTTAGGGAATGGTCAGTGTGCAAAGTGGGAGGGTATGAAGAAAAGAAGGCAGACGGACGTAGTGAGGGTATGGCGCAGAGTAATGAGGAGTCACAAATTAGAAAGAAAAGTCTATTATATAGTTCAAAATTAAAGACGCGTTTTACACTAACCCCGTTGTTGTCTCTAGCATGCTTCAAAGACAGTGTCAGCCAAATACGTCTTTGTTTTTTTTATTGCATTGATAAATAATGAGTACATCGCTTTGGCTTTTAAGCCTGTCAGATCTTAACTAAGAATTCAGCCACTCTAAGAGACTTTTATACTTTAGGAGGTTGAGGTGGATGGAAGAAAGTGATAGATAACAAAAAGGAAAGAGGGTTTCCCTAAGGGATAGATTCGGTGTGTGGGTTGTGTGTCTCCTCTTTGGCTTAACTCCCTTTGGAGTGGACTTGAACCTAATACTAAAAATCTTCCTTATTAATATTTTTGATATTTTCTCGATCTTTTTCTCTTTTAATCTCTCGTTTTCATAGTTGCATGTCATAATTAAGAAAAATATCAAATCTTAATATTTAAGTCAAAAATAATTGCTAAATAAATGTTTTAAAAGATATTTTCAATATATTTTTATTATCAAAATAACTCATATTTAATAGTTATCAATATCCTTTTATGTTCTTTTCATTAGTGACCTACACATCAAGGTGAAAGTGTTGATAGGATTTGAACTCAAGGTGTATTCGTTTTTATTCAAGAATTCATTCTTTTTTTTTTCTTTTATCTTGGTTAGGGTTACCAAGAGTTTTGTGAGTTTATAGGATTTGAACTCTCATTCTTTGTCTTATAGGATTCAAGGAAAGAGTAAAATCTAGGAAATTATATTTGCATGGTATTTGTAATTAATTCTCTATAAGTGAAAGTTCTAAGAGATTTTAAAACAAGGTCTCTTAAGAATTGAACCATTATAAATTTTATGTATAATTCTCATTCTCTTTGACTCTTAGCTTTGTTGTTAAATCTTGAGAATGAAATTGGTGTAAAGGGCCATATAATTTTGTTTTTCATATGATCTTGTTGTGATAATCTTTTCAGAAAACATTGATTAATGGAAATGAGTTGTTTTGATTGAATTAACAAATAAAGCGGTAAAAGTTCAATCCCCTCCCTTTTTAGATTCCCGGAGAACCCCACAATTATAGTTTTTTTAGACTAAAAATAAAATAATACTTTTTAGCCAATTCAAAAAGAAGTCACTTTAAATAATTACATATTTATATGAATATATATTATTTTAAAAAATTATTTATGCGATTTCCAATAATGATATTTGTTTTAACTGCATCAATGACATTTAATTATAGAATTCATTTTAAAAATATCTAAAAAATATAGTAAAATATAAATTGTTATTATAAAATACATCCAACACAAAAAAAAAATTAAAAAGAGATTAAAGGACAGTTCCATTAGCATCAACATAATTTGGTAAAAAATTACCCATGACACTTAACATTGCAATTAATTCTTGGTCAAAATATGCTATACTATTTGACTCATTAATAATAATATCTTTAAATGCTCAAAGACAAACTCATTTCTAGGAGTATCTCAATATTGTAGTTATTTTTTGTCCAAAGCGTTATTGTATTTTTTTAATATATATCGTTTACTTTCCACATTATACTTTATAACTTATGATAGATTCTACACGCAATTCTATATTTTAAGGTTAAAAGAGTAAGAAAACATAAGTGCACTTGATTTTTAATTTAAATTTCCAACTTTAATTTTTGAGGCTTTTATGATCATATTCTAACGAAGATTCTGTTGAACTTGAAGCGCCTCTCTCAATAATTATTATCGCCGTACATATTCAAATAAAAACATTAATACTATAAAATCAAGTTTGGTGAGCTGAAAAGGAAATAAAATATTTAGTTGAATAGAGAATAAAAGTATCCAATGAGCTGAAAAGGATACCAATTGTCGAAAAAAATAGTCAATAAAAGATAAAAGGGTTAATTGAGTTCTTAGTAATTAAACTTTTTTTAAATTCAATTTTTTAGTCTCTAACCAAATGTTTGATTTCTGAAGATCCCTCATTTTTTTCCATTAAGATTAGTGGTCCCAAAACTTTTGTTTGACGACTAGTTGAGATCCTATACTTTTAGAAAATTCAGTTTTTTTTTTTCCTAAATAAAAGCTTGAACCCATAATTTTTATTTCTTTATAGTGATTTTAGGAACTAAAAATTGAAATTTTTTAAATTTTAGTGACTAAAAACTTTAACAAATAAAAGTTGATGGACATTGATCAATTTACTTTTTGCTTAGGAACTAAAAGCTAAATTTCTTTAAAAAATAGTTTAGGGATCTTAACCCAACAAACTTTTGTTTAAGGACTAAAAATTGAATTTTAGAAAAGGTTAGGGGTTAAAAATTTTACTAACACAAAATATAATTTGAGAACGATTGAAAACTTAACAGCAGGGGTTAAAATTATAAAATTAGCGGTGCACAAAATTTAATCAACGGTGCAAGGCATGATCCACGTCTTTTGTGCCAGTTAGCACCTCCTCTGTAGGTACAGTTCTACATGCCCCTATGGAAAATTCTTCTATCAAAAAGAAAATTCTAATTTTTTACTTTTTAGAAGGAAATTAAAATTTCATTTTTCAGTTGTTTAAATT
Organism: Glycine max; assembly: GCF_000004515.6. Taxonomy (NCBI): domain Eukaryota; kingdom Viridiplantae; phylum Streptophyta; class Magnoliopsida; order Fabales; family Fabaceae; genus Glycine; species Glycine max. The sequence goes on along the minus strand of NC_038256.2, from coordinate 3,499,738 downwards.
TCTGTTTTGAAATTCTAAAAATTTAAAGGAGTCAAATACACCCCCTATCCACATATAGGTCTGCCACTCTGTTGCTTGTTGCCCCAGTCATCAGTTACAATACGATTCCTTGATGACCATGGGTAAGAAATTAAAAATTCATTTTAATAACTTCCATAGAATAAGACGTTAGAATTTTGTAATATAAATAATTGATGTTAATTTTTAAAATTTTATACAATTACCCTATTATTCTTTAAATGATATGATCGATATTAGTATTTTTTTTTAAAAAAATAGGACAAGAAAACAAAATTTAAGTGTTTGGTATTTTAGAAACTTAATTTAAACAAGAAAACAAAAATCTTAAAACAAAATGAGTTCTTTTTCATCCTAGCTAAATCTCTGTTGAGCATCATAACCAAATTAAACAAACTAGTATAGATGTATGAATTCTGTTGGTTCGTCCAACCTTAATTATCACACTAACACAGAAAATGCCTGAACAAACAATTTCCAATAACATTCATTCAAATAGACTTCATTTTCATACAATAATGTCTCTCATTATCCTTTTATATTTGGACAGTTTGTTAATGACACGTTTTTTTTTCTCTCTAGTCAAACAGGAAATAATGAGTACCTAGAGCAAAGTCCTAATAATGGCCCTTGCCACATTCGCCACATCACGCATACCATTATTCACATGGGTGAGTGGTGATTTCCCATTGAAGCGATTCTCACAAATATCAGCCTCAACAGCACAATCACTTACCGCATCATCTGCAAATTTGGGGTCTCCCCTCACAGCCCTAGTGGCTTGTGGTATATCAAGTATCAAAATCCCTTTGTAATCGACAGCACATTCACTTAAGGCTTTCTTATTCCCACCCTGCTTAAGAAGTTGCTTGATTGTTTTCTCGGCTTCATTTGCTTTGGCTTTGATCACATCGACCAAAATCAATGCAAGGCTTGCAGTATCAGCGCTAGGGGCACGGGGGTCACCTTTTAGGAGTTGAAGACAAAGATTAGGTTTTGGGGTTCTCTTGCAAGTTTCCTCAATGAGTTTCAAATCATTTGGTTGCAAAACTCTGCAATGACATGCTGACATTGAAATGATAGCCACAACAAGAATGCTGCAAATTATAGAGAGGTGCTTCAAGTTCAGCATCTTTGTTAGAATACGATAGATGATATATAGAAGGCTAAAGAATTGAAGTTGGGAAATAGAAATTGAAATCAAGTGCACTGTGGTTGTGGAGCTTCCTGTTCTTTCAGCCTTAAATAGAGAATTGCTTGGAGAGATACTCATCAATTACAAGAATTTTAATGTGACAAGTAAATGATATTATTAATAAAATAAATAACGGTCAGAAACGGAGTATAACATTAATTATTATTAAATACTCATTAATAAATGAGATTTTTCTAATAAATGGGTCAAAGATATTATTGATGAATCAAATAGTATAAGTATTTTGACAATAATCAAATTACTGATGACAAGTGTCAAGTATAGTTTAAAAAAAAATGTTATTTTTAGTGGCATTATGCTCATATTTTCTAAGTATGTTTTTTGGGTTGAACTTTCACTACCTGATCTTTAAGAACATTTTTTGGTCTAACACTAATTTGCTTTCTTAAATGTCTTGGAGAAGCTTATGGAACTGTTAGAACTCAGATTTTGCTTATGGATTCCTTGCCTTCAATTAGCAAGGTCTTTTCTCTTGTTATTCAACTAGAAGGGCCACTACTAGAAAATATACTTTTCACACTGGTTATTAAGGTCTTACAACATTGTTTATTAACCGATATTAAAACTATTGACGTTAAAAGTCTCTGCGTCAACATCGATTTTGAAAACCGATGTAAACTAAATTACACAATATTAATTTTCTACAAAATCGATGTCGTATCATAAAAAAATAACAAAAAACATAAAATATGTAGAAAATCACATCAATTTTTTTTATGAAAATTGATGTTGTTGTTGAATATGAATTGTTCACTAATTCTTTTCCTTTCCCGATTTTTTCAACATTGTAAGCCTGTTCTGTATTTTTGCTTCAATGTTTACTTATTTAATAAATCATGATTAACTACATTATTTTGTACTATTTTACATTAACCTTTTTCTTGAAATAATTTTGTTTTTCAGTTAATTATAGGTACGATCATTTTTCCCTTCAAATTTAACTCAGTTTTCAACTTGGTTCCTTTTGTAGTATTCCACATCCCTATACGCTGTAACTAGCTATTAAATTTATATAAAAAAAAATTTCTCTCACAGTGCATGGTAATATTCAAGAAAAAGTTTGATACTCAAATCTTAGTAATATGTTATGCTTTGCATGACTTCTGGTAATTAGACCAAGGGACAATTGGGTATGTGAAATCCATCATGAGGCATGGGAATGACGATCACTTGAAACTCGAAAGCATGGATTTTTTGTTTTCCCAATCTATATATTAATTCCTGGGTTCTTTCTTCGGTGGTTTCCCAATCAATTCCATACTTAAGCCTTGAGTTTTTTACATGCAGGAGAGTCTATGAACTCAGAGGCAATTCTAATTGTTCAGACACAAGTAAAGGGTCTCCATGCACTAGGTAACTGTTATTTTCCTTGGATCTGATTGTGCTGTGTATTTTTTTAAGATGTTGTTCATTGTGGGTCTCATTCAAGTGGTGTCATAAAATATGATAAAGTAAGACTTTGTGATTTTCTTGTCATAAACTAGGATCTTCCAATGCTTATAATTTGATATTCTTCTCTTAATTTTCTGTTTGCATATCCATGCATGAATGGACTGTATGTAGAATGTTAGCCTTGTAGAATTCCTTTTTTAAACATTTTGGAAAGTGCTAATGCATTTGAAATTTTAGAATGAATTGTTAAGCTCTAGCTTATTGATATTGCTGTTATCTTGTTCTAGTGAGTAAAATAAAATTGGATTGTTTGACTATTTTAACTAACATATAGGGTGTATGATAGGGTGTGACCCCCTATTAAAAAGGTCTATGAAAGAATAAATAAAGGAATAGAGCTGCTTGAGTTAGTTACATAAGTCAGCAGAGAAGTTAGGATCGAGAGATGTCTGTACAAAAAGGAGGAAGGTTTAGGAAGAGATATTCAGAAAAGTTGGAAATTCATTGTGAGGAGGATTCTGGTCCCTCAAATAACCAGAGCTATTCTTTCAGTGGTTCAATTCATTATTGGGGAATAACCTCGTTCGGTTCTTTTCTTTTCTTTTCTCGATATTCTATTACTGTTATATGCGGATCCAGTTTCTGAGTGTATCATGAACATATAGTGAAAATTGTACTAGATATTTGTCATCTATTACATAAATGCTGGAATAATTTCTGGTGTTTGTATTTTGTAGAAATTAACTAAGAGGTGAAAAGATTTCCCTGTGAAAGTAAGGATTCCACTGTAATTTCTAACAGAGAGGAGCAATGACCCTTAGGAGATTAAGGATTCAAATGTAATTCTGAAGTTGTTTTAAACAGATTATGACATTGACACCTTGGAAGTTTTTGAAACCTAAAACGCGCCCTCTGGTTCTTATATTGCGTTGACCTCCATTGGTATTGTTATTTCATGATTTTCATCTGTATATAATTGTGTAAAAGTTTTTGTAAAAACTCTCAATGCCTGCACAAAATTTGAACATGGCAAGTCTGTCTTAAGAAAATTAAAAATAGTAGGGAAGTGTAATTTTCTGTATTATCATCTATGCCTTTGGTGCATGTTTTATTTGTGGAAGTTTTCCATTATCGTATTGTTGACTTTGTAGTGAATTTAACGGAAGAGTTTCAGCGTGTAACTTCTCTCTGTGCCTTGATCCTTCCAAAGGGAAAATTCACATGATAATTTGATTTTTTTTTTATGGACAAATGTTACCTGTTATCTTTCCTATGTTTTTGGCTTGATAATATTTCTGTGCCATACATGAACCGCACAAGGTTTCAATTCTATCCACTGAGCTCATTTAGTGATCTGTGGGCAAGATTAATATCCTTCCTCAGCTGAGTCCAATGAATGCCAAGTTATGCTTTTCCTACACTCCTTGCTTTTTCTCAAAAAAAAAAAAAAATTACGGAAGAACTCAATCTATATGGGATAAAGCTCATTTATTCAATTATTTCGACATATAAATTTTAGGTAACCTGTTTGGCCGGTAATTTTGTTTACTATTAACCTGTTGGGTGCTTATAAGCCATAATTACTGATTAGAGAAAACTAGTTTTTTGTTTTGTTATTCTCAATCAATTTTTACAATTATATCTTTTTTTTTAACGGATTACTTATTAGATTCCATTCCAAGAAAATGTATGTCTTTCCCTCTAGTTTTTTTTTTATACTCATTGGTAAATATAATTTACTTATTAGATTCCAATTCAAGAAAATATAAATTACAACTTCTAAGTTCTAAATATAAATTACTTCTAAGTTCTTTGCAAATACACTTAATAAATAAAAGTTGAGAGACTTTGATCAGTCAAGTTCTTGTTTAAGAACTAAAAGTCAAATTTAAAAAAAATAATTTAGAGATCGTAACCCAGAAAACTTTTATTTAATGACTAAAAATTAAATTTTGAAAAGGTTAGGAATTAAAAACTTAACTAACCCAAGATAAAATTTGACAAAGATTGAAAACTTAAGAACAGGGTTTAAAATTATAAAATTAAGAGTGCACAAACAAACAACAATAAATATATATTTGTATTTCCTTAAATGTTACGGAGTGCAATTACACCCCCTCAACTATAAGATGAAGAGGCAGAGGAAGAGGTTCACTCAAGTACTACTAGAATAATAATATTCTACAACACTCCAACCACACCGGTTTCAACAAGCCGTGGTTGAATAAAATGCAGTGGCAATATTGTAATTAAAAAGAAACGAGCAACATCGTTTTTGTTAAAGATGATGTAATTTATTCTATTCAACAACGTTTTTTAAACAAACCCGTTGTGGTCTTGGATTCTGCGTGCAATAATATTTTTTATTCAACAACATTTTTTAAACAAACCCGTTGTGGTCTTGGATTCTGCGTGCAATAATATTTTTTATTCAACAACATTTTTTAAACAAACCCGTTGTGGTCTTGGATTCTGCGTTTTTATTTTTTTATTCTTTCTCGCTCCTAGAATATGGAAAGGCACAAACCTAAATTCCAAGAGCAGCGCCGTTTCTCTCTCAGGGACCACGAGCCACACTCCAAGCATGGTTGTTATCCTCTTTGGCGTCGCGACTCAGCAAGGGCTCTGACAAGCCCTTGATGAGATCAAGAAGAGCATAGCCACGCCAAACGTTAACACAAAACCCCAATACCCTAGTCCCGACCACAGAATAGCATAGCCACGCCAAACACTCGCTTCCTTCTACCACCCTTTTTCTCCTGCTTCCAAACTCTTCCCTAGCGTCCCTTTTGTTGCATTTTTCTTCATTAATAATCAGTAATTAGTGTCTCTCCCAAAAATACAACCTTTACTCTTTTCTTCAAAGAAAGACACTTTTTTTTTTTAATTTTAATTTTCTGGGTCAAAGAGAAAATGAGTGATTGGGCACCGGTGTTGAACGGGGTGGTTCTGTTCATGCTGCTCCAACCAGGGCTGCTTTTCTCCTTTCCTGGGAACGGGAAGCAGCTTGAGTTCGGTAGCATGAAGACCAATGACAAAGCTATTTTCATCCACACGTTCATCTTGTTCGCGCTCTACTATGTCCTCATCCTCGCCGTTAAAATCCATATCTACACCGGCTGAACCGATTCCCGGGATCTGAGGTATCATTTCATTATTGGTTACCAATCAAACAAAAGAAAAGGAAAAACACACCACCATTGTTGTAACTGGAACTGCCTGTTCTTCTTTCTTTACTTGTTCTTTTTGTTATCTTTTTATGGAAATAATAATAATAATAATGATAATAATAATAATAAATAAATAAAGCAAAGATTTTTCTTCTTTTTGGATATGGGAAATGCATAGATCTAACTGTTTTCTGGTGGTCGTGTTTTGCTTTTGATTGATTTATGTGTAGTTTTGGGTTTGAACTAACTTTTCATGTGCTTTTTCGGATCCAAAAGCTGAGTTTTGTAGTGAGTACTCAGAAGGATTTTTTTTAAGGTGACTGTAGTTGGAAAAAAAATGTGCTTGTGAAAATTTGTCGTTCCATCATCCATGTGCAATTTGATTTGTGTTCCTTGCAGTTGACACTTGTCCTACAAGTGAATGGCTTCTCTTACCATTTTGAATTTTTTATGGTGTCCATCTTTGTTTTCATTTGATTTCCTTGTTTCATTTTTTGGGGTCAATTTGTGTCCTTTCTTGTTTCATATTACTTTAATTTGCAATTTATATTTTTTGCAATTTGATTGAAATGATGGTTTCAATTCTGAACGTTGGATTGCACATGTTCACTCTCCTTGAGTTGTGATTTTATGGTGTTTGATACACTGCATGAGAAATAAAGTTTCAATATTTTGTCATGTAGTTTAAAATTTTGTTGTCTATATATTTTATTCCATTATTATTATGCTTCTTAGTTCTCGGGTTTATATCTTTTCAGTATGCCATTTTCTGTATATATTTATCTTCTCAATGTGAAAGCTCTTATTCGTATGTGACTAAACTGATTTGCTATTGACTAATAAGCAGGCAGCTCTTCTCAAATATGGATGCTACTTATAACAACTGTGTAACTTTTTTTTACAAAAATTACAAGTTTGTAATTTTTCTTTTTTGTCCGAAGGACAGTGTAAGGAGGACAAAGAAATAGTAGAATGTAGAATTCTTTTGTTGATACAGATTTTTTTTTCTCTCTCTCTCGATCTCTTTGGTTTTGTTCATATATAGTAATTAATTCTTTAGTTGCTGCCTTGCTGGATTTTTTTACTGTTTATACTGTATTAGTAAAGACATGGCAAAAACTAATCTTCACTTTGGTGAACATTGCCTATACATTCCCCCTTGATATATATGTTACTAATTCAGAGCCTAATTCTACAAGGGAATATTCAATAAACTTTGCTTTCAATTGTCCCTTATGGAAAAAAATCACTTTTTATTAGATTCACGTAACCAACACCCCTACAGGGTTCACTTTGGTTAAGGAAATTTGTTTCATCCTGTTATAAAAAATAGAGAAAGAGTAACTGCCTGTTTTTGTCTAGGTACTTTATTTGGATAATTTAATTAGTGCAGGGTTAATAGCTTATGTTGTGATGTTACCAAAAAAAAGAAGGGTGTAAATGGAAGGTGTTAACCACCTTTTACATTGTAGTTAATAGCTTATTAATTTGTATGTTACAGGCTTGTTCACAAGGATAACTGACGGTGATCTTCACAAGTATTTCAGTAAAGAGGGAAAGGTATTGTTCCTTTCAATTGTTATGTTGAACTTATGGCAGTGTAGTGATGAGCGCATTCTGTTATTCAACATGATTTGATGCCGTGTCTCTTTTCAGTTTTCTCGATGCTTGTATTTAAGCAACTATAGTTGCTAAATCTAAATATTCTCCTATTTCTTATTTCTCCTGACATATACTTTCAAAGGCTTATTAGCTTTCCCCTTAAAAGTGCTTTGATATATTAATATCAACAAAAAGATTAATTACATTGATTTGAAACATGGTTTGATTTCTAAGATTAATTACATCCTATTCCTCATTCACTGTGTTGGTTGTTTGCAATATAACAATTCTATGCAGTTTTCTCCTTCTTTTTCATCCTTAGGAGTCCGGATTTATAATTAGTGTTTGTAAAGGTCATTGCCACTTGTCTTTTTAATTTATTTCCTTTTATATTGTCTTTTTAATTTTATTAAAAGTGCTGTCAAATTTTATTTACTAAAAGTATATATTACTTTAAGAAAGATAACGAGAGATAGAGGAATTATTATTATTGTATGTTATTATTTTGGGGATAATGGTTTGGTGGAATTTAATTATGTGTAGGTGGATGACAAGTACCAATATTCATGTCACAACAAAGATAGCCAAGTTCATGGATGGGAAAACGCTAAACTACAGGTTTAATATTAATTTACTTTATCTATCTAATATATAAGTATATATTATATACTTGATTTTATAACTTAGCTACAAGTTTAATATTAATTTACTTTACCTATTCATTCACACTGTAAATTTCTAAGGATTAAAACCACAACATGGAGATGAAGAGGTTTAATTTGTCCATCTCTAAACCTATAAGTAGGTTCATTAGATTCAATTTTGGTTCAAATCAGGCTTTTGGTTTGTAGTTTGCAAATGGTTGTCCGGACTCATTCCAAGTGTCACTTCTGATTATGTTAGTCTGTTAGTAATCTTGATACAACTTAAAGGCCTTAGTAGTTTGCTACTAGGAGAATTATGTCTACCAGCCATCAGTTGGGCCAGGTCCAACATGTTTTTTTCATGTTAATTCTCTAATTGGCTTGGTCGATAATAATATTTAGCATAGATAGCTATGCAAAACTTTTAGTCCTGATAGTTCAAACAATTTATGACATTATAAATAAAAATAGAATTTTTCTTTTCCTCCAGTGCTGAATGATAATGATAATGCTGAGTTGCTAACTGCTTGTAATTATAAATACTGATTTTAATATTATATAATAATATTTATTGATTATTAGAAATATTGATAATATAAATTTTGATTATTAATTAACCTAAATTTTAATTGTTTGCAGGTTATTTAACATTTAACATCGGTGCTTACGTCACCACCGATGTTAAAATACACAGGTTATTCAACATTTAACATTGGTGCTTATGTCACCACGGATGTTAAAATACACAGGTTATTCAACATTTAACATTGGTGCTTACGTCACCACTGATGTTAAAACATTTTTTACATCGTTGACGAATACAACACCGACTTTGAAGATATAATTTCTACATTGGTGGTAAGGATAGCACCGATGTAGAAAACATTATATTTCTACAACGTTCGATTGAGGAACGATGTCGAAACTTTTAATTTTCAACGATATCATATTCAAAAATGGTCCAAAAATGATGTAAAATGTCATTTTCGACCGATGTAAAAACTGCGATTTCTAGTAGTGAAGGAAGAGGAAATCACGGAGTGAAGCAATCTTTTGTGATAGAATGGGAAATAATGTCAGAAAATCTCATATCGTCTGCTTCAATTCTCGCGGTGCAACTTATATATTTGTTGGATAACTTTACTTGGTGCTAATAGGTTTTAAGCTAAAATCTAACAACCCATGTTGCTACAAACATGGTTTCCCACTCAGAAGACTTTGTTTCCTCAATTCACTCCTGAGCAAATTCAAGAGCTGCTAACTATTCTGCAGCGCAACAAAATCCAGCCTCACACTGTTAATCAAGTCAGTTCATTTGTTGGTGAGTCATCCACTCATCACAACTTCTCAAATGACCAATTAGCATGTAAACAATCTACACATTCATCAATTGAAAGTATTTGGTGATTCTGATTGGTTGATGTTAGGAATTATTAGGATTTATTATTTGACTTAGTTGTGTTCAGTTAATAAGTTCCTATTTGTTAGGACCCATTAAGTAGGATAGGATTTGATTTACTTGTAACTGTTACCACGTTTTCAGACGTGGGCTGCACCATTTCATTCTTATCTTGTAAGGCTATATAAGCCAACGTTCAGTAATTTAATAAACAAGTAGTTTTGCTATTTTCTCCTTTTTATTCTAACAAATTGGTATCACAACTCTATTAAGGGGCCTGATAAAGTAAGAATAGGAACTGCAGCTTCCTAAAGAGAGAAAACAGACGGTGAGAAACTGAGAAATGTCGGCTGAAAGTAGCAACTTTGTGCAGCCAACAATACCCAAGTTTGATGGTCATTATGACCATTGGGCTATGCTCATGGAGAATTTTCTTCGGTCAAAAGAGTATTGGCATTTGGTGGAAACAGGCATTCCTACAGTAGCTGAGGGGATTCAATCAACAGAGGCCCAGAGGAAGTCAATTGAAGATCACAAACTGAAAGACCTGAAGGCGAAAAACTATCTCTTCCAGGCCATAGATAGAAACATCATGGAGACTATTCTTGACAAGGAAGTTCAAAGAGCATTTGGGACTCAATGAAACAGAAATATCAGGGGACCAGCAGAGTGAAGAGAGCACAACTACAAGCATTGAGGAAGGAATTTGAAGTCCTTCAAATGAAAGGAGGAGAAAAAGTGGAAGAGTACTTTGCTCGGACACTTACAATTGTGAACAAGATGAAGATTTATGGTGAGAACATAACTCAAGTTATGATTGTAGAAAAGATCTTGAGATCTATGACCTCAAGATTTGACTATGTTGTGTGCTCAGTAGAGGAGTCCAACAACTTGGATTCACTGACAGTAGATGAGCTTCAAAGCAGCCTTTTGGTTCATGAACAAAGAATGAATTCTCATGGTGGTGACACAAGGGATGAGCAAGCATTGAAGGTCTCACATGAAGAACAGAATGGAGGTAGAGGCTTTGGTCGGGGTCGAGGCAGAGGCAGAGGAAGGCAGTCTCCAAACAAAGCCACAGTGGAGTGCTTTAAGTGCCACAAACTAGGATACTTCCAATACGAATGCCCAAGATGGAAGGAGAGTGCAAACTATGCTGAGATTTATGAAGAAGAAGAGATGCTGCTCATGTCTCTTGTCGAAGCTGACAACTTGCAACAAGAAGAGACTTGGTTTCTCGACTCCGGTTGTAGCAATCACATGTGTGGAAATAGGGAGTGGTTCTCTACCATTGATGAGGCTTTCAGACACTCGGTAAAGCTTGGCAACGATTCAAAAATGGAAGTACTGGGCAAAGGGAACATCAGACTTCAGATCAATGGTGCAATTCATGTAGTCACTGATGTTTACTATGTCCCAGATTTGAAAAATAATTTACTGAGTGTAGGCCAACTTCAAGAAAGAGGACTAGCTTTACTTATACAAGATGGGAAATGCAAGTTGTACCACCCTAGAAGAGGATTGATAATGCAAACAGAAATGACAGCAAATCGGATGTTTGTGCTGCTGGCTAGTGTAGTGCTTGAAGAGACTTCAACATTTCTACAACTAGCTACTGAAGATAGTTCACAATTGTGGCACCGTAGATTTGGACACTTGAGTTACAAAGGTTTGAGGACTTTGCAACACAAACAGATGGTGAAAGGTCTTCCATTTTTCAAAGATTCAAGTAAAAGTTGCCCTAGATGCTTTGTAGGAAAGCAACATAGAGATGTCATTCCAAAGAAGAGTCAATGGAGAGCTTCCCATAAATTACAGCTTGTACATGCTGACATTTGTGGACCCATTACTCCCAACTCCAATAGCAACAAAAGGTACTTTATAACATTTATTGATGACTTCAGTAGAAAGGTGTGGATATACTTTCTAGTTGAAAAATCTGAAGCATTTACAACTTTCAAATATTATAAAAGCTTAGTTGAGAAGGAGTCAGGTGCCTTTATATGTTGTTTACGCACAGATAGGGGGGGGTGAATTCACCTCAAATGAGTTTAATGAATTTTGTAAAATTAATGGCATAAGCAGGCAACTCACAACATCTTACACTCCACAACAAAACGGCGTAGCGGAGTGTAAAAATCGAACCATTATGAATATGGTCCGGTGCATGCTTTGTGACAAACAAGTACCAAAGGTTTTTTGGCCAGAAGCTGCAAAATGGACAGTTCATGTTCTCAACAGGAGTCCTACATTGACAGTGAAAGATAAAACTCCAGAAGAGATGTGGAGTGGAATCAAACCTAAAGTAGATTACTTTAAAGTATTTGGGTGCCTAACTCATGTCCATGTACCTGATCAGAAAAGAACAAAGCTGGATGACAAGAGCCTGCAGTGTGTATTGCTTGGGGTAAGTGATGAATCTAAAGCTTATAGATTGTTCGATCCAGTTGCAAGAAAAATTATAGTCAGCAGAGATGTGAGTTTTGAAGAGGATAAGGGCTGGAATTGGGGAAGGATTGCAGAAGAAGTGAAGCATGATGTGTTGATTTGGGAAGGTAGTAATGATAGTGAGGATGCCTCCTCTGAAAATGAAGAAGAAGCTGTTGTGGAAGGTACTGAAACAGCAGGAGTTACAGACCAAGATGCAGAAGCAACAACCTCTACATCAAGTGATTCATCTAATGAAGATGCATCTGTACATGCTACAGCTGAAGGAAGGAGTCGAAGAGCACCCAACTACTTGCAGGATTATGAAACTGGTGAAGGATTATCTGAAGATGAAGATTATTTTGCAATGTTTATCTCTGATGATGAAGATTATTTTGCAATGTTTACCTCTCATGAAGATCCAAGCTCATTTGAAGAAGCTGAAAGAGATGAGAAATGGAGAAAGGCAATGGATTTGGAGATTGAAGCAATCAAAAAGAATGAAACCTGGCAGCTTACAGCTTTGCCCAAAGGTGCTAAGAAGATTGGAGTGAAATGGGTTTTTAGAACCAAGTTAAATGAGAATGGTGAAGTTGATAGGCTCAAAGCCCGACTAGTAGCTAAAGGCTATGCTCAGCAACAAGGGATTGACTACAACGAAGTGTTTGCCCCAGTAGCAAGGTGGGACACAATCCGGATGGTTTTAGCTCTAGCAGCACAAAAGGGATGGAATGTGTATCAACTAGATGTCAAAAGCGCATTTCTTCACGGAGAATTGACAGAGGACGTGTATGTGGAACAACCACTGGGTTATGTTCGAAAGGGTGAAGAAGAGAAGGTCTACAAGCTTAAGAAAGCTTTATATGGGTTAAAGCAAGCACCACGTGCTTGGTATAGCAAAATTGCAGCCTATTTTGTGAAGGAGAGATTTGAACGATGCGATCATGAGCACACTCTCTTTGTCAAAACAGGAGGAGGTAAAAGAATTTTAATTGTGAGTTTGTATGTTGATGACTTAATTTTCACTGGGAATGATGCATGCATGTTTGAAAGCTTTAAGAAGTCCATGAAGATTGAGTTTGATATGACAGATTTAGGGAAGATGAAATATTTCCTTGGTGTAGAAATTCAGCAAAATTCAGAAGGCATCTACTTAAGTCAGAACAAATATGCTTGTGAATTACTTGAGAAGTTTGGGCTGCAGAATTGCAATTCAGTAAAGAATCCTATAATGCCTGGTTTTAAGTTGTCAAAGAAAGGAGAAGGTGCTAGGATTGATGCTACTGCCTACAAGCAATTAATTGGGAGTCTCATGTACACTACTGTAACAAGGCCTGATTTAATGTATGTGGTATGTCTCTTGAGTAGGTATATGGCCAGCCCCACTGAATTGCATATGCAGGCAGCAAAGAGGGTTCTTCGTTATTTAAAGGGAACTGTGGAGTTAGGTGTGTTTTATAAGAGAGGAGATGTTAAAGACTTGGTGGCTTACACTGATAGTGATTATGCTGGAGATATTGATGATAGAAGGAGCACATCCGGATATGTATTTTTACTGAGTGGTGGAGCAGTCTCATGGGCATCAAAGAAGCAACCGGTAGTAACATTGTCCACCACTGAGGCAGAGTATGTGGCAGCTGCTGTTTGTGCTTGTCAATGTGTGTGGATGAGAAAGGTGTTGGAGAAGATTGGTCTCTCACAAAGCAAGTGCTCTGTTATTATGTGTGACAACAGCTCAACAATTAAATTGTCCAAAAATCCAGTCATGCATGGAAGATGCAAACATATAGATGTAAGGTTTCATTTCTTGAGGGATCTAACAAAAAAGGAAGTGGTGAGGCTCATTCATTGTGGCACAAGCAATCAAGTAGCTGATATTATGACCAAACCATTGAAACTTGATGTGTTCCTGAAATTAAGAGTCCAGCTTGGAGTTCGTGAGGTTCCAAATTTAAACTGAATGCATACAGCAATCAGTTTAGGGGAGGAATTGTTAGGAATTATTAGGATTTATTATTTGACTTAGTTGTGTTCAGTTAATAAGTTCCTATTTGTTAGGACCCATTAAGTAGGATAGGATTTGATTTACTTGTAACTGTTACCACGTTTTCAGACGTGGGCTGCACCATTTCATTCTTATCTTGTAAGGCTATATAAGCCAACGTTCAGTAATTTAATAAACAAGTAGTTTTGCTATTTTCTCCTTTTTATTCTAACAGTTGACCTACAATATTGTGTTTTTTACAAAGTGCATGGATCCCTCCCCATTTGTGAATGGACTTGTCAAATAAACTATATCCAGACAAATGGACAGAGAACCTAAATAAAATTACATGTGACCTATGAAGCACGGACACACCGCTGAAGAGTTGTGTCCCACGTCGGAGGCGCACCGGACATGCAAACGGGTACGACTCCGGTGCGACGCGGTGTCCGTTGCCTCCGCTGTCACCAGACATGGTTGGACGCAGGAAGTGCGCGATTGGACGCGGCCCAGCAAGGGGACACGCGCGACGATGCGCAGGTTAATGATCATGCACGCTCCTCCTCCGATAAGGACTCACCGTATATAGAATTGCGGGCTGCGAATATCAAAAGAAAAGAAGGTAGGAAAGAAAAAGGACAGAAGAATCGGTTGATGTTTGAGGAATCGCATTAGAGCGAGATTCGAATGAAGGAGCAGCGACGGCAGAGAGTTACGCCAAGCGTGGCGGTGGTGGCGGGTTGTAGCTTCTGATTTAGAGAGTAAAATGATGAAGCGATTTGGATTAAAGGACGATGATATTCAGATGAAAAGGGGGAAATTAAGAGTTTTTGTTTGCCCTTTTTATTTTCCTCTAGAGAGAGACACACAGAGGAAATGATATATTAATAAGGTGAGGAAATTTTTTTTTTTCTTCCTTTTGAGAAACGTTTTTATTTACACTCTTTTTTTAATTTTTTTAATTTCCGCAACCTCATGAGTCATGGTGGCATTGGTTCTTGAGTGTAACCAACTATACGAGTCCACATGGCGATGATGTTGCGTGGTCCTTCAACTAAATGGTTAAGGTAAATCTGTATTTATTTCTCAATAATTCTACATTTTCTTATAACTATTTATTATTAATTTACTAAATTTTTATAGTAAATATTAATTGTATTTAATATTTACAAGAGATTAAATATAATTTTATTATTTATTTAACATTTTTTTTATAAAATATAATGTTTAAATTTTAATTAACATCCTATCCCATTCGTGACTCATTATCATAGAAAAAGTTCTTTTTAGATGATGATAAATATATAAATTTTGATTTTCAATTTAGATCTTTTATGAATATAACTCATTTAATTTTATGTAATTATATATATATATATATATATATATATATATATATATATATATATATATATATATATATATCGTGTGTCTGTATCCTACATTTTGGACATTACAAGTGTTTATATGTCCGTGTCGGTGTCAATATTTCATAACAGCGGAGAAGATAAATCACATTATGTCAAATTTTAAGTATTTCAAACTGAGAGATATGAACAGCGGAGAAGATTGAATGAAGAAAACGATTCTCATTGCATAAAGGTATTTATAAAGAAAAGTATCTCACTGTTTACATGCGTAACTAACCAAGAGGAATTAAAAACTAACTACTGATATGTCTGAGTTCCACCCACCCTGGCATATGTACCAGTAACCACCTAACTAACTTGGACTTCAATTGCTTCAGGCTGATCATTTTATATCAGCAGATATCATGCTCCAAGCTTTGAGGTTTTGCACTACGATTGGTTCAGTACCATT
The DNA here is from genome assembly GCF_000004515.6 of Glycine max. Lineage (NCBI taxonomy): Eukaryota > Viridiplantae > Streptophyta > Magnoliopsida > Fabales > Fabaceae > Glycine > Glycine max. The sequence goes on along the minus strand of NC_038256.2, from coordinate 3,484,065 downwards.
GTTGAACACAAACAAGTGCGCTTGGTTCATCACTGCTAGCTCGGGATAGACTCGGGACAAAATGTTTGTCTTCCCTCCTGCTCCAAAACTCTCCACAACTGAGTGATCAATCTTCCATTCATTTGAAAACACAAAGAATATTAAATACTTATACATTAGTATTTTGTAGTGCATAAATGCTATATATAAGTACCAAATGGAATTGAATTTGCACATACCAAACTCCTAAGAGAAATCTTCTTATCCGCGGCCAAATCCACATCTACAAACCCAGCAAATTGCGGTTTGTACAGATCACTCTTCAAAGATGAACTATTTAGAAATACCAAAAACAAAAATAACCAATTTGAAGGAAATACAAAAAAACAAAATATCATATAACTAAAATAACCTAACCCCATCCAATGCAATTCTCCAACCACTTAATTTGATCTCTTTTGGTCTAAAACCCATCCTATCATGATGATAGAAAGAAAACTAGAAGTTCTCATCCCAATTTGGAATAGACTAACCTTCTCGCATCAGAGCATAAGAGAACAATATGCTTATTTGGACTTTTGAAAACTCTGAAAAACACAGGAGTGAACTCTTCGAGATTTTGAGAAGCCAAAGTCAGAAGTCCAAACGGTCCAACCCCACCCTGTAGTTTTGAACCCTTTTGGGCACATGGATCCTGCGCCTTTACCCACTTAGGATCATATGCCTCTGCCTTGTCCAAGCTTGAAAAGGAGAACGTAACTTCAACATCTGCCTGCAGTTATATAATATCATTAGTTTTATATCATTATATGTATTTATTTGTATGAGCATACATTCATTAATGCATAATTAAGAATTAGACCTGGGCAGCAGTGATTCCTTTTACTTCACTATAATCTCCCTTCTCAAGCCTTTGATTGTCTATGTTAACTTCTTTGCCTCTGAGACTGTTTAACTCTTCAACAGGCCATTGCACCAATTGTCTCCAAGTAAAATCGAGCCACACAGTTCGTGGAATCGCCTAATTATTTTACCAGACACATACACGCATATTACAATTCCTTTAATTTGTATAAGGATACAAAAATAAAACACTTATATCTGAATGCCAAAGAAAAAACATGAAAGGGAGTCAGAGATTCAAAATCGAGCAAAGATTGAATAAATCTAGAATTATCTCTCTCAATCCAAGAAAAAAAATATTGAAAACATATGTAAGATATGTAAGATTGGGCAGTGAAGAGAATAAAAGGGGTAGAAAGAAAAAGAAAGACAAAAGCAAGATGGAGCCAAAATTTAATTTCTTACTAAGAAATTTTTTTATTTTACATTTAAACTCAATAATTTTAGGTTTTTATTTTACATTTAAACTGAATAATTTTAGGTCAAAGAGTATTTAACAATGTCAAAATATATTGTCTCCTGATTAGATTGAACAATTTAAGAGAAATTACTGTGCCCTGGCCTGTAGCTGCATCTATTGAAACTGATAAAAACTCTGTAATCGGGAGAGTGAATTTCTTATCGAATGAAGAAGATAACTGGCTTTTTAAATAGCCCTACACCAGTAACTACTACCACCACTCGTGGAATATCAAATTTTATCAAGACCAGCATGAAAATAAGGAATGCAACTATAGTCAACCTATCAAACTCCTATTACATAGGACTTATAAGCAAAAGATAAAACCATATGAAATATAAATAAGAGAACAAAACTCTATTTTATTTTAACCTTGTGTTGAAGGAAATGCATACATATAAATTCAGTACCTGAATTCCTGCCCATCCTTTCCGAAAATTGTCTATCGGTTTATCACACTCGTTTGCCCAACCCCATAAGATCCTCCTGTTCTTGCTGGGGTCAAAAAATGATTTGGAAGCATAGAAGTTGCCATAATCATACCTAAGTCCACCCCAACCATCCACTAACCCATGTCTTGAAGTCCTTGCTCCTGTATAGATAAGCTATTCCTCTGCGCTTCCTTACACTGCCCACCAGCATCCTCCAGTGACCGTCCTTGCCCCACCAAGCTGTTGTGGGGTCACGAAATTCAGTGTGGTTAACATCTTTATCTACCACAGCTGGGTTGAGCTTGTCTGGTTTCACCCATCTCCGAAGAAGTGGGTCATTTGGGTCTTCTGGTTCGGCATAGCATTGCACTTGAGTGTTATTTTCGTCTATAACTCCAGTGTAGAGGATCACGGTCCCCTTACCAGGGATTATGGTAGCAGACCCTGACCAGCAGCCAAATTTGTCAAAGGTCTTTGATGGATAAATAGCATGTTCAATGCCATTCCAGTTTATCAGATCCTTGGACACTGAGTGCGCCCACACTATGTTACCCCACACTGTGCCATTGGGATTGTACTGGTAGAACAGATGGTATACTCCATTGTAGTACATTGGCCCTGCATTGTTGACAATTAAAAGTGTAAGATGGTGTACACAAATGTATGGATGGTTGTCATTGAAAAAATAAAAGTAAAATATAATAGAATTATAAAGTTCTTGGTTACCATTTGGATCTGCATGTGATTGACGCATCGTTACAGAGATATAGGTACCATGAAAGTATTGTTGATAAATATTTGTGTTTTAATTTAAAATTTATAAATATATATTAATTCTATTTTATAAAATAAAATATTTATTTTAGATTTTTTAAGATTTTGTTTTAATGAGTCAAACTAGTTTGTTAGATTTGTTTTGACAACTGTAAATTGGTTTTCCAACGGTCATATTTCTAACGGTCATATTTTGTTGTTGCAAAATGCCTATATATATATATCTCTTTCCTCTTTTCTAGAGATATAGACTGAGAGCTCTGGTTTCTTTCTGCCAACAATTTATCTCTTTCTTTTTCTATACAAAACTTAATTTTTGTGAGAGCAAGAGCATTGGTGTTCATAAGGTTCGGGGATCCTTTCGCTGCACACGATCGGAACCAACGGGTTGTCGTATCTTGGGAGAGGAGCGCAATCAGAATTTCTTACCCGTGCAGTGGGGGCGTTTTCTCTCTAAGGATAGCGTTTACGCGCTTCAACCCAGGCTATATCTTTCTTCCCTTAATTTTTCTTTCTTATGCTTATTGTATGTTATAATGAATTATTCGTGCGTTGTCAATTAAATTTAATTTGCTACTGCTATTTCGTTATTTAATTCAAGACTGTGCATCTTCTTCATATTAATTTTTTTTTTTTTCATTTTTTGTTTTATTTTCCAACAGTCTTACATGCAAAGGAGAGAAAGTTATTAGCTTGATTGGTAATGAAAACAAAAATTATAAAATTTCTACAAAATATGTTTATATAGGATAGCATGAGACAGTCAAAATAAGTAAAAGAAGCATGTATTTTAATGTATTATTTTTTGGTACACATTTTAATGTTATATGAATGGTTAAAATTACTCATTTCTTATAAAAAAAAAAGGAAATTATTAAATTTTACTGTCAAAATTTTTACACAATGTTATCAAAATGCAGAAGTAGTCTACTTATTTGATGCAAATGAAAGAAAAGTTCCATCTTTAAGGATTAAACCTACTGCAATGATGTGCATGAGTACAAGGGAGAAAATCATAATAAACTATTACATTATGTTGCACTTTTAATTTCAATCTTGGTTTCTTACTCCAAACAAAAAACATTAATAACTATTACATTTCATCCCTTTCCCTTCTCTTTCTATCAATTATCCAAATAGCCTAAAACAAGAATGGCATTTTTTTGTATGAAGAGCTAGATCCACTGTCCTACATTACAGACACGGAAAGAGAGGGGCCAAAACAATTTATTTAAATAAACTTATCTGAATATGATCGTCATTTACTAAAATGCCGTTTGAAATCATATGCCCCAAGGGAAACAAATCCCAATTTAGGGTCATTAATTCTACTGCAATATGTCCACAAAAGAATTGAAACAAGATCACAATCTATTCATTAATTCATCTCCTTTTCAAAGAGACACAGTTGCTTTCTAGTTTTTTATAATGCAGTCAATGATTAAAACTAACTACAGAATATGGCAAGATATGCAAAAACGAAAATGCAGGTCCAGAAATAAAGTCTTCATTCTAACCGTTCATCCAGTTTTTAAGGGGCTGGAAATGGAATCCAGTTCCGTGATAATCTCCTCTCACCAAAACCGCTTCAATGCAATTGTTGATCATCAGCAACACCATGGAGAAAAACACCACAGGCATCCTGGTGTTTGGGAGAGCCATCTGAAAAAAGGACACCCAAATCAGTACATCACAGCTCCAAAGTTAATTACCAAGAAAACTCACAAGTCAAAACAGGAAATTGAAGCTTTGTAGTATATTAGCAGCATAGGAACAAATGCTTTTTTCCGTCAGCAAATAAGAATATATAATATTAGTAGCGGACTAGTTCCAAATCACAAGCTGTAAAAAGGGAAGCAGCCCAAAAAAAATACAAAGACCAAAAAGGTCCCATGATGAACACAAAATAAAGAAAATCAGTCAAAACAATAGCAACTCATCAAAGGAAAAACTGACCAATCGTAAAAGGAGAAGTTGACCCAGGCTTTGATTTAAGCACTATTGAGTCCACTACCCTTCGATTCTGATTTGTTCTTTCAGTTCAATAAGTGGTGTTTGTTTACAGGTTCATTGAGTCACCTAGTGCTGCTATTGGATATATATTCTGACATGTAGGGGATGCTGATAGTATCATTACTTTTTCAATTAAATTTCATTTTTTTATTGCATTGAGTATTATTATGGTTGAACATCTTGAAAAGATAAAACTGGAATGGGTGATTCTATACTTAATTTCCCAATATGGAAACTTGAATTAATTAAATGCTTTTCTAGGTTCTGTTAGAATTCTTATACCACCTAGTACCTATATGCCTGCTGTGAAAGTCATTTTCACACCAGCATGTACGTACTACTAAAATTACTCTATATATAGTCCCAGGGCAGAAAGGGTTGCAGACCTGGATTATATTATAATAGGTGACTGCTTTCTGAGATGGATACGCACACAAATAAATGCATTTGCCGATACTAGCATAAGCTTAGTCGTTTACTTGAATGCATGCATATAACAATAATAATATGAGACCAATATTTCCCCCATATTAACTTCTGTTTGATCAATGGAGATCACAAGAATATTTTGGTCCCCAGTCCTTTTAACCATTCTCTGCTGTGCTTCCAACTAGACAAATAAGAGAAGATTCTTGAAAATATGGTGACAGTAACGTTATTTCCTCTTGAAATCACAAGATTGTTCCCAACGTTTAACGCCTAGTCGCCTACTATGTATGGATTTGTAGGCTGAGATTTCTTTTAACTATAAAATTTGATTAAACTTTTAAAGATAAGAGTGTCTAAATATTTTCAATAGCCCCCTCCCCCCTCTCCCCATCTCCCAATTTCCTTCTTTTCAAGGACCAACCCTGAAAAGGGTGTTAGTTACTCAGTGATAGTTCATGCTTTACGATTCTGGGAGGTCCATGTGACGATGGGAAGGACATAAGAAATTTGTGAGAGCGTAATGGGGAGAAAGGGGTCACGTGAGCTTTTTTAGTGAATTACTAAGAGTCGTTAGATCAAATTAAAATGAATGATTGAGATTTGGTGTTATACAGTAATTTGACACATTGATATCATTTTGATGCCATGGCATATATGTCCTCTCAAATAGTAATACTGATGACTTAAGGAAAATATTAACTAATGTATTAAGAATATTGAAAAAGTAAAATAAAAAATATTTTTATTGGAATGAGTAAAAGTACTCCCTATAACTTTTAATAAAATTTTTATCTTTTTATTTCCTTAATTATTACCCTAGACTAAGAAGTAGTATTTCGTTCACATTAGAGGAACTAAATGTAATATCTCTGTTTGTTTTTAATCAAAAGGTGACAATTGCCAGCTAAATAGGGAAAAGACATTCCAACCCCTTGTCCTAAACCCAAAACCAACACAAAGTAATAAAAAAAATTAGTTGTTTTATTTTTTATTTGATAAAAAATATTAATTAGTCTGACATTTTAATAGAAAGTAGGTTTGGAATGCACAAATATTATTAGTTATGGGAAGAAGGATAATGAGTTTTAATGGTCTTATTAATGATTTTGGCTTAACATTTATAATATAAAAAAGTAGTAACATATTTTCGATTGAAGAATTATTGTTAGACCAAAGCTTAAAACCTTGAAGATATGTCTTTAGGTCTTAGTTTTGGTTTAATAATTTTTCAATGTCAAACAAGTTTAATAGATGTGGCATTTGTATTGATTATTTTAGACTGGCATGATGATTGTTCTAGGTTAAGTCTTCCTTTATACATTATTAATATGATTCTAAGGTGTTAAACAAATTGATTCATCTCTAAGTTTCTTAAGAGCAATGAGTTCAACATATATAGTGTAATTGATTATAATGTTTTGAAATCAATTACAAAGTTTTAGAATGAGCAACATATCTCTCTTCTACTTGAAATTTGGCAAGCTTTGATGAATTAACCAATTATTAATTTCAGTAATCAATTCTAGAAGACAATTTTAGAAGGAAGGAGGCTTTATAGCTTGAGATAATTGATTAACATGTACTGTAATCCATTAGATTACTTTTGGAAACTTAAGGTGCTCCTTGTGTGATGAATAATCAATACCACAATTGCTAATCAATTATTCCAAAAAGCATGAGAAACTCTTTATCTGAAAGAGTTAATGGATTACAAATTTTTTGAAAAGGTAGAACAAATAGGATTTTGGAGAATTATTTGATTACCATATTTGACAATTGATTAATCTGTTTTACCAATCAAAATTATAATTATTTGTTAACTCGTTGACAAGTGTATCAAATTTGTAAGAAGTTGTAAAGTACTTGAAAGTCTGAGTGTCGAATCCACGGGGACTTTGTTGGACTTAAATTAAAGCAAATCCAATTTACAAGCAAGAGATAAAAAATTTAAAATAAAAGATGCAGAAAGATAAAGATTTAAAAGGAAAGATAAGAGATAAAAGATAGAGAAGATAAAATATTTAAAGTAAAAGATAATAAAGATAAAAAAAATAAGATAAGAAAAGAAAAATAAAAGATAAACAAAGATAAGAAAAAAAAAAGAAAAGATGAATAAAAGATAAGTTCTCAAGAATGTGATGATGTTGGGACCTAGCCTGTCGTATCTGCATAGGATGTATAATTTTATGATTTTCTTTATCAATATAGGTGAATTTATCATACCCACAACTATTCATTTACTTGTCTTTGATTACTCACGATGATTATTATCCTATTTTATTTATCTATCTTCCAAATTCCTTTGAAAAGATTCAATGAATAAAATGCATGAAGTATGAATTCTAGATGTTTGCAAAAATTCATGGGCATGAAATTATCATTCTATCTCTAACAATGAATTTCTTACGAAATCCTTTCTTTTTGTTCTATTAGAATTTGCCCTCTTCCAAGTGTCTAACCCCTAAAACTAATGCATGCATATTTTCTTTAAATTTTATTTAGAAGTTACCTTCTCTCGAGCGTCTATCTCCTAATAGAATATAAAAGATGAATAATGCATGAAAAGATAAACAGAAAAGATAATAAGAAATAAAACATTTGGTATTGCATTAATAAATAGTGAGTACATCATACATCGCTTTGCCTTTTAGGCCTGTCAGACCCTATCTAAGGATTTAGCCTCTCATGTCATGAGAGACTTTTACACTTTAGGAGGTTGAGGTGGATGGAAGAAAGTGATAGATAATAAAAAAGAAAGAGGGTTTCCCTAAGGGATAGACTCGGTGTGTGGGTTGTGTGTCTCCTCTTTGGCTTAACTCCCTTTGTAGTGGACTTGAACCTAATACTAAAAATCTTCCTTTTTGATATTTTCTCGATCTTTTTCTCTTTTAATCCCTCATTTTCATAGCTTCATGCCATAATTAAGAAAAATATCAAATCTTAATATTTAAGTCAAAAATAACTACTAAATAAATATTTTTAAAGATATTTTTAATATATTTTTATTATCAAAATAGCTTATATTTAGTAGTTATTAATATCCTTTTATGTTTTTTTCATTAGTGACCTACACATCAAGGTGGAAGTGTTGATAGGATTTGAACTCAAGGTGTATTTGTTTTTATTCAAAAATTCATTCTTATTTTTTTTTATCTTGGTTAGGGTTACCAAGATTTTTGTGAGTTGATAGGATTTGAACTCTCATTCTTTCTCTTATAGGATTTAAGGACAGAGTAAAATATAGGGAATTATATTTGCATAGTATTTGTAACTAATTCTCTATAAGTGAAAGTTCTAAGAGATTTTAAAACAAGGTCCCTTAAGAATTGAACCATTATAAATTTTATGTATAATTCTCATTCTCTTTGGCTCTTAGATTTGTTGTTAATACTTGGAAATGAAATTGGTGTTAAAGGGCCATATAGTTTTGTTTTTCAAATGATCTTGTTGTGATAATCTTTTCAGAAAACATTGATTAATGGAAATGGGTTGTTTTGATTGAATTCACAAATAAAGCAGTAAAAGTTCAATCCCCTCCCTTTTTAGATTCCCGGAGAACCCCACAATTATAGTTTTTTTAAACTAAAAATGAAATAATACTTTTTAGCCATTTCAAAAACAAGTCACTTTAAATAATTACATATTTATATGAATATATATTATTTTAAAAAATTATTTATGCGATTTCCAATAATGATATTTGTTTTAACTGCATCAATGACATTTAATTATAGAATTCATTTTAAAAATATCTAAAAAATATAGTAACATATAAATTTTTATTATAAAATACATCCAACACAAAAAAAATTAAAAAGAGATTAAAGGACAGTTCCATTCGCATCAACATAATTTGGTAAAAAATTACCCATTACACTTAACATTGCAATTAATTCTTGGTCAAAATATGCTATACTATTTGACTCATTAATAATAATATCTTTAAATGCTCAAAGACAAATTCATTTCTAGGAGTATCTCAATATTGTAGTTATTTTTTGTCTAAAGCGTTATTGTATTTTCTTAATATATATCGTTTACTTTCCACATTATACTTTATAACTGATGATAGATTCTACACGCAATTCTATATTTTAAGGTTAAAAGAGTAAGAAAACATAAGCGCACTTGATTTTTAATTTAAATTTCCGACTTTAATTTTTGAGGCTTTTATGATCATATTCTAACGGAGATTCTGTTGAACTTGAAGCGCCTCTCTCAATAATTATTATCGCCGTACATATTCAAATAAAAACATTAATACTATAAAATCAAGTTTGGTGAGCTGAAAAGGAAATAAAATATTTAATTGAATAGAGAATAAAAGTATCCAATGAGCTGAAAAGGATACCAATTGTCGAAAAAATTAGTCAATAAAAGATAAAAGGGTTAACTGAGTTCTTAGTAATTAAACTTTTTTGAAATTCAATTTTTTAGTCTCTAACCAAATGTTTGATTTCTGAAGATCCCTCATTTTTTTCCATTAAGATTTGTGGTCTCAAAACTTTTGTTTGACGACTGGTTGAGATCCTATACTTTTAGAAAATTCAGTTTTTTTTCCTAAATAATAGCTTGAACCCATAATTTTTATTTCTTTATTGTGATTTTAGGAACTAAAAATTGAATTTTTTTAAATTTTAGTGACTAAAAACTTACAAATAAAAGTTGACGGACATTGATCAATTAACTTTTTGCTTAGGAACTAAAAGCTAAATTTCTTAAAAAAATAGTTTAGGGATCTTAACCCAACAAACTTTTGTTTAAGGACTAAAAATTGAATTTTAGAAAAGGTTAGAGGTTAAAAATTTTACAAACACAAGATATAATTTGAGAACCATTGAAAACTAAACAGTAGGGGGTTAAAATTATAAAATTAGGCGTGCACAAAATTCAATCAACGGTGTAAGGCATGACCCACGTCACCTGATTGACGCTTCATGAGTTCAAACGATGTTTCTTGAAGAAGAGTATCATTGGCGTGAATGTTATAAATGAAATATATGAACGTCTTGGTAGGTTCTTCTGTCAAGAAGAAAATTGTAATTTTTCACCTTTTAGAAAGAAATTAAAATTTCATTTTTTAGTTGTTTAAATTTCTGTTTTGAAATTCCAAAAATTTAAAGGAGTCAAAATACACCCCCTATCTACATATAGGTCCGCCACTCCGTTGCTTGTTGCCCAAGTCATCAGTTACAATAGGATTCCTTGATGACCATTGGTAATAAATTAAAAATTCATTGTAATAACAGCTATAGAATATGATGCTAGAATTTTGTAATATAAAAAATTGATGTTAATTTTTAAAATTTTATACAATTACCCTATTATTCTTTAAATGATATGATCGATATTAGTATTTTTTTTTAAATAGGACAAGAAAACAAAATTTAAGTGTTAGGTATTTTAGAAACTTAATTTAAACAAGAAAACAAAAATCTTAAAACAAATTAAACAAACTAGTATAGATGTATAAATTCTGTTGGTTCGTCCAACCTTAATTATCACACTCACACAGAAAATGCCTGAACAAACAATTTCCAATAACATTCATTCAAATAGACTTCATTTTCATACAATAATGTCTCTCATTATCCTTTTATATTTGGACAGTTTGTTAATGACACGTTTTTTTTTTCTCTCTAGTCAAACAAGAAATAATGAGTACCTAGAGCAAAGTCCTAATAATGGCCCTTGCCACATTCGCCACATCACGCATACCATTATTCACATGGGTGAGTGGTGATTTCCCATTGAAGCGATTCTCACAAATATCAGCCTCAACAGCACAATCACTTACCGCATCATCTGCAAATTTGGGGTCTCCCCTCACAGCCCTAGTGGCTTGTGGTATATCAAGTATCAAAATCCCTTTGTAATCGACAGCACATTCACTTAAGGCTTTCTTATTCCCACCCTGCTTAAGAAGTTGCTTGATTGTTTTCTCGGCTTCATTTGCTTTGGCTTTGATCACATCGACCAAAATCAATGCAAGGCCTGCAGTATCAGCGCTAGGGGCACGGGGGTCACCTTTTAGGAGTTGAAGACAAAGATTAGGTTTTGGGGTTCTCTTGCAAGTTTCCTCAATGAGTTTCAAATCATTTGGTTGCAAAACTCTGCAATGACATGCTGACATTGAAATGATAGCCACAACAAGAATGCTGCAAATTATAGAGAGGTGCTTCAAGTTCAGCATCTTTGTTAGAATACGATAGATGATATATAGAAGGCTATAGAATTGAAGTTGGGGAATAGAAATTGAAATCAAGTGCACTGTGGTTGTGGAGCTTCCTGTTCTTTCAGCCTTAAATATAGAATTGCTTGGAGAGATACTCATCAATTACAAGAATTTTAATATGACAAGTAAATGATATTATTAATGAAATAAATAACGGTCAGAAATGGAGTATAACATTAATTATTATTAAATACTCATATTAATAAATGAGATTTTTCTAATAAATGGGTCAAAGATATTATTGATGAATCAAATAGTATAAGTATTTTGACAATAATCAAATTACTGATGACAAGTGTCAAGTATAGTTTAAAAAAATGTTATTTTTAGTGGCATTATGCTCATATTTTCTAAGTATATTTTTTGGGTTGAACTTTCACTACCTGATCTTTAAGAACATTTTTTGGTCTAACACTAAGCAAAAATATTACTAACTTTTTTTGATAAAATTTAGAAAATATCATCAAATATCAATAAATATTAATGATATGTTTTCGTAACTCTGGAAGATCCAAGAGCTACTCCAAATTGTACTTGAGATAAGAATGTGATTAAACAACACCGAGAATAAGATTATGTAATTTGCTTTCTTAAATGTCTTGGAGAAGCTTATGGAACTGCTAGAACTCAGATTTTGCTTATGGAATCCTTGCCTTCAATTAGCAAGGTCTTTTCTCTTGTTATTCAACTAGATGGACCACTACTAGAAAATATACTTTTCACACTGGTTATTAAGATCTTACAACATTGTTTATTAATCGATATTGAAATTATTGACGTTAAAAGTCTCTGCGTTAACATCGGTTTTGAAAAACAATGTAAACTAAATTACACAATATTAATTTTCTACAAAATCGATGTCGTATCATAAAAAAATAACAAAAAACATAAAATATGTAAAAAACCACATCAATTTTTTTTATGATAATTGATGTTGTTGTTGAATATGAATTGTTCACTAATTCTTTTTTTTCCCCAATTTTTTCAACATTGTAAGCTTGTTCTGTATTTTTGCTTCAATGTTTATTTATTTAATAAATCATGATTAACTACATTATTTTGTACTATTTTACATTAACTTTTTTCTTGAAATAATTTTGTTTTTCAGTTAATTATAGGTACGATCATCTTTTCCCTTCAAATTTAACTCAGTTTTCAACTTGGTTCCTTTTGTAGTATTCCACATCCCTATAAGCTGTAACTATTAAATTTATATAAAAAAAAAAATTCTCCCACAGTGCATGATAATATTCAAGGAAAAGTTTGATGCTCAAATCTTAGTAATATGTTATGCTTTGCATGACTTCTGGTAATTAGACCAAGGGACAATTGGGTATGTAAAATCTGAAATTTCCATCATGAGGCATGGGAATGACGATCACTTGAAACTGGAAAGCATGGATTTTTTGTTTTCCCAATCTATATATTAATTCCTGGGTTCTTTCTTCGGTGGTTTCCCAATCAATTCCATACTTAAGCCTTGAGTTTTTTACATGCAGGAGAGTCTATGAACTCAGGCAATTCTAATTGTTCAGATACAAGTAAAGGGTCTCCATGCACTGGGTAACTGTTACTTTCCTTGGATGTGATTGTGCTGTGTATTTTTTCAAGATGTTGTTCATTCTGGGTCTCATTCAAGTGGTGTCATAAAATATGATAAAGTAAGACTTTGTGATTTTCTTGTCATAAAATATGATCTTCCAATGCTTATAATTTGATATTCTTCTCTTAATTTTCTGTTTGCATATCCATGCATGAATGGACTGTATGCAGAATGTTAGCCTTGTAGAATTCCTTTTTTAAACATTTTGGAAAGTGCTAATGCATTTGAAATTTAGAATGAATTGTTAAGCTCTAGCTGATTGATATCGCTGTTATCTTGTTCTAGTGAGTAAAATAAAATTGGATTGTTTGACTATTTTAACTAACATATAGGGTGTATGATAGGGTGTGACCCCCTATTAAAAAGGTCTATGAAAGAATAAATAAAGGAATAGAGCTGCTTGAGTTAGTTACATAAGTCAGCAAAGTAGTTAGGATCGAGAGATGTTTGTACAAAAAGGAGGAAGGCTTAGGAAGAGATATTGAGAAAAATTGGAAATTCATTCTGAGGAGGATTCAGGTCCCTCAAAGAACCAGAGCTATTCTTTCTGTGGTTCAATTTATTATTGGGGAATAACCCCGTTCCGTTCTTTAATTTTCTTTTTTTTTCTCGGTATTCTATTACTGTTATATGTGGATCCAGTTTCTGAGTGTATCATGAGCATATAGTGAAAATTGTACCAGATATTTGTCATCTATTACATAAATGCTGGAATAATTTCTGGTGTTTGTATTTTGTAGAAATTAACTAAGAGGTGAAAAGATTTCCCTGTGAAAGTAAGGATTCCACTGTAATTTCTAACAGAGAGGAGCAATGACCCTTAGGAGATTAAGGATTCAAATGTAATTCTGAAGTTGTTTTAAATAGATTATGACATTGACACCTTGGAAGTTTTTGAAACCTAAAACGCGCCCTCTGGTTCTTATATTGCGTTGACCTCCATTGGTATTGTTATTTCATGATTTTCATCTGTATATAATTGTGTAAAAGTTTTTGTAAAAACTCTCAATGCCTGCACAAAATTTGAACATGGCAAGTCTGTCTTAAGAAAATTAAAAATAGTAGGGAAATGTAATTTTCTGTATTATCATCTATGCCTTTGGTGCATGTTTTATTTGTGGAAGTTTTCCATTATTGTATTGTTGACTTTGTAGTGAATTTAATGGAAGAGTTTTAGCGTGTAACTTCTCTCTGTGCCTTGATCCTTCCAAAGGGAAAATTCACATGATAATTTTATTTTTTTTATGGACAAATGTTACTTGTTATCTTTCCTATGCTTTTGGCTTGATAATATTTTTGTGCCATATATGAACCGCACAAGGTTTCAATTCTATCCACTGAGCTCATTTAGTGATCTGTGGGCAAGATTAATATCCTTCCTCAGCTTAGTCCAATGAATGCCAAGTTATGCTTTTCCTACACTCCTTGCTTTTTCTCAAAAAAAATAAAAAAATACGGAAGAACTCAATCTATATGGGATAAAGCTCATTTATGTAAAAATATACATATATTGATCTAAACATGCAAATCAATTTAAATGGTATATTCAGATCAAACAGCGGAAATTAAAATATTACGAGCGTACCTCCAGTCATTGCAAATTGAACGCGAAGCGGTACACACACGAACCTGGAAGGCAGTTTTGTTCTTCGTAACCCTTACTCACTCTGAATAGATGGTGTAATTTTTTCTGAATGGAGAAGTGGGTTTGGTGATACAAAACTGAGAGCACCCCATCACAAAGCTCAACTTGTTATCAGAACGTGAGATAGGAAGTTATCAGTACGTGAGATAAAGGATGGGTACGTGATTTGTTACTGAAGGTGGTTGCAAATATATTGCAAAGATATGGGTTGAATGTGGATTGAAAATGAATCAGATTCAGAAATAACTAAATGTTCCAAAATAATAAAATAAAATAAAAAAGACATGGAACGTGAACGTGGGCGCTCAATATTCTCCCACTTGGTCCATTTAACCCAACATCAACCATAACAAGAAACATAATATATGAGTCATGGCGATAGGTCCTCTAATGATGAGTAGTATCTTCCATGTACCACAATATATCAAGTCTCTCAACACTAGCTCTCAACTTAATGAATAAACCATATGTTTATTCTATATCTAAATCGAATGATTTTTCTCGAAATAAATAAATATGTGCACAAAACCATATGAGAAAATATCTAACTGAATAAGAGTTTCATTGAAAATAACAAATGTACATACAATGAAATTACATCATGGAACCAAGTCCCATTCGTATTACATGATCCTTAAAATTCTTTGGTGGCATGCCATTAGTTAAAGGATCAACAATCATCAACTCAGTGTTGACGTGTTCAATGACCACTTTCTTTTCTTTAACACGTTCTCTTATGGCTAAGTACTTGATGTCGATGTGCTTACTTCGACTTCCACTTTTGTTGTTTTTAGCCATAAACACCGCAGCAAAGTTGTCACAATACAACTTTAATGACCTAGAAATAGAGTCCACAACTCTAAGGCCAAACATGAAACTCTTCAACCATACACCATGCGAGGTAGCCTCAAAACAAGAAACGAACTCAGCCTCCATAGTGGAAGTAGCAGTTAAGGTTTGCTTGGGACTTCTCCAAGATACAGCTCCACCGGCTAACATAAAAATATAACCAGATGTTGATCTTCGTGAATCAACGCAACCAGCAAAGTCTGAGTCGAAGTAGCCAATCACTTCCAGACAATCAGTTTGTCTGTACATGAGCATGTAATCCTTTGTTCCTTGAAGATATCTCATCACTTTCTTTGCAGCTTTCCAGTGGTCAATACCTGGATTACTTTGATATCTTCCCAAGACTCCAACAACGAACGCAATATCAGATCTAGTGCAAACCTGAGCATACATAAGGCTTCCAACTGCTAAAGCATATGGAATATTTTTCATGTGTCCCCGCTCAAAATCATTTTTGGGGCATTGACTCAAAGCAAGTTTGTCACCCTTCACAATGGGAGCTACACTTGGTGAACAATCTTTCATATTAAATCTCTCTAAAACTTTGTTGATATAGGTTTCTTGAGACAAGCCTAAAATGCCTCGAGATCTTTCTCTATGGATCTTTATGCCTATGACATAAGATGCTTCTCCCATATCCTTCATATCAAAGTTCTTTGAGAGAAATTGTTTCACCTCCTATAGCATACCCTTATCATTAGTCGCAAGCAGAATATCATCTATGTATAATACAAGGAAACAAATCTTACTCTCACTGACCTTCTGGTATATACAGTGATCCATGACATTCTCTTCAAAGCTAAATGAAGAAATGACCTTATGAAATTTTAAATACCACTGGCGGGAGGCTTGTTTCAATCCATAGATGGACTTATTAAGCTTGCAGACTAAGTGCTCACCAACACTAGATAAGAATCCCTCAGGTTGTTTCATGTAAACCTCTTCTTCTAGATCACCATTTAGGAACGCCGTTTTCACATCCATTTGATGCAGCTCAAGATCAAAATGAGCTACTAATGCCAAAATTACTCAAAGAGAGTCTTTCTTAGATACAGGGGAAAAGGTCTCTCTGTAATCGATTCCTTATCTTTGAGTGAATCCTTTAGCAACAAGTCTTGCCTTATGTCTCTCAATGTTGTCTTCTGAGTCTTTCTTTGTTTTGAAGACCCATCTACATCTGATGGCTTTTACACCAACAGGCAACTCAACAAGATCCCAAACTTGGTTAGATGCCATAGAATCCATCTCATCCCTCATAGCATTATACCATAAATTTGATTCCTTAGAACTCATGGCTTGTGAAAACGTCTTAGGATCATTTTCGACTCCAATGTTGTAGTCTGATTCTTGTAGGTACACTACATAATCACTAGGAATTGCTGTCTTTTTTACTCTAGTAGATCTTCTTAATGTTGTTTTGTCATCTTGTTGAGGAACATGTTCAACTGGTTCTTCACCAGTTTGTTCAATATCATCATGTTGTTCCTCACAAACAACTTGATCTACATGATCACTTTCAACAGCTTGTGGAACTTCAATCATTGGTTGTCTAACACCCATTTTAACTTGAGGGGTGGGAATGACTACCAACCTATTACTTGTCCCAGAAGGTTCATCTTCATAGTGATCCCTTTCAGAAGAAATGTTCTGAAATTGATCACTCTCACTGATCAAGTCATTTTCAAGAAACTTTGCATTCCTTGATTCCACAATCCTAGTGTTGTGGGATGGACAATAGAACCTATACCTTTTAGACCTTTCAGCATATCCAATGAAATACCTAGTAATAGTCTTAGGGTCTAGTTTCTTCTCTTGTGGATTATAAATTCTTACTTCAGACGGGCATCCCCAAACGCGTATATGTCACAAACTTGGTTTCCAACCCTTGAATAACGCAAAATGTGTCTTTGAGATAGCCTTGGTTGAAACTCGGTTTAATATATACGTAGCCGTCTTAAGAGCATCAATCCACAAAAATTGAGGAAGCTTTACATTACTCCTCATGCTTCTCACCATGTCTAATAAGGTTCGATTTCTTCGTTTTGCCACACCATTTTGATCCGGAGAACCAGGCATAGTGTATTGGGCAACAATCCCATGTTCTTGAAGAAATTCCGCAAATGAACCTGATGCTTGTCCATCCTTTGTGTATCTACCATAGTACTCCCCACCTCTATCTGATCTCACGATTTTAATTTGTTTTCCACATTGTTTCTCAACTTCATCCTTAAAAACTTTAAAGGCATCTAAAGCTTCATTCTTAGAATGAAGTAAGTAGAGATACATATATCGTGAATAATCATCTATAAAGGTTATGAAGTATTTCAGACTATTTGCATCCATGTCTGGATAACATATGTCTGTATGTATGATTTCTAATAAATTAGAACTCCTCTTTGCACCCTTTTTAGACTTGTTAGTTTGCTTACCCTTAATGCAATCTACACAAGTCTCAAAATCAGCGAAATCCAAAGTACTAAGTACTCCTTCATTTACTAATCGCTTGATTCTCTCAATAGAGATATGTCCTAATCTCCGGTGCCACAACATAGAGGATTCTTCATTCGCAATACATCGTTTTAACCCAATAGAAACGTGCATAGAAGTAGCGTCGCTTTTCAATTCAATCAAATAAAGACCATCAACCAATTGACCACAACCAATAATTTCAGATTTATTTAGTAAATTAAAACCAAAGTCTGTAAAATTAAAATAAAATCCCAAAGGTGCAAGTTTAGAAACAGGAATTAAGTTTTTACAGAAATTAGGAACATAAAAAACTTTCTCCAAATGTAATTTAAAGCCACTACTTAAAACTAAGACGCACGTTCCAATGGCCTCTATATGCGAGCTCATCCTACTCCCTGAGTAGATGCACTGCTCACTTCCCACTGGCTTCCTTAGGCTTTCCATACCCTTTCTTCTCAAACCAACTTTTAAATTTGGGGCAGTCCTTCTTCATGTGTCCTTTCTTTTTACAGAAGAAACACTTTGACTCCTTTTTAATTGTTGGTTGAGTCGGAATCTTTCCTTTATTGGTGCCTACAGACTTCTTCCTATCCTTTCCAGAAGTAGAAGTAGTCAAATTTACCTTCTCACCCTCTTCCATTATCAATCTCTCCTCTTCTTGAACACACATGGTCATCAATTCATTAATAGACCATTTATCCTTATGTGTGTTGTAGGAGATTTTGAAGGGTGTATACTGTTGAGGTAGGGTGCACAAAATGAAATGTACCAGGAAGGATTCAGACATGGTAACTTCCAGGGTTTTCAACTGAGTCACTATGTCCCTTAAGCGCATGATATATTCACGCACACCCCTCGTTCCAGTAAGCTTAATGGAAGAGAATTGCATAATGAGTGTGCTAGCAAGCGACTTCTCAGAGGTCGTAAACTGTTCATCAATGGCTTTCAACAGATCTCTGACCTTATCATGCTGGTCAACTGAACCCCGGATACTAGTGGATATGTTGGTTTTTATGAACATAACGGAGAGACGATTAGATCTCTCCCACTTTTCATAAAGATCAACAGCATCAGGTTCACTAGTTTCAGTAATAGCCAGTGGCTCATCCTTCCTTATAGCATAGTCAATATTCATCCAGCCCAAATGAAAGAGAACTCTTTCCTTCCAAACCTTATAATTATCACCTTTCAAAATGGGAAGGTCACAAGAAATATTCATAGATTGTGAAACTGCAAACAAACATACATGCTCATTAAGAAAATTTGAGACTAAACAAATGTCATGTTTTGCCAATGCAAATCATGTCTCAATATATGAATCTAGTGACACAAAACTTGCCTGTGGGCTAAAGTCCTACTCAATTAGATTTATCATGCAACTTTATGATAAAACTATTAAATCATGTTTTTCTCCTTAATTCCTGTGAGTAAATTAAGAAATATAATTTAATATTTTATCCTAATTAATCATACAAATACAACAAAATTCTTGTGGGTAGATTTCATCACATTACATATGATTAATCACAATTAATATTTCTAATGTGATTATAAATTTAGCATATAATTTTACTCAATTAAAGATGTTGTGGCTATTCTCTAATTTAATAAAATTATATTAATCACTTAACATTCAAAAATAATCTTTGCATAAACATACTTAATAATGCAAATGTGCTTAATATCGAATCATAAAAATTACATGTATGCCAATTCAAAATAACATTGTACATATATCCATTCAACATGTAATAAACTTTAAGGATCAAATCCAATGCATACCAGTATTTAACATAATATTGCATGTTCAACATAACTTAGAGACACACAATTTTAAACAATTTGTGCATAAATGATTTATCCTTCAAAAGTTATAAATATACATGAACTGCACTTAATAAACAATTAAATTGCAATAGCTTAGCGGCAAAGGGAGTCCTTTGATGTTGTACTCAGAAAATAAACTCCGCATAGGAACGACCCAATAAGCAAGACAGAGGTACAAATAGGCTCTGATACCAAATGTAAAAATATACATATACTGATCTAAACATGCAAATCAATTTAAATGGCATATTCAGATCAAACAGCGAAAATTAAAATATTACGAGCGTACCTCCAGTCATTGCAAATCGAATGCGAAGCGGCACACACACGAACCTGGAAGGCAGTTTTGTTCTTCCAAACCCTTACTCACTCTGAATAGATGGTGTAATTTTTTCTGAATAGAGAAGTGGGTTTGGTGATACAAAACTGAGAGCACCACATCCTATTTATAGAGTTTGTTCATCATAGAGCTCAACTTGTTATCAAAACGTGAGATAGGAAGTTATCAGTATGTGAGATAAAGGATGGGTACGTTCAGTACTTGAGATAAAAGATGGGTACGTGATTTGTTACTGAAGGTGGTTGCAAATATATTGCAAAGATATGGATTGAATGTGGATGGAAAATGAACCAAATTCAGAAATAACTAAATGTTCCAAAATAATAAAAAAATAATAAAAAAAAAGACGTGGAACGTGAACATGGGCGCTTCCAACAATTTATTCAATTATTTCGACATATAAATTTTAGGTAACCTGTTTGGCCGGTAATTTTGTTTACTATTAACTTTTGGGTGCTTATAAGCCATAATTACTGATTAGAGAAAACTAGTTTTTTGTTTTGTTATTCTCAATCAATTTTTACAATTATATCTTTTTTTTTTTAACGGATTACTTATTAGATTCCATTCCAAGAAAATGTATGTCTTTTCCTCTAGTTTTTTTTTTATACTCATTGGTAAATATAATTTACTTATTAGATTCCAATTCAAGAAAATATAAATTACAACTTCTAAGTTCTAAATATAAATTACTTCTAAGTTCTTTGCAAATACACTTAATAAATAAAAGTTGAGAGACTTTGATTAGTCAAGTTCTTGTTTAAGAACTAAAAGTCAAATTTTTTTTAAAAATAATTTATAGATCCTAACCCAGCAAACTTTTATTTAATGACTAAAAATTAAATTTTGAAAAGGTTAGGAATTAAAAACTTAACTAACCCAAGATAAAATTTGACAAAGATTGAAACTTAAGAACAGGGGTTTAAAATTATAAAATTAAGAGTGCACAAACAAACAACAATAAATATATATTTGTATTTCCTTAAATGTTACGGAGTGCAATTACACCCCCTCAACTGTAAGATGAAGAGGCAGAGGAAGAGGTTCACTCAAGGAAGAGGAAATCACACAGTGAAGCAATGTACCTTTTGTGATAGAATGAGAAACAATGTCAGGAAATCTCATAACGTCTGCTTCAATTCTCGCGGTGCAACTTATAATTTGTTGGATAACTTTACTTGGTGCTAATTGATTTTAAGCTAAAATCTAACAACCCATGTTGCTACAAACATGGTTTCCCACTGAGAAGACTTTGTTTCCTTAATTCACTCTTGAGCAAATTCAAGAGCTGCTACCTATTCTGCAGGGCAACAAAATCCAGCCTCACACTGTTAATCAAGTCAGTTCATTTGTTGGTGAGTCATCCACTCATCACAACTTCTCAAATGACCAATTAGCACGTAAACAATCTACACATTCATCAATTGAAAGTATTTGGTGATTCTGATTGGTTGACCTATAATATTGTGTTTTTTACAAAGTGCATGGATCCCTCCCCATTTGTGAATGGACTGTCATATTAACTGTATCTAGACAAATGAAGAGAACCTAAATAAAACTACATGTGACCTATGAAGCACGGACATGCCGCTGAAGTGTTGTGTCCCGCGTCGGAGGCGCACCGGACATGCAAACGGGTACGACTCCGGTGCGACGCGGTGTGCGTTGCCTCCGTGGTCACCGGACATGGTTGGACGCAGGAAGCGTGAGATTGGACGCGGCCCACCAAGTGGACACCCGCGACAATGCACAGGTTAATAATCGAGCACGCTCCTCCTCCGATAAGGACTCACCGTATACAGAATCGCGGGCTGCGAATATCAAAAGAAGAGAAGGTAGGAAAGAAAAAGGACAGAAGAATCGGTTGATGTTTGAGGAATCGTGTTAGAGCGAGATTCGAATGAAGGAGCAGCGGCGGCGGCGGGTTGTAGCTTCCGATTTAGAGAGTAAAACGACGAAGCGATTTGGATTAAAGGACGATGATGTTCAGATGAAAAGGGGGAAAGAGTTTTTGTTTGCCCTTTTTATTTTCCTCTAGAGAGAGACACACGGAGGAAATGATATATTAATAAGGTGAGGAAAAAAAGTTTTTTTTTTTTTTCCATTTGAGTCATGGTGGCATTGGCTCTTGAGTGTAACCAACTATACGAGTCCACATGGCGATGATGTTGTGTGGTCCTTCAACTAAACGGTTAAGGTAAATCTGTATTTATTTTTCAATAATTCTACATTTTCTTATAACTATTTATTATTAATTTACTAAATTTTTATAGTAAATATTAATTGTATTTAATATTTACAAGAGATTAAATATAATTTTATTATTTATTTAACATTTTTTTTTATAAAATATAATGTTTAAATTTTAATTAACATCCTATCCCATTTGTGACTCATTATCATAGGAAAAGTTCTTTTTAGATGATGATAAATATATCAATTTTGATTTTCAATTTAGATCTTTTATGAATATAACTCATTTAATTTTATGTAATTTTATATATATATATATATATATATATATATATATATATATATATATATATATATATATATATCGTGTGTCTGTGTCCTACATTTTGGACATTACAGGTGTTTATATGTCCGTGTCGGTGTCAATATTTCATAACATGTGACGCACAAATATCGTAGGTCTACCAAAGACAATGCAAGAAACAGATAAATCACATTATGTCAAATTTTAAGTATTTCAAACTGAGAGATATGAACAGCGGAGAAGATTGAATGAAGAAAACGATTCTCATTGCATAAAGGTATTTATAAAGAAAAGTATCTCACTATTTACATGCGTAACTAACCAAGAGGAATTAAAAACTAACTAATGATATGTCTGAGTTCCACCCACCCTGGCATATGTACCAGTAACCACCTAACTAACTTGGACTTCAATTGCTTCAGGCTGATCATTTTATATCAGCAGATATCATGCTCCAAGCTTTGAGGTTTTGCACTACGATTGGTTCAGTACCATTGTTGAACACAAACAAGTGCGCTTGGTTCATCACTGCTAGCTCGGGATAGACTCGGGACAAAATGTTTGTCTTCCCTCCTGCTCCAAAACTCTCCACAACTGAGTGATCAATCTTCCATTCATTTGAAAACACAAAGAATATTAAATACTTATACATTAGTATTTTGTAGTGCATAAATGCTATATATAAGTACCAAATGGAATTGAATTTGCACATACCAAACTCCTAAGAGAAATCTTCTTATCCGCGGCCAAATCCACATCTACAAACCCAGCAAATTGTGGTTTGTACAGATCACTCTTCAAAGATGAACTATTTAGAAATACCAAAAACAAAAATAACCAATTTGAAGGAAATACAAAAAAACAAAATATCATATAATTAAAAGAACCTAACCCCATCCAATGCAATTCTCCAACCACTTAATTTGATCTCTTTTGGTCTAAAACCCATCCTATCATGAAGATAGAAAGAAAACTAGAAGTTCTCATCCCAATTTGGAATAGACTAACCTTCTCGCATCAGAGCATAAGAGAACAATATGCTTATTTGGACTTTTGAAAACTCTGAAAAACACAGGAGTGAACTCTTCGAGATTTTGAGAAGCCAAAGTCAGAAGTCCAAACGGTCCAACCCCACCCTGTAGTTTTGAACCCTTTTGGGCACATAGATCCTGCGCCTTTACCCACTTAGGATCATATGCCTCTGCCTTGTCCAAGCTTGAAAAGGAGAACGTAACTTCAACATCTGCCTGCAGTTATATAATATCATTAGTTTTATATCATTATATGTATTTATTTGTATGAGCATACATTCATTAATGCATAATTAAGAATTAGACCTGGGCAGCAGTGATTCCTTTTACTTCACTATAATCTCCCTTCTCAAGCCTTTGATTGTCTATGTTAACTTCTTTGCCTCTGAGACTGTTTAACTCTTCAACAGGCC
Organism: Glycine max; assembly: GCF_000004515.6. Taxonomy (NCBI): domain Eukaryota; kingdom Viridiplantae; phylum Streptophyta; class Magnoliopsida; order Fabales; family Fabaceae; genus Glycine; species Glycine max. The sequence continues at coordinate 3,460,167 of NC_038256.2, read as the reverse complement.
ATTGCACCAATTGTCTCCCAGTAAAATCGAGCCACACAGTTCGTGGAATTGCCTAATTATTTTACCAGACACATACACACATATTTCAATTCCTTTAATTTGTATAAGGATACAAAAATAAAACACTTATATCTGAATGCCAAAGAAAAAAACATGAAAGGGAGTCAGAGATTCAGAATCGAGCAAAGATTGAATAAATCTAGAATTATCTCTCTCAATCCAAGAAAAAAAATATTGAAAACATATGTAAGATTGGGCAGTGAAGAGAATAAAAGGGGTAGAAAGAAAAAGAAAGACAAAAGCAAGATGGAGCCAAAATTTAATTTCTTACTAAGAAATTTTTTTATTTTACATTTAAACTCAATAATTTTAGGTTTTTATTTTACATTTAAACTGAATAATTTTAGGTCAAAGAGTATTTAACAATGTCAAAATATATTGTCTCCTGATTAGATTGAACAATTTAAGAGAAATTACTGTGCCCTGTCCTGTAGCTGCATCTATTGAAACTGATAAAAACTCTGTAATCGGGAGAGTGAATTTCTTATCGAATGAAGAAGACAACTGGCTTTTTAAATAGCCCTACACCAGTAACTACTACCACCACTCGTGGAATATCAAATTTTATCAAGATCAGCCAGAAAATAAGGAGTGCAACTATAGTCAACCTATCAAACTCCTATTACATAGGACTTACAAGCAAAAGATAAAACCATATGAAATATAAATAAGAGAACAAAACTCTATTTTATTTTAACCTTGAAGGAAATGCATACATATAAATTCAGTACCTGAATTCCTGCCCATCCTTTCCGAAAATTGTCTATCGGTTTATCACACTCGTTTGCCCAACCCCATAAGATCCTCCTGTTCTTGCTGGGGTCAAAAAATGATTTGGAAGCATAGAAGTTGCCATAATCATACCTAAGTCCACCCCAACCATCCACTGAAGTGTTGTCAGGCACATACCTATCCTTATCCTCCAGATAGGTCCCCACAGTATAGTAATCGAACTTAGTATCATCAAGGCTGTTCTTCAACACATGTTTCACTGGATTCCCCACTACATTTCCTATAACTGAAACTGGGTAAAAGTCGGGGCACTCCCACATACCCGTACCACCCTTGGAATGGATAGGGTGTTTGGCCCGAACCCATGTCTTGAAGTCCTTGCTCCTGTATAGATAAGCTATTCCTCTGCGCTTCCTTACACTGCCCACCAGCATCCTCCAGTGACCGTCCTTGCCCCACCAAGCTGTTGTGGGGTCACGAAATTCAGTGTGGTTAACATCTTTATCTACCACAGCTGGGTTGAGCTTGTCTGGTTTCACCCATCTCCGAAGAAGTGGGTCATTTGGGTCTTCTGGTTCGGCATAGCATTGCACTTGAGTGTTATTTTCGTCTATAACTCCAGTGTAGAGGATCACGGGCCCCTTACCAGGGATTATGGTAGCAGACCCTGACCAGCAGCCAAATTTGTCAAAGGGCTTTGATGGATAAATAGCATGTTCAATGCCATTCCAGTTTATCAGATCCTTGGACACTGAGTGCGCCCACACTATGTTACCCCACACTGTGCCATTGGGATTGTACTGGTAGAACAGATGGTATACTCCATTGTAGTACATTGGCCCTGTATTGTTGACAATTAAAAGTGTAAGATGGTGTACACAAATGTATGGATGGTTGTCATTGAAAAAATAAAAGTAAAATATAATAGAATTATAAAGTTCTTGGTTACCATTTGGATCTACATGTGATTGACGCATCGTTACAGAGATATAGGTACCATGAAAGTATTTCATGCAAAGGAAAGAAAGTTATTAGCTTGATTGGTAATGAAAACAAAAATTATAAAATTTCTACATAATATGTTTATATAGGATAACATGAAACTGTCGAAATAAGTAAAGGAAGCATGTATTTTAATTTATTAGTTTTTGGTACACATTTTAATGTTATATGAATGGTTAAAATTATTCATTTCCTATAAAAAAAATATTAAATTTTACTGTGAAACTTTTTACACAATGTTATCAAAATGCAGGAGTAGCCTACTTATTTGATGCAAATTAAAGAAAAGTTCCATCTTTAATGATTAAACCTACTGCAATGATGTGCATGAGTAAGAGAGAAAAAATCATAATAAAATTAACGCATCCTGACTTAAACCAGCAGGCCCTCTGTACACCATATACAATCCCCATGGCAAATTAACGCATCCTGACTTAAACCACTTTGTACAATATTCGTAGACTATTGAAGACCTCTACTGCAATATGTCCACACAAGAATTGAAACAAGATCACAATCTATTCATTAATTCATCTCCTTTTCAAAGAGACACAGTTGCTTTCTAGTTTTTTATATTGCAGTCAATGATTAAAACTAACTACAGAATATGGCAAGATATGCAAAAACGAAAATGCAGGTCCAGAAATAAAGTCTTCATACTAACCGTTCATCCAGTTTTTAAGGGGCTGGAAATGGAATCCAGTTCTGTGATAATCTCCTCTCACCGAAACTGCTTCAATGCAATTGTTGATGATCAGCAACACCATGGAGTAAAACACCACAGGCATCTTGGTGCTTGGGAGAGCCATCTGAAAAATGGACACCCGAATCAGTACATCACAGCTCCAAAGTTAATTACCAAGAAAACTCACAAGTCACAACAGGAAATTGAAGCTTTGCTGGTACATTAGCAGCATAGGAACACATGCTTTTTCCGTCAGCAAATAATAATATATAATATTAATAGGGGACTAGTTCCAAATCACAAGCTGTAAAAAGGGAAGCAGCACAAAAAAGTACAAAGACCAAAAAGGTCCCATGATGAACACAAAATAAAGAAAATCAGTCAAAACAACAGCAACTCATCAAAGGAAAAACTGACCAATCGTAAAAGGAGAAGTTGACCGAGGCTTTGATTTAAGCACTATTGAGTCCACTACCCTTCGATTCTGATTTGTTCTTTCAGTTCAATAAGTGGTGCTTGTTTACAGGTTCATTGAGTCACCTAGTGCTGCTATTGGATATATATTCTGACATGTAGGGGATGCTCATAGTATCATTAGTTTTTCAATTAAATTTCATTTTTTTTATTGCATTGAGTATTATTATTGTTGAACATCTTGAAAAGATAAAACTGGAATTGCTGATTCCATACTTAATTTCCCAATATGGAAACTTGAATTAATTAAATGCTTTTCTAGGTTCTGTTAGAATTCTTATACTACCTAGTACCTATATGCCTGCTGTGAAAGTCATTTTCACACCAGCATGTACGTACTACTAAAATTACTCTATATATAGTCCCAGGGCAGAAAGGGTTGCAGACCTGGATTATATTATAATAGGTGACTGCTTTCTGAGATGGATACACACACAAATAAATGCATTTGCCAATACTAGCATAAGCTTAGTCGTTTACTTGAATGCATGCATATAACAATAATAATATGAGACCAATATTTCCCCCATATTAACTTCAGTTTGATCAATGGAGATCACAAGAATATTTTGGTCCCCAGTCCTTTTAACCATTCTCTGCTGTGCTTCCAACTAGACAAATAAGAGAAGATTCTTGAAAATATGGTGACAGTAACGTTAATTCCTCTTGAAATCACAAGATTGTTCCCAACGTTTAACGCCTAGTCGCCTACTATGTATGAATTTGTAAGCTGAGATTTCTTTTAACTATAAAATTTGATTAAACTTTTTAAGATAAGAGTGTCTAAATATTTTCAATAGCCCCCTCCCCCCTCTCCCCATCTCCCAATTTCCTTCTTTTCAAGGACCAACCCTGAAAAGGGTGTTAGTTACTCAGTGATAGTTCATGCTTTACGATTCTGGGAGGTCCATGTGACGATGGGAAGGACATAAGAAATTTGTGAGAGCGTAATGGGGAGAAAGGGGTCATGTGAGCTTTTTTAGTGAATTACTAAGAGTCGTTAGATCAAATTAAAATGAATGATTGAGATTTGGTGTTATACAGCAATTTGACACATTGATATCATTTTGATGCCATGGCATATATGTCCTCTCAAAGAGTAATACTGATGAATTAAGGAAAATATTAACTAATGTGTTAAGAATATTGAAAAAGTAAAATAAAAAATATTTTTATTGGAATGAGTAAAAGTGCTCCCTATAACTTTTAATAAAAATTTTATCTTTTTATTTCCTTAATTATTACCCTAGACTAAGAAGTAGTATTTCGTTCACATTAGAGGAACTAAATGTAATATCTCTGTTTTTTTTAAATCAAAAGGTGACCAGCTAAACAGAGGAGAAATTTAATCAAAAGGTGACATTCCAACCCCTTGTAAAGGTATATTATTGACAGTCACGTGGCTTTCCAAGAGTGGGAACAAATTTTAAAAACAGAGGTATCCAACATAAACATGGCAAGAAAATTCGTACATGTGGGTTTCCGTCCGAATCCGTCTCGACTTTGATGGGTAATACCCGAGTTGATCGGGTATGGGTTCGGGTTTGGATTTTCTCCAATAACCAAAAGTAGGGTATGAGTACGGGTATATGATTATTACATCAGCCTCGACCCCGAATCCGGACCCGCCCTGCCACTTAAATTTTTTAGAATTTTTGCATAATTTAATCAAAAGGCCTATAATTTTAATTACTAGTTAATTTTATTTTAAATTTTTGACATAATTTAATATTCTTTTCTTAACGATTTTTGTAGACACATGCACTATGATAAATTTATTGATATATAAGTAATTAAAAATAAATGTTTAACAATCAATTTATTTTTTCTAAAATCAAATTTTTAATATTTTATTTACAAAAAAAATTATTTTTCTAATTTGAATCAGATACAGGACGGGATCGGGGATACCCAATACCCCTAACGGGTACGGAGATGAGATAATAAATTTTAACCCGTTGAGTATCGGGTATGGGAACATGTTGGGGTAGTCGGAGTCGGAGATTGGGGAGACAATACCTGTTTCTGCCCTGCCCCATTGCCATGTCTAATCCAACATAGTGAAAATATTATAAGATACCCTCTCACTCTCATATAAGTTACCTTCTTCTCATATGATATATCATATATTTAATTAACGTTAATATTAAATATTGACTAAAAAAACATTAATATTAATTATTTCTAAAAAAATATTACTTTTGACCATTGAATAATACCCATTATAACATAAAGTAATAAAAAAATTTAGTTGTTTTATTTTTTATTTAATAAAAAATATTAATTAGTCAGACATTTTAATAGAAAGTAGGTTTGGAATGTACAAATATTATTAGTTATGGGAAGAAGGATAATGAGTTTTAATGGTCTTATTAATGAATATTTGACTTCATGCATTCATTTATGATACTATATAAAATAATATTTTTTAATACTAAATACAAATTGATTTTGGCTTAACATTTATAAAATAAAAAAGTAGTAACATATTTTCGATTGAAGAATTATTGTTGGACCAAAGCTTAAAACCTTGAAGATATGTCTTTAGGTCTTAGTTTTGGTTTAATAATTTTACAATGTCAAACAAGTTTAATAGATGTGGCATTTGTATTGATTGTTTTAGACGGACATGATGATTGTTCTAGGTTAAGCCTTCTTTTATACATTATTAATATGATTCTAAGGTGTTAAACAAATTGATTCATCTCTAAGTTTCTTAAGAGCAATGAGGTCAACATATATAGTGTAATTGATTATAATGTTTTGAAATCAATTACAAAGTGTTACAACAAGCAACATATCTCTTTTCTACTTGAAATTTGGCAAGCTTTGATCAATTAACCAATTATTAGTTTCAGTAATCGATTATAGAAGACAATTTTAGATGGAGAGAGGCTTTATAGCTTGAGATAATTGATTAACATGTACTGTAATCCATTAGATTACTTTTGGAAACTTAAGGTGCTCCTTGTGTGATGAATAATCAATACCACAATTGCTAATCAATTATTCCAAAAAGCATGAGAAACTCTTTATTTGAAAGAAATAATGGATTACAAATTTTTTGAAAAGGTAGAACAAATAGGATTTTGGAGAATTATTTGATTACCATATTTGACAATTGATTAAATTTGTTTTACCGGTCAAAATTATAAAGATCTGTTAACTCATTGACAAGTATATCAAATTTGTCACAAGTAGTAAAGTACTTGGAAGTTCGAGTGTCGAATCCATGAGGTCTTTGTTTGTACTTAGATTAAAGCAAATCCAATTTACAAGCAAGAGATAAGGAATTTAAAATAAAAGATGTAGAAAGATAAAGATTTAAAAGGAAAGATAAGAGATAAAAGATAGAGAAGATAAAATATTTAAATTAAAAGATAATAAAGATAAAAATAGAAGATAAAATATTTAAATTAAAAGATAATAAAGATAAAAAATAGAAGATAAAAAAATAAGATAAGAAAAGAAAAATAAAAGAGAAAGAAAGATTAAAAAAAAAGATAAGATGAATAAAAGATAAATTCTCAAGAATGTGATGATGTTGGGACTTAGCTTGCCTTATTTGCTTATGATGTATAATTTTATGATTTTTCTTTATCAATATAGGTGAATTTATCCTACACATATCTGTTCATTTACTTGTCCCTAATTCTTCACGATGATTAGCCTATTTTATTTATCTATCTTCCAAATTCTTTTGAAAAGATTCAATGAATAAAATGCATGAAGTATGAATTTCAAATATTTACAAAAATGCATGGGCATGAAATTATCATTCTATGTCTTGACTTTCTGATGAAATCCTTTCTTTTTGTTCTATTAGAAGTTACCTTCTTCCAAGTGTCTAATCCCTAAAACTAATGCATGCATATTTTCTTTAAATTTTATTTAGAAGGTACCTTCTCTCGAGCGTCTAACCCCTAACAGAATATAAAAGATGAATAATGCATGAAAAAATAAACAGAAAAGATAATAGAAAAGAAAACACATGGTATTGCATTGATAAATAGTGAGTACATCATATATCGCTTTGACTTTTAGGCCTATCAGACCCTAACTAAGGATTTAGTCTCTCATGTCATGAGAGACTTTTACACTTTAGGAGGTTGAGGAAAATGGAAGAAAGTGATAGATAATTAATAACAAGGAAAGAGGGTTTTCCTAAGGGATAGACCCGGTGTGTTGGTTGTGTGTCTTCTCTTTGGCTTGACTCCCTTTGGAGTGGACTTGGGCCTAATACTAAAAATCTTTCTTATTGATATTTTTGATATTTTCTCGATCTTTTTCTCTTTTAATCCCTCATTTTCATATTTGCACGTTATAATTAAGAAAAATATCAAATCTTAATATCTAAGCCAAAAATAACTGTTAAATAAATATTTTTAAAGATATTTTCAATATATTTTTATTATCAAAATAGTTCATATTTAACAGTTATCAATGTCCTCTTTATGTTCTTTTCATTAGTGACTCTTGATACACTTTTAACTTTGAGAAAAATACTTAAACAGAGTCAAGTAAAGGAATTTCATTATATTTCTTCTGAAGATTCAATGCAAGCTGATCAAGATTCATTCATTAATGTTCATCATGATTTGATCATTCTTAGAAGAAGAACTTGAAAATATTGTGATCTACACATCAAGGTGTATTCGTTTTTATTCAGAAATTCATTCTTGTTTGTTTTTTTTTTTTTTATCTTGGTTAGGGTTACCAAGACTTTTGTAAGTTAATAGGATTTGAACTCTCATTCTTTCTCTTATAGGATTCAAGGAAATAGTAAAATCTAGGGAATTATATTTGCATAGTATTTGTACCTAATTCTCTATAAGTGAAAGTTCTAAGAGATTTTTAAAACAAGGTCCCTTAAGAATTGAACCATTATAAATTTTATGTATAATTCTCATTCTCTTTGACTCTTAGCTTTGTTGTTAAATCTTGGAAATGAAATTGGTGTTAAAGGGCCATTAAATTTTGTTTTTCATATGATCTTTTTGTGATAATCTTTTCAAGAAAACATTGATTAATGGAAATGGGTTGTTTTGATTGAATTAACAAATAAAGCCGTAAAAGTTCAATCCACTCCCTTTTTAGATTCTCGGAGAACCCCACAATTATAGTTTTTTTTAAACTAAAAATAAAATAATACTTTTTAGCCAATTCAAAAAGAAGTCACTTTAAATAATTACATATTTATATGAATATATATTATTTTAAAAAATTATTTATGCGATTTCCAATAATGATATTTGTTTTAACTGCATCAATGACATTTATTTATAGAATGGATTTTTAAAATATTAAAAAAATATAGTAAAATATAAATTTTTATTATAAAATACATCCAACACAAAAAAAATTAGAAAAAGATTAAAGGACAGTTCCATTAGCATCAACATAATTTGGTAAAAAATTACCCATGACACTTAACATTGCAATTAATTCTTGGTCGAAATATGCTATACTATTTGACTCATTAATAATATCTTTAAATGCTCAAAGACAAACTCATTTCTAGGAGTATCTCAATATTGTAGTTATTTTTGTCTAAAGCATTATTGTATTTTCTTAATATATATCGTTTACTTTCCACATTATACTTTATAACTGATGATAGATTCTACACACAATTCTATATTTTAAGGTTAAAAGAGTAAGCAAAAACATAAGTGCACTTGATTTTTAATTTAAATTTCCAACTTCTTTAATTTTTGAGGCTTTTATGATCATATTCTAACGAAGATTGTGTTGAACTTGAAACGCCTCTCTCAATAATTAATATCGCCGTACATATTCAAATAAAAACATTAATACTATAAAATCAAGTTTGGTGAGCTGAAAAGGAAATAAAATATTTAGTTGAAAAGAGAATAAAAGTATCCAATGAGCTGAAAAGGATTCCAATTGTCGAAAAAAATAGTCAATAAAAGATAGAAGGGCTAACTGAGTTCTTAGTAACTAAACTTTTTTGAAATTCAATTTTTTAGTCTCTAAACAAATATTTGATTTCTCAAGATCTCTCATTTTTTCCCATTAAGATTTGTGGTCCCAAAACTTTTGTTTGACGACTAGTTGAGATCCTATACTTTTAGAAAATTCAGTTTTTTGTTCCTAAATAAAAGCTTGAACCCATAATTTTTATTTATTTATTGTGATTTTAGGAACTAAAAATTGAATTTTTTTAAATTTTAGTGACTAAAAACTTTAACAAATAAAAGTTGACGGACATTGATCAATTAACTTTTTGCTTAGGAACTAAAAGCTAAATTTCTTAAAAAATTAGTTTAGGGATCTTAACCCAACAAATTTTTGTTTAAGGACTAAAAATTGAATTTTAGAAAAGGTTAGGGGTTAAAAACTTTACTAACACAAGATAAAATTTGAGAATGATTGAAAACTTAAGAACAGGGGGTTAACAATATATAATTAGGGGTGCACAAAATTCAGTCAACAGTGCAAGGCAAGACCCAGGTCTTTTGCGCTAGTTAGCACCTCCTCTACGGGTGCAGTTCTACATGTCCCCTTATGCCTGCACCTGATTGACGCTTCGCGAGTTCAAACGGTGTTTTTTGAAGAAAGAGTATGATTGGCGTGAGGGAAGAGTTGCGAGTTCGAGAACGAGATTTTTGGAAACTTTCAAGTGAAAGAGAGGATGAATGTTATAAATGAAATATATAAACGTTTTAGAATGTTCTTCTATCAAGAAGAAAATTCTAATTTTTTACCTTTTAGAAGGAAATTAAAATTTCATTTTTTAATTGTTTAAATTTCTATTTTAAAATTCCAAAATTTTAAAGGAGTCAAATACACCCCCTATCTACATATAGGCCCGCCACTCCGTTGCTTTTTGCCCCAGTCATCAGTTACAATACGATTTCTTGATGACCATTTGTAAGAAATTAAAAATTCATTTTAATAACAGCCATAGAATAAGACGTTAGAATTTTGTAATATAAAAAATTGATGTTAATTTTTAAAATTTTATACAATTACCTTATTATTCTTTAAATGATATGATCGATATTAGTATTTTTTTTTTTTTGAAAAATAGGACAAGAAAACAAAATTTTAGTGTTAGATATTTTAGAAACTTAATTTAAACAAGAAAACAAAAATCTTAAAACAAAATGTGTTTTTTTTCATCCTAGCTAAATCACTGTTGAACATCATAAACAAATTAAACAAACTAGTATAGATGTATAAATTCTGTTGGTTCGTCCAACCTTAATTATCACACTAACACAGAAAATGCCTGAACAAACAATAATGACATGTTTTATATTTGGACAGTTTGTTAATGACACGTTTTTTTTTCTCTCTAGTCAAACAGGAAATAATGAGTACCTAGAGCAAAATCCTAATAATGGCCCTTGCCACATTCGCCACATCACGCATACCATTATTCACATGGGTGAGTGGTGATTTCCCATTGAAGCGATTCTCACAAATATCAGCCTCAACAGCACAATCACTTACCGCATCATCTGCAAATTTGGGGTCCCCCCTCACAGCCCTAGTGGCTTGTGGTATATCAAGTATCAAAATCCCTTTGTAATCGACAGCACATTTACTTAAGGCTTTCTTATTCCCACCCTGCTTAAGAAGTTGCTTGATTGTTTTCTCGACTTCCTTTGCTTTGGCTTTGATCACCTCGACCAAAATCAATGCAAGGCCTGCAATATCAGCGCTAGGGGCACGGGGGTCACCTTTTAGGAGTTGAAGACAAAGATTAGGTTCTGGGGTTCTCTTGCAAGTTTCCTCAATGAGTTTCAAATCATTTGGTTGCAAAAACTCTGCAATGACATGCTGACATTGAAATGATAGCCACAACAAGAATGCTGCAAATTATAGAGAGGTGCTTCAAGTTCAGCATCTTTGTTAGAATACGATAGATGATATATGTTGATAAATATTTGTGTTTTAATTTAAAATTTATAAATATATTAATTCTATTTTATAAAATAAAATATTTATTTTAGATTTTCTTAAGATTTTGTTTTAATGAGTCAATTAGTTTGTTATGTTTGTTGTGACAACTGTAGGTTGGTTTTCCAATGGTCATATTTTGTTGTTGCAAAATGCCTATATATTATCTTTCCTCCTTTCTAAAAAGATGACAGAGCTACAGTCTCATCCCTTCCTTCCAAAATTTTCTATTTCTTTTCTTATAAACTAATTTATTTCTTGAGAGTAAGAGCATTGGTGTTCATAAGGTTTGGGGATCCTTTCGCTGCACACGATCGGAACCAACGGGTTGTCGTATCTTGGGAGAGGAGCGCAATCAGAATTTCTTACCCGTGCAGTGGGGGCGTTTTCTCTCTAAGGACAGCGTTTACGCGCTTCAACCCAGACTATTTAATTCTTTCCCTTGATTTAATTTTTTCCTTGTGTTCATTGTATGATATAATGCATTATTTATGCGTTGTCAATTAAATTTATTTTGCTACTGTTATTTTGTTATTTAATTCAAGACTGTGCATCTTCTTCGTATATTATTTTCCTTTATTTTTTTATTTTATTTTCCAACAGTCTTAGAGAGAAAAATGTTTTAGAGAGAAAATGTTTTATACTTTCTTCTTGCATAGTCTTTTCTACAGTAGCATGATGTTGTATCAAAATATCTATAATGGATATGATTGAGTTCCTTTCTAGTAAGCATGAAAAATTAATGGATGAAAACACAATGCATTATGTTCCATTAAAAATGTTTATTATATTATTTATTTCCTGAAATTTTACATTAGTATGAGATTGTTGAAAAATATTTTCTTTGTCAATTGTATTTTTGTTTAAGATAAAATGCTTTTAGAATTAGTTTGTGTAAAAAAAAAAACTAAAAGCATCTCACTACTTTCATTCCTGCCTTAGGAAGTTATCTTTTACTTGGTCAAATGATCCAGTGAACACAAGTCTTTAAAATCAGGACATTTGTTGTTTGGTTTTTTTAATTTCTATTGTTTAACTATTTTGTTGCTACATGTTGACTGATTGTCTCTTTATTTATAACTCAATGATAAAAGATAAGCCTGTGAAAATATAACACACAAAAATAATAAAATAAACACTTTGGTGAAACTTTATATTTTGCATGTCGTATTCTTAAAAGAGTACCTTATAAACAAAAGAAAAATCTTTATGAGCTATGGAGAAAAAGAGAACCAAATCTGAAATATCTTAAAGTGTGGGGGTGTCTAGTAAAGGTTAATATCTCTATTAATAAGAAAAGGAAAATTGAAAAAAAAAATATTAATTATATTTTGTTGGATATTTTTTACATAATACTACTTATAGATTCTTAGTTATTAATTCAGAAGTATCTGAAATTTCTAATGGTACTATTATGGAGTCTAGAGATGTGACTTTCTTTGAAAATATTTTTTCTTGAAAAATAAATTGTTAAATCTTTGTATGGTTTGAAACAAGCTCCAAAGCATTGACACAAAAGTTTGATTAAGTTATTCTTTTGTATGATTTTCAAATTAATGATAGTGATAAATGTGTGTATGTGAAACAATTTGATGATAATGGATGCGTCATTTTATGTATCTGGATGACATATTGATATTTGGTAGTAAATGAATTTCATAAATGATGTGAAGTTTTTCTTGTTTAGAAACTTTGACATAAAAGACCTTGGTCAAGTAGATGTGATTTTGGGAATTAAGCTTATAAAGAAAAATGATGGCATGACTTTTACCAAATCTTATTATGTTGAAAAGCTATTGAAGAAGTTTAATTATTTTGATGCGAAACATGCTTTTACTCCTTATGACTCTTATCCATCAAGTTAAAGAAAATTTGAGTAAAGGAATTTCTTCACATAAATATTCTCAAAGTATCGGTTCTTTGTTGCATTTGACAAACTTCTCTAGGCCTGTCTGATATTGCACATGCAGTTGGTAGATTGGAAAGTAATTGAGGAATTTAGTGATACAAAATTGAAGTTCTGATTTTGATGAAATAAAATTGACAAGTGGTCATGTCTTTGCTTTAGCTGGTTGTGCAGTATCATGAAAATCTATTAGACAAATTATTATTTCACATGGAAGCAAAAATTATTGCTTTAAATACTGCTACTAGTGAGGCTAAATTTCTTAAAAATGTATTATGCAATTTGTCATAGTTGAATAAGCGTATACCTCCAATTTTAATGCATTGTGATAGTCAAATTGTTATATCTAAAGTGACTAGCAAAATTTTAATGAAAAAAGAAGACACTTAAGAGTGAGACATAAGTCTATTAGAAATTCAATTTCTCATGGTGATTCTCTTGACTTTGTCAGGTCATAAAATAATATTGCGGATCTGCTTACAAAAAGGTGGACATGTCAACAAGTATTTGAGTCGTCGAGGGGAATGAGATTAAAGCCCATTATTTAGTTACAACAATGAACACCCGTCTCTGTATGATTGGTGATCCCATGAATGGAGTTCAACGGGTAACAACGAAATTGTTTGTTAACTAAAGTACACCAAAATGAAATTTGGCAGAGCTGTTCCGTTTCTCATTCCTATGACGAGGTGTATTATAAATTGTGGCAATATTAAGGTTGAGGTATTTATATGTGTATTTTTGGTGAAAAAAAAATACCTCTTAATGAATTCGATGACAATTATTGTAGGGGTGGGGGTCACAACCCACTCTTTGAGGATTCACCTAGTGAGTGTGGTGGTGGGGCCGCCACTGTGAGATATGGGCTAATCTCTAAGTGACACTCACGAAACAAGATACAAGCGCAAGGCCGTGTAACGCGCTACCACTGATTAGAACCTAATTGAACGCCAATATTGTAGGGGTTGTGTACTAAAGTCCAGTTAAAGAATATGTAGTTCAAGACAATCAAGTCACTACATTTTTCTCGGATGGAAGTTCATAAACACTAGGTATAAGGCTCAAACCCGGAAGGTGCCTTATACCGAAATACAATATCACATGCTCTTTCTCTTATGTTTTTATACAAATTATCTTTTAGAAAATATATTTTAAAATTTTAAATTATGTGGGGGAATGTTGATAAATATTTGTGTTTTAATTTAAAATTTATAAATATATTAATTCTATTTTATAAAATAAAATATTTATTTTAGATTTTCTTAATATTTTGTTTTAATGAGTCAACTAGTTTGTTATGTTTGTTGTGACAACTGTAGGTTGGTTTTCCAATGGTCATATTTTGTTGTTGCAAAATGCCTATATATTATCTTTCCTTCTTTCTAAAAAGATGACAGAGCTACAATCTCATCCCTTTCTCCCAAAATTTTCTATTTCTTTTCTTATAAACTAATTTATTTCTTGAGAGTAAGAGCATTGGTGTTCATAAGGTTTGGGGATCCTTTCGCTGCACATGATCGGAACCAACGGGTTGTCGTATCTTGGGAGAGGAGCGTAATCAGAATTTCTTACCCGTGCAGTGGGGGCGTTTTCTCTCTAAGGACAGCGTTTACGCGCTTCAACCCAGGCTATTTAATTCTTTCCCTTGATTTAATTTTTTCCTTGTGCTCATTGTATGATATAATGCATTATTTATGTGTTGTCAATTAAATTTATTTTGCTACTATTATTTTGTTATTTAATTCAAGACTGTGTATCTTCTTCGTATATTATTTTCCTTCATTTTTTTATTTTATTTTCCAACAATATATAGAAGGCTCAAGAATTGAAGTTGGGAAATAGAAATTGAAATCAAGTGCACTGAGGTTGTGGAGCTTCCTGTTCTTTCAGCCTTAAATATAGAATTTCTTGGAGAGATACTAATCAATTACAAGAATTTTAATGTGACAAGTAAATGATATTATTAATAAAATAAATAATGGTCAGCAACAGAGTATAACATTAATTATTATTAAATACTAATATTAATAAATGAGATTTTTCTAATCAATGGGTCAAAGATATTATTGATGAATCAAATAGTATAACTATTTTGACAATAATCAAATTAGTGATCACAAGTAGGGGTGAAAATAGGTCAAGGCGGTCTACAGGGGCCTACGATCTAGCCTATATAAAGCCTAGTCTGGACTGACCTATTTAATTAAAAGATTAGACTTAGACTTTTTTAAAAACCTATTAAATTAAATTGACCAGGCTTAAGCTTATTAAAAAGTCTTATAAGTCTGATAGGTCGGCCTATATATATATATATATATATATTTATATTATTTTTTTGGTACCATTAATATTTTTTCTTTGAAACTAATAAACTTTGATTACTCATTACTGCTCCATAACTTCCATTCCTATAATCAACTAAGATTTTAATTATGATTTAGGTGTGAGTCATGTACCATTTTATATTCCTCATTATTTTTATTTGCTTTCTTATTCCTGTTAGCGTTTCCTTTTCCTATTAGGTTTTCTTTTCATTTTAACTTTCCTATTACGTTCCTATTCCAAAGCAAACAAAAATCATATCTTTTCCACTCCAAGCTTTGATAGAGGTAAAACTTCAAAACCTTATCATTTTTTCTTGCATCTTCTTATTCCTTTAACATTTTTTATTGAATCTTCTTTTTACCTTCTCGTTTCCATGCATATATTCTTTCTTCATGGTGAAAGCCAACTAGCGCTTCTCCTCCTTTTCCATGAAGGAATATTAAAGATTTAATGTGAAGAAGACTTTTAAAAAGACTATCAGGTCAGACTAAACTCTTAAAGAGGCCAGACTGAGCCAAAATAAAAGTCTTTGATAGGCTATAAGTCAGGCCTCAAAAATTCATCGTAGGCTAGGCTCGGACCTTTTAAAGCCCGATCTAACCTATTCCCACCCCTAATGACAAGTGTCAAGTATAGTTTAAAAAAAATTGTTTTTAGTGGCATTATGCTCATATTTTCTAAGTATGTTTTTTGGCTTGAGCTTTCACTACCTGATCGTTAAGAACATTTTTTGGTCTAACACTAAGTAAAAATATTACTAACTTTTTTGGTAAAATTTAGAAAATACCATCAAATATCAATAAATATTAATGATATGTTTTCGTAACTTTGGAAGATTCAAGAGCTACTCCAAATTGTACATGTGATAAGAATGTGATTAAACAGCATCGAGAATAAGATTGTGTAATTTGCTTTCTTAAATGTCTTGGAGAAGCTTATGGATCTGCTAGAACTCAGATTTTGCTTATGGAATCCTTGCCTTCAATTAGCAAGGTCTTTTCTCTTGTTATTCAACTAGAAGGACCACTACTAGAAAATATACTTTTCACACTGGTTATTACGGTCTTACAACATTATTTATTAACTGATATTGAAACTACTGACGTTAAAAGTCTCTGCGTTAACATCGGTTTTTTAAAATCGACGTAAACTAAATTACACAGCATCGGTTTTCTACAAAATCAATGTCGTATCATAAAAAAATAACAAAAAACATAAAATATGTAGAAAACCACATCAATTTTTTTTTTTATGAAAATTGATGTTGTTGTTGAATATGAATTGTTCACTAATTCTTTTCCTTTCCCAATTTTTTCAACATTGTAAGCCTGTTCTGTATTTTTGCTTCAATGTTTATTTATTTAATAACTCATGATTGACTACATTATTTTGTACTATTTTACATTAACCTTTTTCTTGAAATAATTTTGTTTTTCAGTTAATTATAGGTACAATCATTTTTCCCTTCAAATTTAACTCATTTTTCAACTTGGTTCCTTTTGTAGTATTCCACATCCCTATGAGCTGTAACTATTAAATTTATATCAAAAAAATTTCTCCCACGGTGCATGGTAATATTCAAGGAAAAGTTGATGCTGAAATCTTAGTAATATGTTATGCTTTGCATGACTTCTGGAAATTCATATCTATGAGATTTGAGTTCTGAAATGCTTGAATGCATTCAAAACTTTCATCAGAAAAGAAATTCATATCTATGAACTTAGGGTCAATAATAGAATGAGAGGAGAAGAGGTACGTTGTTGTTCTGATGAGAACAACAAGGAGGAGGAAATGGAGGAAGGAATCAGAGTATCCTGAGCCTCGGAGTGCCGTTGGCATCTACTCGAAGAACCCTTGTGCTTCTTCGATGGTTTTGCCATTTGAGAGAGTTATTTGAAATTTTAATCAGTTGAAATGAAAGAGGATGAAAAAAGATGAATGTTGGACTTTGTGGGACGTGATTTGGATAAGAAATGAGCGAGTTATGGTAGAAAGAAAAAATTGGGAATGAGGGTTTCGCGAGAAAGATGAAAGTGCTGGTTCGTGAATTTTGAAATTTGAATTTATAAGCAACAGGGATGCGTTGTAATCAATTACATCTTTTGGTAATCGATTACACTTAGCCTGACTCGCTGTAATCGATTGTACATTGTGGTAATCGAATATTTGTTTTAAAAATAAACTTCATGCTTTAAGAAAGAAAAATAACTCAATCAAACAAATAAGCATAAACTCACAATAGAAATTAACCAAGACAAACAAATAAAATTTTGTTAGTCATCATATAAACAAGTTAATCGAAAGGAAAGTTTCAACCAACTTAATTTAAAAGAGAATGGTTTTGATGTTACCTTTTTCATGATTTAAGTGTCTAGATCTTCAAAGATGGAGGTCAGACTTTTTCTTTTTGCTTAATCTTCTTGAGAGATGTTCGCATCGCTCTCATAGTCCTTGGATAGAAGGTTGATCTCCTTCTCCGAACCATCGGATGAGTCATTGTCATCCCATGCAATATACGCCTTCTTGGATCTTCTTTCTTCATGACTTTTCTTCTCATTCTTCTCGGGCCATGACTCATTTGTGGGGTAGTGTGCATTTATATGACCGTATTGATTACACTTATAGCATTTAAGTGTTGGGGAACCTTCTTGAGATCTCTTCCCAGTGTTGAAGTTATGGAGTCTCTCCATTCTTATATTTTTGAAGAATTTATGAAACTTCTTCACAAAGAGTGAGGAGTCCTCTTCATCATCAGATTCTTCTTCTTCTTCTTCTTCTTCTTGTATTGAGGAGGAGGCTTTGAGTGCTATGCTTCTTTTCCTTTTGTCGGTCTCTTCACTTTGGTTGAGACATTGAAGTTCCATTTCATGTTCTTGTAGTTTGCCAAAAAGAGTGGCAAGAGATATAGAAGAAAGATCTTTACTTTCAGAAATGACAGTTACCTTGGGTTGTCATTCCCTACTTAAGCATCTCAAAACTTTATTAATTAGATCTTCATTAGGAAAGGTTTTTCCTAAGGAGGCAAGGTGATTAACTATGTGTGTGAATCTTTTCTGCATGCTTTGGATGTTCTCATTTGTGATCATCCTAAAGAGTTCATATTCATGGGTCAATGTATTAATCCTAGATCTCTTAACATCAGTTGTGCCTTCATGTGTGAGTTGAAGTGTGTCCCACATCTCCTTAGCAGTTGTGCAGTTTGAGATCCTAAAATATTAATCTATTCCTAGGGCAGAAGTAATAATGTTTTTGGCTTTAAGATTATATTGAACTCTTCTTTTATCTTATTCAGACCATTTCTCTCTAGGTTTTTCTATTGTTGTGCCTGTTGATGTGCTTCCATCTACTATGGTGGGTACATAAGGTCCTATTTCTATGGCTTCCCAAATATTGTAGTTTATGGCTTCAATAAAGATTTGCATTCGGGTTTTTCAATAGTGGTAACCTTCACCATTAAAGATAGGTGGCCTATGGATGGAGTTTCCTTCGGGAAACAGAGAATTTGAGGAGGCCAAGAATCTTGAAGTTGTGAAACTTTTCTCAAGAAATATGCTCTGATACCACTTGTTGGATCAAGTGACCTTAGAATAATTAAGAAGGGGGGGATTGAATTAATTATGAACGTGTCTTGACTAATTAAAAATTTATTCTTCTTACTAGATTCAATTAGGCTTTACTACTAAGTTAGGAGAAAGTAAAGAATAGAAACAATAACTTAGACAAAAGTAAAGCGGAAATAAAAAGTGCACAGCGAAAATTAAAGAGTGTAGGGAAGAAGGAAACAAACACAAGATTTATATTGGTTCGGCCACAACCCATGCCTACGTCCAGTCCCCAAGCAACCACCGGTTCTTGACATTTCCAATAACCTTGTAAAATCCTTTACAAGCAAAGATCCACAAGGGATGTACCCTCCCTTGTTCTCTTTGAACAACCAAGTGGATGTACGCTCCACTTAAACTGATCCACAAGAGATGTACCATCTCTTATTCTCAGTATTACAACCCAAGTAGATGTACGCTCTACTTGTACCACAAAGGATGTACGTTCCAATGTGTTAAGACAAAGAATTCTTAGGCGGTTAGTCCCTTGAATCTTTGTAAGGGGAAACAAAAGATATCTCAGGCGGTTAGTCCTTTGAAATCTTTTGTTCAGAGGAAAAAGGAAGAATCAAAAGAATTCTCAGGCGGTTAGTCCTTTTAATCTTTTGGAAAGAGGGAGAAGGAAGAAAAGATAACACACTTTTATTTTCTGCAGAATTTCCACTTGCAGAAAAACAAAGTTTTGAAACCGAAGTTTAGAAAGCTTTTTGGCAAGAGTTTTTGCAAAGAAAAACAATTGGCAATGGTCAAAAAATATTTGAAAGAGATATGTGTTTTGGATGCTTGTAAAATGCGTGCCTAGGTCTTGCTTTTATAGACTCTCAATGTCTGGTCAAAAAAACCATTGGAAGAGTTATGACTTTTGAGAAAATAAGTTAAGAGTTATAACTCTTAACTTTTTCTTCAAAACTATTAACTGGTAATCGATTTCTACAATGGTGTAATCGATTACACAATGTATTTTATGAAAAGTTGTGACTCTTCACAATTGGATTTGAATTCCAACGTTCAGATTCACTTGTAATCGATTACTAATATAGTGTAATCGATTACACTATTTGAAAATCATTTTGGAACATTACAAATCATTTGAAAATATTTTGAAAATCAATCTGGTCACTGGTAATCGATTACCAGAGAGTAATCACTCTGGTAACTTAGAAAATTTGAAAAAAATTCTTTTGTAAAACAAAACTGTGCTATTTGGTTTTTGAAAAATTCTTTTAATACTTATCCTATATGAAGTCTTGACTTGTTGCTTCTTGATTTCTTCTCTTGAATCTTGAATCTTGGATTGGATTCTTGATGCTTGATCTTGAAGTCTTGAATCAATCACTTGGACTTTTGGCATCATCAAAATTGTTTGGTTCATCATCATGAAGCTTGCTTCTACACAGAGGAGGTGGACCTCTCGTCGGACCTCCGCCACTGGGCCACCCTTAGCGATGGCAAGCGCCACTTCATCACCCACGTCCTCACCTTCTTCGCTGCCTCCGACGACATCGTCCTAGAAAACCTCGGCAGCCGCTTCACCAAAGAAATCCAACTCCTGGAGGCCCGCGCTTTCTACGGCTTCCAAATCGCCATCGAAAATATCCACTCCGAAATGTACAGCCTCTTCTTAGAAACCTACACCAAAGACTCCACAAAAAAAATTGTTTGTTTCGTGCCATAAACACCATCCCATGCATCACCAAAAAAGCCCAGTGGGCCCTCCAGTAGATCAACGCCTCAGAATCCTTCGCAGAGCGCCTCATGGCATTCGCTTGCGTCTAAGGAATATTCTTCTCCGGAAGCTTCTGCGCGATATTTTGGCTCAAGAAGCGCGGGTTAATGTCAGGGCTCACCTTCTCCAATGAATTCATCTCGCGAGATGAGGGGCTTCACTACGACTTCGCGTGTCTCTTGTACTTGCTTCTCAGGAAGAAGCTTAGTGAGGGGCGTGTCAAGGAGATTGTGTGTGACGCGGTGGAGATTGAGAGGGAGTTTGTGTGCAGGGGTCAAGGGATGATGGGTTAGAGAACGCTATGGCATTGTTAGGTTTCTTTCTTTCGGCACTTTTGAATGCCAAGGGAAACCACAACCTTTATGAAAGAGTGTGGAAGACCACTGAGATAACGATGGTGTTTTAATAAAACCCGTCATAATTTTTATGACCAACACACATTCTAAGGTGATTTTCAATAACCGTCTTAGAATGTGTATCGTACAAGGCTTTTTTCAATAAATAATTACAAAAATACCACCAGTTCCTTTTCTAAAGCGGTTCTAAAAGAACCATCGTAGAATGGCTATCGTAAAAACACCCATTTCTAGTAGTGCAAAGCCAATTTGTAAACAATTAAGACACAAGAATATTAGGCACATCAAACCTTTGAATTTACTTTACCATCTAACCTAGTATAGCAAATGCAATATAAGCATAGGGAAATAAATACAAAATATTAACACCATTTGTAAACAATTAATACCTTTTAATTTTATGAACAGAACTGACTGTCTTCAGTAAACCCAAACCCAACTCAGATAAACAAGTATCCACAAAGGGGTTAGGTCCTGTGAGGAATATTAAATACTCTGGACTCTAGCATCAGCATGTATAAGAATAAATATAATATTATGGTCATGAAGAGATATAGCATCATATTTGATGAAATTGTAATTTTTTATAGCCGGATAATTATGCTCTGAGTAAGATGGCTTTTTTAAAAAGGTCAGAAACTAAATACTAAATAAAACCACTCTAAACCTGCCAATCTCAAGCAACAACAAACACGCAGACTGAACCAACCTGATCATTTGAGGAAAGGCAATCAAATGCATGAATGACAACTGCAAACTTATCCTTGGAATCAGATGCAATCACCACAGGACTGTTTAGAGAAAGAACATATATTGTGTATGTCAGTGTAGGTGTCTGTTGGTATATAGTTAAGTTTTTTGGTAGTATGAGGAATACTCACTAATCTGGTCTTGGCTTTAAAGATATTGAATAAGAATTATTACTTAATATTCTGTAAATGAGTACTCTAAACTTGATCTTTGTTTTGTTTTAAGGAAACTTAAACATATATTGAGATGCTTTTGGTCTGTGATCCATTTGGCAGGTGCATTTTCAATTTTCTATGGCAAACAGCGAGACCCTCAATCTACACCATGCATGTCATAGGTAAAGGAAATTCTGAACTCTACCTTTGATTTGTGTTTTGGAAAACTTTGATTTCCCTGAAGAACTTACAACTTCACATTTCTTATGACTTGATTAAGTTAAACAGTTATAAGAGGAATTTTAAATTTAAGTGAAGACTGAAGAAGATTTAAAGCAGGACAGGAAAATGATTCTCTTGATAAAACATGCATGCCTAATTATGCAGAATCTGATTGCCTATGTTTTGGTGAGCCTTGTATTGTAATCAGAACTTTAAAATGCCAAATTAAAACTTAAAATTTTCCTATTTATGTGTGTCACGTTATAACTATGAGATTGTTCTGTAGATTTTCTTAGTTAATACTATGTATCCCTTAATATTAGGTCTTGCAAAAGCATGTCTTCAAAATATTAAAGGTAAGTGACTCTGCCATATGCCTGAGTACTATTAGTGGTACCTTTGATATTACACTGCATGATTGAGAAGCTTGAAATAGACACAACTGAAATGAAATCTATCAATGTGAATAACCAATCTTTAGAATATGATCTAATTGCTGGTCTCTGTTACTACCTGTTACTGCCTGGAACAATGGATATTTCAGCACATGGTGCCCAGGCTCCTGTCTGGTGCTCTTACAAATCGAAAATTGCATGCTTCATTACTTTCTAAATGGTTAGTTACATATTATTTGAAGTTAAGAACTTAGGGATATGGAATTGTATGGTAATTATTTTATTGGTTATTGTGTTTCTGATCATCCAGTTTATTCTTTCATTTTTTTGAATATTTTGGTTCGAATGGTATCTGTTAGGGTTCTGAAATTTATATTGATTGTTTCCCTAAATTGTAATTATTTGTGTTTTTTCAGAAGTTCAAAAATGACAAATGATGTTTGTATTATATTGATTTACACATAAAAAAAATTATGAAGAGATGAATTTCTATGTTTCCTTTTATTACAGCTAAGCCGGTTTTCAAGGAAATCACCAGCCATTGGATTACCTATCATTACACAGACCAATGAATTGAAGAAGCGAAATTCCGTTATAAAATTATGCATCTTCTTTGGTTAAAAAATTAGTCAGTTTCTTGTAGATATTAGTAGAATGTGTGTATGTTGGCTAGCAATGGCTGAAACTGGTTAGCAACCCGTCTTTTGGAAAAATACATTCTTCGGGCCATTCAGACTGCTGTTACTATTGTCGCTATAAGTATTTACATTTTGCCGGCTACAAAAGAGGCTTTTACCAGCATTCGCCGCAATTGTCGGAAATTCTTTACCGACCCTGGATACCCTGTCTATAACTGAATTGTCGGTAAAAATATTAGTATCTATGTTTATTGTCACTAAAACGCAAAATAATTGCCATGTAAACTCACTTTTGGTGTAGTATTACCCCCTTTCACAAAACAATTGACCCTGTAACCTCGGTTTTCAGTTAAACCCAGCCTCCTCGGAAATGCATATCTTGCCATCAACTTTGATGGCTCCGCTCAGCACCGCCATGGATTGTGCCTATGCAAAATCAGCGTCTTGCATTGGAATCTCAGCGAGCTACCTATATGCACCACAACTCTAGTGGTTCCAATCTTGAAGCACTTGGGTTCACGCCTAATTCTCCCAATCAGATGGCATTTGGCCAAACAATACATAGGAAATTGTAGCTCATTTAGTTTATAGGCAGTTTTATATGCCTAACTTTTAAACCTTCATTTAGTTTATTTGCAGTTCTTTAACTATAATGATTAACTATCGTCCATTGCCACAAAGCTGCACAAAATTAGAAATTGCAGAAGATAATTTGATTCCTAAATCTGTTGCCACAATGAAAAGGGTGTTAATTACTCAGTGATAGTTCATGCTTTACGATTCTGGGAGGTCCATGTGACGATGGGAAGGACATAAGAAATTTGTGAGAGCCTAATGGCCGGGGAGAAAGGGGTCCCGTGAGTTTTTTTAGTGAATTACTAAGAGTCGTTAGATCAAATTAAAATGAATGAGTGATATTTGGTGTTATACAGTAATTTGACACATTGATATCATTTTGATCCCATCGTATATATGTCCTCTCAAATAATAATACTTATGAATTAAGGAAAATATTAACTAATGTGTTAAGAATATTAGTTGAAAAAGTAAAATAGACAATATTTTTATTGTAATGAGTAAAAGTACTCCCTATAACTTTTAATAAAATCTTTTTTAATTAAAAGGTGACCATTGCTAGCTAAACAGAGGAGAAGACATTCAAACTATATTGGCACCCCTTCCCCTAAACTCAAAACCAACACAACCAGAAATTTACATTAATTAAAGATATATTGTTGACAGTCATGTGGCTTTCCAAAAATGGGAACAAATTTAAAAAACAGAGGTATCCAATATAGTGAAAATATTATAAGATACTCTCTTACTCTCATATAAGATACATTTTTCTCATATGATATATCCTCTCTCTCTGTATATATTAATATTATCAAAAGTAATATATTTAAAAGCTTCAAGTAAATTTAATTAACGTTAATATTAAATATTGACTAAAAAACATTAATATTAAATAGGGTAATTAATTATTTCCAAAAAAATATTACTTTTGGCCATTGAATAATATCCATTTTTTACTACTAAATACAAATTGATTTTGGCTTAACATTTATAAAATAAAAAGTAGTAGCATATTTTCGATTGAGGAATTATTGTGGGACCAAAGCTTAAAATCTTGAAGATATGTCTTTAGGTCTTAGTTTTGGTTTAATAATTTTACAATGCCAAAAAAGTTTTATAGATATGGCATATGTATTGATTGTTTTAGACTAAACATGATGATTGTTATAGGTTAAGTCTTCTTTTATACATTCTTAATATGATTCTAAGATGTTAAACAAATTGATTCATCTCTAAGTTTCTTAAGAGCAATGAGTTCAACATAGTGTAATTGATTATAATATTTTGAAATCAATTACAAAGTGTTACAACAAGCAACATATCTCTCTTCTACTTGAAATTTGACAATCTTTGATGAATTAATCAATTATTAGTTTTAGTAATCGATTATAGAAGCCAATTTTACAAGGAGGAAGGCTTTATAGCTTGAGATAATCAATTACCACAATTGCTAATCAGTTATTCCAAAAAGAAGAGAAGCATGAGAAACTCTTTATCTGAAAAGAGATAATCGATTAATTTTTTTTTTCAAAAGGTAGAACAAATAGGATTTTGGAGAATTATTTGATTACCATATTTGACAATTGATTAAATTTGTTTTACCTGTCAAAATTATAAATATCCTTTTATGCTCTTTTCATTAGTGACTTTTGATACACTTTGAACTTTGAGAAAAATACTTAAAGAGAGTCAAGTAAGGGAATTTCATTATATTTCTTCTGAAGATTCAATGCAAGTTGATCAAGATCCATTCATTGTTCATCATGATTTGATCATTCTCAAAAGAAGAGCTTGAAAATGTTGTGATCTACATATCAAGGTGTATTCGTTTTTATTCTAAAATTCATTTTTTTTATCTCGGTTAGGCTTACCAAGAGTTTTGTGAGTTGATAGAATTTGAACTCTTGTTCTTTGTCTTGTACGATTCAATGAAAGAGTAAAATCTAGAAAATCAAATATGCATAGTATTTGTATCTAATTCTCTATAAGTGAAAGTTTTAAGAGGTCTTAAAACAAGGTCCCTTAAGAATTGAACCATTATAGATTTTGTGTATAATTCTTATTCTCTCTTACTCTTAGCTTTGTTGTTAAATCTTGGAAATGAAATTGGTGTTAAAGGGCAATCAAATTCTATTTTTCATATGATCTTGTTGTGATAATCTTTTTTGTGACAATCTTTTCAGAAAACATTGATAACTGGAAATGGATTGTTTTGATTGAATTAACAAACAAAGTGGTAAAAATTCAATCCCCTCCCTTTTTAGATTCCTAGATAACCCCACAATTATAGTTTTTTGAAACTAAAAATAAAATAATACATTTTACACAATTAAAAAAGAAATCACTTTAAATAATTACATATGTTAGTATATATTATTTAAAAAAATTATTCATGCAATTTCCAATAATGATATTTGTTTTTACTGCATCAATGACATTTAATTATAAAATTCATCTTAAAAATATCTAAAAAATATAGTAAAATATAACTTGTTATTATAAAGTACACCCAACACAAAAACAATTAAAGAGATTAAAGGACAATTCCATTAGCATCAACATCATTTGGTAAAAAATTACCCAAGACACTTAACATTGTCAAAATATGCTATACTATTTGACTCATTAATAATAATATCTTTAAATGCTCAAAGAAAAAAATTCATTTCTAGGAGTATTTTAACATTGTAGTTATTTTTGTCTAAAGCGTTATTGTATTTTCTTAATATATATCATTTTCTTTTCACATTATACTTTATAAGTGATGATAGACTCTACACACAATTCTATATTTTAAGGTTAAAAGAATAAGAAAACATAAGTGCACCTGATTTTAATTTGAATTTTTAACTTCTTTAATTTTTTAGGCTTTTATGATCTTATTCTAACAAAGATTCTGTTGAACTTGAAGCACCTCTATAATTATTATCGTCCTACATATTCAAATAAAACATTAATACTATAAAATCAAGTTTGGTGAGCTGAAAAGGAAATAAAATATTTAGTTGAATAGAGAATAAAAGTATCCAATGAGCTGAAACGGATATTAAAAAATAGTCGATAAAAGATAAAAGGGTTAATTGAATTCTTAGTGATTAAACTATCTTGAAATTCAATTTTTTAATCCTTAAACAAATGTTTGATTTCTCAAGATCCCTCAATTTTATCCAATAAGATTTGTGATCCCAAAACTTTTGTTTGACGACTAGTCGAGATCCTTATACTTTTAAAAAATTCAATTTTTAGTCCGTAAATAAAAATTTAAATCCATTATTTTTATTTATTTATTTAGATTTTAGGAACTAAAACCCAAATTTTTCAAAATTTTAGAGACTAAAAATCTTAATAAATAAAAGTTGATGGACCTTCACTATTAGAAAATACACTTTCAACATCGGTTGTTTACGACATTTTATATCGGTTTTAAAACTAATGTTGAATGAAATATTTTTAACATCGGTTATTCAAAACCGATGTTAACATAAAAACGATAACATCAATTTTCGATGTTATCCTCAAAGAACTACAGCAAAATAAGTGTATGCATGATGAACCTTGACATCGGTTTTCTACCAAAACCGATGTTAATGTTATATATTCACATCGATTTTGTAGTAAAACCGATGTTAATGAAATATCTTAACATCGGTTTTCTAGCAAAATCAATGTTAATATATTACATTAACATCGATTTTACTAGAAAATCGATGTCAACGTTCATATGCATACACTTATTTTGCTGTAGTTCTTTGTATATTACATCAGTTATTTATAAATAACCGATGTTAACATTTCTACTTTAACATCGATTATTCGTAAATAACCGATATTAATATACAAATGTTAACATCGGTTATTTACATAACCAATGTTAAGGTTCATGTTGACATCGGTTTTTGTAAATAACCGATGTTGTTTACTATATTAACATCGGTTTTTGTTAATAACCGATATTGTTTTGAAGTTTTTTTATATAAACTTTCTGTTTTTACACAGCAAATAAACATTTTATTCTTCTTTGAAGTAATTTTAATCATAATAAACATTGAATAATTGATTTATCATAAACAACGATCAACAAATGAATTCAATGTTCAAATTACATAGGAAATGTCAAAAATGTCAAACCAAAGTAAACTAAGTTGAACTTAATGTCCCTAAATCCTAGGTCAGATCTCTAACTCGAAGATAATATTGTGCCCACTGGATCCGCAACGCCTTTAATCTCTCTAGCTGCAATTGTCTAGGATCGTTAAAATACTGCTTGATGAAATAAATGATAATAAGTTAATAATGTAATACAAATTATTAAAAAATTGAATTTGTTTGAAATAAACGTACTGCTTCCCAGTTATTCCTAAAAGTTCCTAAAATGATGGTGGACATCCAGTGCATCACATAGTAGCCACACTCAGTACTTCCTTTTTGTTTATTACACTAAATACATAATGGAATTTGACTATTAATTAAACAATTAGTATATAGACACATAAGAAATATATGTAAGTGGAAGTTTTATGTAAATGACGTACCTTGACGATAATCCACCTAGCAGGAGTCTTTGATTTAGGCTGTGGAGCATCATCAAGACCTTTTAAAGCACTGTTTCAGATGAGTAACAATTAAAAACTGGTATTGTTGAGGTATTTCAATGCAAATGTATTGAAAATAACACTAACCTGTTAATAATCCCCTTAAGGTAGTTGTCTGGCCTGTTATGCAATGAACAAAACCAGACAACTAGGTGTTCCTTGAGCAGGATGACCACCATCTGCCAGTGTCCACTGCAGTGGAGACGAATATGAGTTAGTATATTAGTAAACATTAATTAAATTCAGTTATTTTGTGTGACTTACCCATTTAGGTAGGCTCCAAGATAGACATCGCGTTTTGAACTCTGCATCCAAGTCTTTATTTTATATAACTTTCAGACTCAAACTGCGATTGCCCAAACCTCTGAATGGACAGTGAGATGTCTGTTTATGTTAAGTCAAAGTTAAATATTTATGAATTGAAAGCAATAACTTAGGTAATTAAAAGTAATATAAAATGACTTACAGAATCCACAATTGTAACACTGATATGCTGAGACATTGACCATTGTGTGTGATTTCGGAGAGATCTTCGTGCTTTATGTAGAGCGGGAAATTTGGATTAAAGACCCCGAACATGGTGGCATCCCATGTAACCTGATAAGGCCTCAAGAAAAACTCTGGGATGGTCAATGTCATCAGATAAAGCGGGTCATCGACCTCTGGATCGGGCTTTGGAGGTGGTTTTGCCAGAGACACAGCTACCTGTTCATGAAACAAAGTTAAATGGCCTAATTTGAGGCACGCTGAATGAATTAATTTAAAAAGAAGAAACATATAGTAAGAGTAAAGTACCTGTTGTGATAAAGATTTGACCAGATGTGTCGGCCAAGCAAGGAAGGTGTGAAGGGTCTGTCCCACTAAGGAAACCTCATCAGTGGGTACAGGAACTGGAGCATCTGCATATGTAACCTCCTCCACACCCACCTTTACTTGGCCAGGCAACAAATGAGTGTTATGAACAATAGTGGATCCCTCATAAACTCTTCCCTGGGCAACCAGGCGGGCAAGATCTACTTCAATGTACAAGTTGCACCTATCTGAGTCACTCGTCTCAGGATCGTTTCTTGAGGAATCAACATAACTCCCCTTTGTGCTTACTCGAGGACTGGAGGGACCAACCAGAGGCTCGGGAGGTAGTGCAAGTCCTTGAGATTGCATCTGGGATTACATCTGGAAGAAGGATGCCATGAGCTGCCGCGTCACTTTTTTTGTGATGGACTCCTCTAGCTAGTCCCTGATTTGCTGGGTCAGCTACTGCAATTCTTCAGGAGGCAGGGAAGAAGAGCTATGGGATGCCCGTGGAGCCGATCCAAAGTATTGCTTGATGGTGACACCGGCTCCAGCAGCACGAATACGTCCAGGGTGCTCTGGACGTCCAATAGCAGCGGTGAGAACATCCTAACGTCCATGGGGGACGAAGGATCCCTGTGTCACCTGCTCCTCAAAGGAATCCTACACAGAAAACACATAGTTGTACATGACATTCACAAAATATTGAAATATAATTCTAATGGTTAGTTGGAAATGACTTACGATCTTCTCAGCGATTTCCTGTGCGGCCTCAGTCATCATCTCCCCTGTTTTCTTCGTGCGGGCCATCTTCCATTTCACGTGGCGTCTGACCGGGGACGGAGGCTCGATGACGCCATCAATGCTTCCTAATTGTGCAGCTTCCTCCAGCTTCTTCTTCGTCTTCTCAACCAGGAGCTCCTGCTCCAAATATTCATAACCCCCACTAGACAAAACGTGGGGGGCAATGTTTTGTTTCTGGATGGCCTGCGCCTTTTTGTGCACATCTTACAAAAATAAAACAATAATCTTTCAAATTGCTAGAATGAAGTATAACAAGTTAATGTTTTTTGAAAAACAATTTAAATAGCAAGGAACATACCTCCCAAGAAGGGTCTCTGCGAGTCTGGCAAAACTGGACCCATTTTTCCTTGCTGATGCCATATTTCTCACAGACAGTGTCCTCCACACCGTCCTGATCGGCTGCAAGGGCCCATTTCTTCGTGAGGTCTGATTTAAACTGCCTCAATCTCTCGCCCACGGTCTGAAGTAACTTCCTTTTCGTCCTATTGTCAGAAGCCTCTGGGATTTCAAATTCCGCCTGACAACATCAAATAAGGTTTATTTGTTACAATAATGTATTTTTTGGCTATTAACTAAAAAAAATCAAATAAGAAAAGAAAAATACTTGAATATCCTCCCAAATCAAGTCCTTCTGAGCAGTAGGGACCTCCTTCCAGTTCTCATAGGTGATGTCCACCTTATCACGCGCCATAATCCTCAAATGTGTTCTTAATTTCTTCCTGTTGGGACCGTCGGCCATGCCGGTAGTAGGATCAACATGGACCACTGGTCTCTCAGCACCAGGTGGTCTAGTAGACAACGATCGTAGGTGTGAAGCTTTGCGTGTCCGCTTCACGGCAGACGGCAAAAGCCGATGCGTCGGAAGGAGCAGGAGGTGGAGGAGGAGGAGGAGGAGGCGTCGAGGCAGGTGGAGAAGCCATGATCCTGTATACATCATCAAAATGTAAATTTCGATTACAGACAAATATCGACATGCTTAATCTACTTTAACACGTAATGCAGCACAACAACATGCTCCTCGCTATAATGAAATGACAAAGAAAGAACATATCAATTCTTTAAATAACAAGATGCATGATGTTAGGGGTCAAGTAGTCTAAAGGCCCAATTTTGCCTAAAGTTTTTTGCAGGTGTGGTGGATTGTTTTGTTTCTGGGGTTTCTAAGGTGGGAGTGAATTTGTTGGGCTGTTGAGGTTTTTGGATTTGGGTGGTGTTTGATTTTTTTAAGGTTGTTTTGTATTTTGTGGGGGGTGTGGACTATGGAGTGAATGCATTGGCATCATCATGGTGGAGGAGAATGCATTGCACAACTTATACTCACCATGTAAATACTCTCATTCAAGCCACTTGTCCCACTAAAACTTCTTTTCTAATAGTCCAGGTATGTGCAGTGTTGCTATATTTTCCCGTGTACAATATGGTATAAAACCCATTGTTAGGCGATAGGCCTACCTCAATTTAGAACAGACCTGGTAATTGGGTAACTAAATCCTTATACATTGATCAAGAACAGGCATAACAAAACCAGGGGCAAAAGATCCCAGGTATAGGTAGAAAGAGAAATCTGCCAATTAAGAAAATATATGCAGAAGTTATCTAGATCTACAGACACATGCACAAGCACGCCAACATGCAAATAACATAAGGTTAAAGCAGGTTTAAAGCCATAAGTTCCACATAAGTTGAGATCAATTTATAACTATAAATATTAGCTTCTAATTAAATATGGAAAATCACATAGGTAACGTGGAAAAGAGTCAATTTTGCTATTCTAAATCTAGTGTCTCTAGTCTATCTTTTTTTTTTCATCAGGAATTGTGTATTTTATTTTTGTACAATGAATCATGTGCCACATTGTAATATGCTTAGTAAAAAGAATGCAGTAGTGAAAATTAGGAGTGGTATGTGAGTGATTCCCAATAAATAAACTATGCAACTAAAAAGTTCAAATAAACACTGAATCTTTCTTTTAAAAAATACTGAATCTAATAATATTCCAAAAAAAGAACTGAATCTAATATAATAGATATTGTCGTGTCAAAAAAATATAATAGAAGCTCCTTGAGGCACATGAAAATTGCTCCTTTAGGTTACAGGGAAAAGAGTCATCTCATCACAATTCGCAGGCCGAATAATGGCTACTAAATTTGTTGGTTGTGGCCCTGGCCCACTTTCGGGCAGTAGGTAATTGGGTCTTGCAAGTAACAACTTAAGTCCAACGAATTTGGAAGAAGAAGAAAACGAGTTTGGGGTTTTCCTTGCCAACATTGCTTATGACTGGTTTCACTAAAGTTCAAGTGAACACAATTTGGATAATCTGTTTTCTTTATTATTTAAAACACACTTATTGTCATTGTTATTATTAATATGATCAGCAATATGACAAAAGTATGAGATTAATTGCCTTGGAAAACCCAAGTGAAAGTCATATACTGTCTGTTGACTCTGTGGTACCTAATGGCTGGATTCTGGAACACCAATCCTATAAAGTAGTATGTA
Organism: Glycine max; assembly: GCF_000004515.6. NCBI lineage: Eukaryota > Viridiplantae > Streptophyta > Magnoliopsida > Fabales > Fabaceae > Glycine > Glycine max. The sequence continues at coordinate 3,427,947 of NC_038256.2, read as the reverse complement.
CTGTCTGGTTCTTATAAAGCTATTATTATGTATTATAAATTATAATGCTTCCATGATTTGTAAGCGGTGGTCAGAAAGAAGATAAAAACAAGATTGGCCATGCACCTAATATTTGACAATTCAGACGCTACTATCAGTCTTATGAACTAATTCTCATGTAGGCCAACCCGGAAAATCCAATTCATCCACTCATTTGTATGTTACTAATTCATGCATACTTTAAATTGTGTGGACCAAATCATTTTTGTGTTCCCGATTTCATTCACGTGTTTACATAAGTAAGAGAAATTTGTATTTGTATAACATTTTTATTTTATACAAATTTTGTACAACAAAAAAAGATAAAAGAATAAGATAAGATGATGCGACGGAGAACAATAGAAAGAAAAATTATTCATGAATAATACAACGTTATTGGACTAAATAAAAGATGTTTTAACTACTAAACTTCATTATGGATATCATCTATGTCCATGATGCTTATGTTAGACCAACCCCGAAAATCCAATTCATTAAGTCATTTCCATGTTCTTTAAGTCAAACATTAAGTTGTGTGGACCAAATCCTTTTTTGTTGCTGATTTCATCTTTTGTTTGCATATAAAAATTATTAGGCCAGATATAAGATGTCTTAGCTACTAATCTAATTTTTTCAAAAGGAGTCTGCTGAAATGAGTCAATTTTATTTTTTTGGATTCTATATGTTATTACTTTTTTGTTTATAGAATAATTTTCATTTGTTCAAAGTTTAAGCTCACTAAAGGTGACATGTTTGTGGGGTAATTATTTTTCTTTGCATCAAAGAAAAATGAATGAGGTGGAAACAAATTCGGATAGGTACCCCAAGCCATTACACATGAAGGGATAGAGAGGTAGATTTTATAATACACATAAAGAAAATCCATAAGGACATAAAAGCAACTGTATAATAAAATTATATATGTCAAATAACTGTAGGAGATAAAAGTTTTAACTGTAAAGCAAATCCACAAGGACATAAAGGCTTAAACTGTAAAGCAAATCTCAAAAAATGGATGATAGGCGCAAGATAAATATTCTATCACCACTCTTATCATTCTACCTAAACTAAGAGAGAAGATAAAATCAATTTAGATATTTTCATTGATGATAATAACCAAATGAGGGATACATTTATGTTGAGTAACCTGAGTGCAAAAGCAGTGTGGACAGCAAGTGCAAAAGCAGTGTGGACAGCAAGGTCAATGCCTGAAGCTAACAAGAAGATGATTGACGCACTAGCTGCTAGGAAGAAGGAACAGTATCTGAAGAAGGAAGAGTACCTACAACAATTTAAGATGGACTGCCATAAGTTCCATTTTCAAAGCTTTCATCCAATATATGCATGCTTTCAATAATGCAATTAGTAAACCAATTACACAAACCAATGTAGTATTGATTGATTCTAAATAGAAATGTAGTATTGATTTGCTCCATTTTATGGACTCATATTAAATGTCCATTAAATATTAATGAATTTGAATTATGTGTATGAGTTATGTAAATTAATCTAGCAAAATCAAATATATAAATAGAAAATTACATTAGACGATGTTAATTAATTCTCCTTCGTCATGATCATTACGATTAGCATGAACATCGTCAGCTTCTTCTTCTTCGACAACATTAAGAGTCATTTGTTCGGTCAAAGGACTAACATAGGTGTCCATGTATGAATCATCATCTTCTACATTGACACCAATTGTTTTGCCCTAGAGAACCACGCACCACCTTTCATCACAGGGGTCTTGCACGTAAAATACTTGTCTAGCTTGTTCTGCCATGATGAAAGGGTCATTGTGGTAACCAAGTTTCTTTAGGTCTACCAATGTAAATCCTATATCATCGGTGCACACACCGGTGTTGCTGTCAACCCATTTACATTTGAAAACACATACAGTAAATTTCACATAGTTAAGCTTCCAAATTTCATCAATGAACCCAAAGTAAGGGATGGATGCTACATAGGGATTGACGTTATTCACACTTGCGAAGTGTTGAGATTCAGCCCTTAGGGTGACCCCACTGTTCTGCATTGTACTTTTGTCATCTTGTGCTTTTGTGTAAAATGAATACTTGTTTATGTCGTATCCTTGCCAAGTTATAACATTTCTTTTAGGCCCATATGCTAGCTTTCTTAATGTTTCTGAAGTATTCTCATCTGCAAAGATTGTATCTTTAAACCAATCACAGAAAGTCTTGTTATGCTTTATCAACACCCAATTCTTTGACATTTTTTGGATTATTCTATTTGACTAAAGCTTCATGCTTATGTATGTATGGCAAAACTTTATTATTGTTGTTTAAGACATACAAGTGAGCTTGTAACAAATCTTCTACACTTGGAGTGATCACATGCAGTCCTCTTGAACCCTTACCACCCACTCTGTCATCATGCCGAGACTCAGAAAGGCCTACAGGTTTAGCCTTCTGAATGTATTCTGAACAAAATTCAATGACTTCTTCTGCAATGTACCTCTCAAAAATAGATGCTTCTTTAGATTCTTTGTATACCCTTTTAAGATCTTAATGTATCACTCAACCGGGTACATCTACCATAGATAAACAGGACCACAACATTTGATTTCTCTAACCACATGCACAATCAAGTGAATCATGATGTCAAAGAAAGCAGGGGGAAAATACATCTCTAACTGGCATAGTATAATTGCGACCTCATTTTCCAGCTCATCAAACTTGACAGAATCAATGACTTTGCTACATATAGCATAGAAGAAAAAGCACAGGCGAGTTATGGCTAACCTGACTTTGTTTGGCAAGATGTCTCATATAACCACGACTAACAATTGTTGCATGAGCACGTGACAATCGTGAGACTTTAACCCTACAAGCTTAAGCTCCTTCAACTGCAAAAGACTCTTAATATTTGAATAGTATCCTTGTGGAACCTTCACTCGACAAAGACACTGACAAAAACTTATCTTCTCCTTTTTGGACAAAGTATGACAAGCTGGGGGCAAGTAAATTTTCTTTCCATCAGACCTTGGATGCAACTGTGATCGTATCCCCATATCAGCTAGATCTTGACGGTATTCAAGCCATCCTTCGTCTTGCCTTGAATGTTAAGGAGCGTCCCAATCACACTGTCACAAACATTTTTCTCCACATGCATAACATCAATACAATGTCTAATGTCCAGATCAGACCAGTACCGAAGATCAAAGAAAATGTACCTCTTCTTCCATATGCAACTCTTACTTTTATCCTTCTTTTGGGTTTTTCCATTAAAAGCTTTTTTTAGTCGTCTGTAAGGATGATTGGGTGTTAGAAAGCGGCAATGCCTACTGTAGACTATTTTTCTTCTATGTTTTAGTTGTATGTAGCTTGTGTTTTCTTCACAGATGGGGCATGCATGATGGCCCTTAACACTGTAACCGCTGAGATTCCCATATGCTGGAAAGTCATTAATGGTACAAAAAAGCATTGCACGCATTTTGAATGTCTCCTTGCAAAACGCATCAAACACTACAACCCCCTCGTCCCACAACTTTCTCAGATCTTCAACCAACAGTGTTAGATAAACATCAATGTCATTTCCTGGCTGTCTTGGGCCCGATATCATCATAGACAACATCATGTATTTTCGCTTCATGCACAACCAAGGAGACAAATTGTAAATTACTAGCAGAACTGGCCATGAACTGTGTTGAGTGCTTAAGGTGCCATATGGATTCATTCCATCACTAACTAGTCCAAGTCGAAGATTTCTTGGCTCTTTCCCAAAATCCAGATACAAACCATCAATCTTCTTCCACTGCGAGCAATCAGCCGGATGACGGACCATTCCATCAGAAACCCTTCCATTTGCATGCCATGTAAGGTCTTTTGTGCCGTCCTCATTAGAAAAAAGACGCTTAAACCTTGGAATGATTGGAAGATACCACAAAACCTTCACTGGGGGGCCCTTGTTAGAGTTTTCATCAAAACTTCTTTCCTCTTCATCCTTCACTTTGTACCGTGAAGTCCCACAGATAGAGCATTGTGACATTTCTTAGAATTCATGCCTGTACAGTATGCAATCATTGGGGCAAGCATGAATCTTTTGATACTCCTTACCCATCAGACACAATATCTTTTTTCGCCTTATAGTAACTTTTAGGCAACGTGTTGTCCTCTGGAAGCAGATTGTGCATTACCTCAAGCAGTAAGGTGAAACTTTTGTCACTCCACCCATACTTGGCCTTCATATTAACCAGACTTAACACCGCAGACAATAGGGTTAAGGAATTCTTGCACCTTGTATACAAAGGTTTCTTTGAATCACTCTGCAATCCTTCATACATAGGGGCGTGTGCTTGCTAGAAAGACTCTTGTCCAAGGTCACGAATCATGTCCTCCAAGCGATCTCCCATGTCTACATCAAACGGTTCAGATTGGGACCCACTCTGCATGTCTATCACTTCACCATGCCATATCCACGTCGTGTAATTCTTCTTAATCCCATCACACAATAGATGGTCTCGTATGTCGTCTAGTAGTTGTCATTTTCCATTCAAACAATTGATGCAAGGACAATAATATTTTTCTTCTTCATTCGGTTGACCTCTTTCTGAAGCAAATTGCAAGAACTGCTCGACGTCATCCTCACATTCTAGGCTCATGTGACTTTTATTCATCCAACTTCGATCCATCTAAGAAATTCCATACATGAAAATCTCACTTTTTTATTTATAGGTGTGGCCCTATCCCATTTAGGAAGATTGTCTTTTATGTTAGCTTCAAACGTCAGGGTTAACATTATTTTGAAAAATTTGACTAAATTTCGGCAGCATTTCGCATTGGTCTCCAAGTACACGACATGACATCGGTGAAATTAATTTCCCGATAATCAAGTATGCACTCAGAGAACAACGTGAAATGCATGGTACTGAAATTTGATCAAATTAATCAAAATAATAATAACCTTAACGAATGAATCTAATATAAAAATACTAGTCTCCCCAAACTGTCCAAATGGACAATTCAAGACTAAATACAATGACTAATGCAAACTGTCCGCAAGAATCATTGCATTCATTCTCAAACGAGAATCTAAGGTTCACTCAACATGAACAACAGTTGTTTATATAGCACATTACATTGATGACGTATAAGAACATACAAAATATAAATTTCGATTACAGACAAATATCAACTAAGTGTGTGTGTGTCTTCTTTATTATTGTAGTTGGGTATGTGTCTTCTTTTGTGAATATGTTAGAGTGGTGTGTGTGTGTGTGTGTGTGATTAGGGTTTGTGTGTGTGTGTGTGTGTGTGTGTGTGTGTCATGAGGTTGACTAAGTGTGTGTGTGCATATGTGTGTGCGTATGTGTGTGATTAGGGTTTGTGTGTGTGTGTATTTGTCATGAGGGTGTCTGATGAGGGTGTGTGTGTGATGAGGATGATGAGGGTGGGTGTGTGTTTGTGTGATTAGGGTGTCTATGTGCATTTGTGATTAGGCTTTGTGTGTGTGTGTGTGTTTGTGATGAGGGTGTGTGTGTGTGTTTGTCATTAGGGTTTGTATGTGTCTGTGTCATGAGTGTGTGTGTGTGTGCGTGTGTGGGGAGTCATTTGAGGGTAGCAAAGGATCATCATACTGTAAACATCATCAACCACACCATGCACTCCTATATTGCTGGCATAGACAGATTCCCAGATAAACCTACAAGGGTCTCAAAAAGATAGCTTATATGATTTGGAATGAAAGGGCATTCAATTGGTTCTAGTGGTTAGAACTGTGGACAAGGGTCATGATTTGGGCAGTGTTCAAACATGGGTTCTTGGGGATGTTTTAGATTTACTTTTCAGAAAATCCATGAGGTGTTAATGGAGTTGTAATTCAAATTCGATGCTAGATTGATCATACAGGTAATTTGGAAGGTCCTTAAAGATCAACGTAATGTATTAACAGAAGAAAAATTGATGAAAGACAAGAAAATTAGAGACACAAATCTATTATTTTGCTCTGCCAAGGGAGAAAACCCTTCTACGATTGTTAAATTTGCAAACTTAGTGCATGTTTGGATTAATCTATTAAACTGCTGCAAGCCTCTATACCAAATAAAATGAGGCCTTACAATCCCTATGCACAAACATCAGATTCATCCCATAAGGCCTTTACAACAACATCAGATTCATAAAAGGAATTTTTTTAATCAAACTAGTGTATTTGGTTTGGACAAACTAGTGTCTATTATCTTTTTCTCTGCAGCATTCAAGATTTGAAGCATGTTATTAGTAGTTATTATTAAAAGCAGGGTTTAGTTTTTTTATGTGCTCTCTATTAGCCAGCTGGTATAAATCAAAGACTTCTACAACTATACAAGTAATGTTTACAAAAACAATTTCAAAGTATTTTTTGAATCAGATATAAATACCTGCGTTGGAGGCTTTAGCACAATGAAGTACTTTATATAATAAGCACAGGAGCACTTTTGGAAACAGCAATGAGCGCAGGATCAACACTGGCGAAAATCACTCCTAGTGGAATCTGAAAATCAAATGAGAGTAGGCCTTATAATCAATTAACATTGGTTATAAGTGAGGCTGGTATGCATACAGGCAAAAGGAAGGACATGAATATGATGCTGGTCCACCTTTGTCTTGGTTGACACCTAACTAGTATATAAAATGACAAAAGAGAACTTCATGAAATTTGTGGACACCTTTGAGAGGTAATTCCCAAAAAATTTATTTCGCTGAGTACTAGGAATTAAATTGTGAAATGACTTGTATGCTATCCCAACCAAGACCACATGGACTATATAGTAGTATTTATTACCCAATTTGTCTTAATTCGTAGAGCCATACATTCCCTCACACCCCCAAGATTTTGCTTTCGTACAAGGAAAGACAACCACACTACTTCCATCTCCATTATTTGAGTACTACTTTGCATCAAAGGTTCAACAATTCGTGCGTGCACAGTGCCAAATCGTGATCACAACTTAATCTATTAGCTAGCTTCACATGTCTTGTATATTAGGCTTCACAAAGGGAGCTAGGAAGTGATTAATACTGCTAGGAAGTGATATATACTTCAAGTGTGTGGAACCTGGAAACAACTTAACAGCAAAGCTACGGAATTGAAGCTGAATTGTTTAGCTTAATTAATTTCCTTCAATCAAATGATTCAGAAGATGTTTGAACCCAGCCGTTCTGGTCTAACAAGAAGCTCCTCCCATGTAGCCTCCATGTAAGTTCTAATTGCATTAATTTCATCTTCAGTTGGTACAAATCATGGATTTGTAAATCGCTTTTCATTATTAGAAATAACATCTTGGTTAAAAGGAAGATATCAATTTTTTAATTAAGTTACCTAAGGCAGTTAAAAGGTATCTAAAAGGAAGTTTAAAGGATCCTAAGGAACCTAAGGCAGTTAAAATGTATATAAAAGGTATCTACTTTTAGATATGTACTGATGCAGTAACATGCAGTAACATCAATGTCGGGGCAAGTATAAGTGAATATGGTGTTATGGGTATGGATGATCAAAGAGGTTCCCTTTTTGGCAGTCCTATTCATGCTGGTGCATTAGATATCTTTAAGGAAGATGTTTATGGCTTTGGTGTCATTCTACTTCAATTGGTTACTGGTAAGTTAGTGAACGGTAATGGGCAACCATATAATTTTCTACTGTGTTGGTGTGATATGAAAATAGCAGTTCAAACAGAAATGGAATTAAAAATGAAAATAACAGCCATCCCACTATCCTGCAATATCATTTTGGGGTCAGTCACTCCACACTGCTACTTGGGATTAAGAATTAAAATATATACGTCTATACTCAGACACACTCTCTCAAGTATACACAAATCAAAATATAGACATCATTGATATTGGAAAAATGATCATCACCTGATACAAAAAATAGAGGCTGCCTTATATCAATCACAACCAATTTATCAGTGTATGAATCACTGATGAGAAACAAATCTGTGGAAGAATAGTACTGGTCACCTAAAAATTCAGTGGAAGAAAAAAGTTAGTGAAATATTTTGCAAATAAATTGATCTAGCTAGTTTGGCATAAGCCAAATATTTGTACATGAAATTTGTCTGTTACACACATTAGTATACTAAGTAGTCTTGCAGATAAATTGATGTATTTAGTTTACTCAGAATATAACATCTTGTGAAGTGAGAAAGCAAGAGAAAAGCAAATAAAGAACCTAATAAATTAATTGTAATTCCAATCTGTCCTCAGACAAAAAGTAAACAATAACAGAAATCATCAGTCTCATTTTGCCCCAAAAAACTAACAGCACATAAGCTAAAGTTTAAGTTCTTGTATTGGACACCGGAAACATGTCCTCCTATATCTCTCTGTCTTGGATTTTTCTTCTTAGCTGTCTTATCCCTTCCCAAACTGCCTTATGACCAATTTGGATCCCTTCAATTACATCTTGTGTCTAATATTTTTAACCTTATTTTAATAGAAGGTTAGTTGTCCAATTTTTTTTTTTACTTCAAAATAGAAAGCACTAACACAAAATACTCTGCAATCAAAGAAAAAAACAAGAAAACTATCATGACTGACAACTGCAGAATGACATCATTAAATTCTGCTAATCTTAACCCCTTTGAACTTCCCTCTTTTATCTCTCCTGGCTTCTTTTATATCAAGCATAATTTGGATTACTTGTTTACTGTTGTTTGAAGTATCAACCTCTAAAAAGTTGAGTGCCTAAAATATCTAATTTGAGCCTTTTGTTTTGTGATAGAGTAAGACTCAGAAAGACCTCATACTCATAGACTCATAGTCACTCTCACATCTACTTTCCATTTCACACATAAACAAATAGGAAGAACTTTCACCCTTTAATTGAAAGAAATGCACAAGCATTAATAGTGGTATGCTATATATATGCCTCAACCTATTAATTGAATATACAGTAATTTTCTTTATCCTACACAAGGACTAAAGACATTGCCGCTAAGTTTATACTGGAAACAGTATCAAGAAGAAAGTGAATAAAAGGAAAAGACATAAAAAGCACTAGACGATAGACATGGTTAATGTGCTCTATGGATAACTGATGTGCATGTTAGAAGCCCTCTTAGAACATTATCCACCACTAACTCAAAACATTAACCAGCCAAAGGAATTAGGAATTCATAATATAATACTGAATATAATCATATTCACAACATGACCAACACTTTTGTCAGCCTAAATACTCGAGTAACAACTTGAATGAAGACACAGATTGTGAAGGAAAAGGAAACCGTTTAGGAAGCATTTTCAGTTGTGCATGGCTTTTAGTTTTGTGTGTGTGTGTGTGTTTGTCTGTGTCTGTGTGTGTGTCTCTCTCTCTCTCTCTCTGTGTATGTCTCTATGTGTATGTGTGTCTCTCTCTCTTTGTGTGTGTGTGTCTTTGTCTGTGTCTCTCTCTCTCTATGTCTCTGTGTGTGTGGGTGTGTGTGTCTGTGTGTGTGCAACAAATCAGACACAATAGAGGTCAAAAAAGAGATGCTCAATCAAATCTTGCTAATCAAATCTTGCTTAAAAACAAATCTTAGGAGCAAACTCTAAACCAACACATCAACAAAAATTTATATCTTCAGTAAAAGAAAAGAATGGGAGAGGTCAAAAAAGAGATGCTCAATCAATGCAGTAGCTCCCATCCATAAATCAGACACAATAGACTTGATAATAAAATGATTCTAAACAAACATATACTTTAGTAACATTCATTGTCAATAAATAATCAGAATAAAGTTCATAGTGACATATTTCAGAAAAGAGCGAAACAGAAAAACGCTAACCTTGTAAATGACATAATTAATGAGACGTTCAACCAGTTTACGAGTTTCAAAAGCATATAACTTCGTGAAAAACACAGCCTGCAAGTGATAAGAGGTCCCATAAACAGTAATAAATATATTAATTGATAAAAGAAATTAACAGGATCTATACTATCATGGACAAAAATCATGGACACCCTAGCCTACAAGATTACTTAGAAAATAAAGAAGAAAGCAACAGTAGCATAAATTGAGCAATGGGTAAATCATTGCTATTACACCTTTCTAATATAAAAAATTATAAAAATAAAAATTGTTACCAAATCCTAGGCAGAAAAAAGATTGATTATAATTCACCACCACAATTTTCAGGAACTATATTACACTATCCTATTCTTGTATCAACTAACTAGCCCAAAATAGGAAAAACACCAACAACAACCTACTTAAGACTTAAGAGCTACTTATCTGTGCAGAGCAACTTAGAACAATACTATTCTCCTTCAAACCTTGCTTTATAGATCCAACATATCTAGATGCTATTACTATCAGTACACATCATGCAACAAAGAGAATTATAACACTCCACCATCAAAGAGAATTATAAGTATCTATAACACTCCACCATCACTGTACTATGAAGGACAAGATGAAAAAGAAACCAGTTCATCTGCAGTTTCTCCCCTCCTACTTATCATCTTACGATGAAAAGAGCAAACCCACGAAGCCTAGGAATGTCTATGTGGACAAGTGAGACAGGAAAGGGAGGTGAATGGTCTAATTAAATCCACCCACATGCCAATCACCACTGTGCATGCTCACTTACCATTTCCATTCGTAGTTCCAAGACAAGAACTCCTTCAACAATTAAAGCCACCAACAAGGTTCTCACCTTCTACAATACACCCAAACATCAAAGCCATCATTTTCTATCACATTCAATTCAACACAGCAACTACTTGACTACTTCACAACTACCCAACCAGACTATCTGGGCAGGCTGACCAATCATAACACCTACGTTTAACCGGACAAGACGACATATCCCAACTTCAATATGTAGTCCCTTCAAACAACACTAATCTTCATAATCCTTTTCAATATTGATTAAACATGTACAAAACTGCACTGGGCTCTTGAACCAAATACATTGAAAACAAAAAGCCAACTAGAGATTAAGTCCAAACAACTTGAACATGTACAAAGGCACAGGGACCAAGCTTACCTCAAACCCAAACAGTGACAATGGCAGTGAGATCTAAAACAATGGCACAGAGACTTGAAGCTTTCCTCGTACCTCGATTAGATCACTACTTTGCCCTTCGAACCGAAACAACACAGACATAGTAGGTTAGACAAAATGAAGCTTAGATATCAAATAGTTTACCTCACTCAAAATGACACAATGCGAGCAAAAACCTAATCCTTGCAGCGAACACGACTTCCATAAACCAACTCCTTGCAACACACACAAACAAACATCCTTGCAGTGAGCACAAGTTCCCCAAACAAACAAACAAAGAATAAGAAGTAGAACAAGAACAAGAACAACAAGAAGACAACAAAGACTAAGGTCCTTGCGGTTACAAAGAAGAAGAAGAAGAAGAAGTTGTACCTAGGTAACATGGCTACGTGTCACGGTCGCGAAGAAGCTGTACAAAGAACCTGAAGAAGTTGTACTCACGGTCCCGAAGAAGAAGAAGCGAAGAAGAAGAAGAAGAACAAGCGAAGAACAAAGCGCGAGGAAAGTAGCTAGGGGTCGGGTTCTGAAATTTTAAAATATGAGTCCAACATCGGTTTTCAATAACAAACTGATGTTAACCGAATGATGTCAACGTTGACATTGATTTTCTGAGAAAAACCGATGTTATAATCATTTCGTTAACATCGGTTTTCCGTAAAATCGATGTTAATGAAAAGATGTTAACATCGGTTTTCCAAAAAACCGATGTTATCGTATGATATGTTAACATCGGCTTTAAAAACACCGATGTTAACGAATGGTGTTAACATCGGTTTTTTTAAAAACAGATGTTAACGTCTTTTAATTAACATCGGTTATACAAAAAGCCGATGTTAAGGAATATACATTATTTACATATATGCCACCACGTTTACCTTAACATCAGTTTTGTGTAAAACCGATGTTAATTTGACGATGCTAAATGTGTTTTTTGTAGTAGTGCTTGACCGGTCAAGTTTTTGCTTAGGAACTAAAAGTCAAATTTTTAAAAAAATAGTTTAGGGATATTAACTCAACAAACTTTTGTTTAAGGACTAAAAATTGAATTTAAAAAAGGTTAGGATTAAAAACTCTACGAACACAAGATAAAATTTGAGAACGATTGAAAACATAAGAGCAGGGGTTAAAATAATAAAATTAGGGGTGTACAAAATAACAACAATAAATATATATATTTGTATTTCTTTAAAAGTTACAGAGTCAAATACACCCCATCAACTGCATAGGTCCGCCACTCCGTTCCTTGTTGCCCCAGTCATCTTACAACCAAATGTGTGTATGATTCCTTGATGACCACTGGTAAGAAATTAAAAATTCATTTTAATAACAGCCATTGGATAAGACGTTAGAATTTTGTAATATAAAAAATTGATGTTGATTTTTAAAAATTTTATACATTACCCTATTATTCTTTAAATGATATGATCGATAATAGTATTTTTTAAAAAAATAGGACAAGAAACCAAAATTTAAGCATTGAGCATCATAAACAAATTTAAGCGTTCACAAGAAAACAAAAATCTTCAAACAATGAGTTCTTTTTCATCCTAGCTAAATCTCCGTTGAGCATCATAAACAAATAAAACAAACTAGTATATATTTATAAATTCTGTTGGTTTGCCCAATCTTAATTATCACACTAACACAGAAAATGCCTGAACAACACACAAGTCAACAATTTCCAATAACATTCAACCAAATAGATTTCATTTTCATACAATAATGTCTCTCATTATCCTTTTATATTTGGACAGTTTATAAATGACACTTTTTTTTTCCTCTCTAGACAAACAGCAAATAATGAGTACCTAGAGCAAATTCCTAATAATAGCCCTTGCCACATTCGCCACATCACGCATACCATTATTCACATGGGTGAGTGGTGATTTCCCATGGAAGCCATTCTCACAAGAATCAGCCTCAACAGCACAGTCACTTACCGTATTTTCTGCAAATTTGGGGTCTCCCCTCACAGCCCTAGTGGCAGTTGGCACATCAAGCATCAAAATCCCATCGTAATCATCAGCACATTCACTTAAGGCTTTCTTGTTCCCACCCTGCTTAAGAAGTTGCTTGATTGTTTTCTCGGCTTCGGTTGCTTTGGCTTTGATCATATCGACCAAAATCAATGCAAGGCCTGCAATATCAGCGCTAGGGGCACGGGGGTCAGCTTTTAGGAGTTGAAGACAAAGATTAGGATTTGGGGTTCTCTTGCAAGTTTCCTCAATGAGTTTCAAATCATTTGGTTGCAAAACTCTGCAATGACATGCTGACATTGAAATGATAGCCACAACAAGAATGCTGCAAATTATAGAGAGGTGCTTCAAGTTCAGCATCTTTGTTAGAATACGATGGATGATATATAGAAGGCTCAAAAATTGAAGTTGGGGAATAGAAATTGAAATCAAGTGCACTGTGGTTGTGGAGCTTCCTGTTCTTTCAGCCTTAAGTAGAGAATTGCTTAGAGAGATAATCATCAATTACAAGGAATTTTAATGTGACAAGTAAATGATATTATTAATAAAATAAACAACGGCCAGAAAAGGAGTATAGCATCAAATATTATTAAATACTAATATTAATAAATGAGATTTTCTAATCAATGGGTCAAAGATATTATTATTAATGAATCAAATAATATAATTATTATGACAAGAATCAAATTACTAACAAGTGTCAAGTATAGTTTAAAAAAATGAGTTGTTTTTAGTGGCATAATGCTCACTCATATTCTCGGAGTATGTTTTTTGGCTTGAGCTTTCACTAGCTACTCCAAATTGTAATTGTGATAAGAATGCGATTAAACAGCAGACAGAATAAGATTGTGTAATTTGCTTTCTTAAATGTGTTGGAGAAGCTTATGGAACTGCTAGAACTCGGATTTTGCTTTCGAAATCCTTGCCTTCAATTAGCAAGGTATTTTCTCTCGTTATTCAAGAGGAAGGACAAGTCACTAAATGGAATTGTTGATTAGAAGGTTTTGGTCACTTCATCTGAAAACCAGAACTATTATTCATTTGAAAACCAAAATTACCTTTAATAATGGAAGAGGAAGAGGAAGAGATGCACCTAGCGAAACAATGTAAGATGAAGAGGAAGAGGTTCACTCAAGGAAGAGGAAATCACAGTGAAACAATGTACCTTTTGTAATAGAATGGGAAACAATGTCATAAAATGGGAAATAATGTCAGGAAATTTCATATTGCCTGCTTCAATTTTCAGGATGCAACTTAAATATTTGTTGGATAACTTCACTTGGTGCTAATTGGTTTTAAGCTTAAATCTAACAACCCATGTTGCTACAAACATGGTTTCCCACTCAGAAGACTTTGTTTCCTCAATTCACTCCTGATCAAATTCAAGAGCTGCTAACTATTCTGCAGCACAACAAAATCCAGCCTCACACTGTTAATCAAGTCAGTTCATTTGTTGGTGAGTCATCCAATCATCACAACTTCTCAAATGACCAAGCACGCAAACAATCTACACATTCAACAATTGAAAGTATTTGGTGATTTTGATTGGTTGACCTATGATATTGTGATTTTTACAAAGCGCTTGGATCCCTTCTCATTTATGAATGGGCTGTCATATTAACTGTATCTAGACAAATGAACAGAGAACCTAAATAGAACTATATGTGACACACAAATATCGTAGGTCAACCAAAGACAATGCAAGAAACAGATAAATCACATTATGTCAAATTTTAAGTATTACAAGCTGAGAGATATGAACAACGGAGAAGATTGAATGAAGAAAACGATTCTCATTGCATAAAGGTATTTATAAAGAAAAGTATCTCACTGTTTACATGGGTAACTAACCAACAGGAATTAAAAACTAATTAATGATATGTCTTAGTTCCACTCACCCTGGCATAACTACCAGTAGCAACCTAACTAACTTGGACTTCAATTGCTACTGGCTGATCATTTTATATCAGCAGATATCATGCTCCAAGCTTTCAGGTTTTCCACCACGATTGGTTCAGTACCATTGTTGAACACAAACAAGTACGCTTGGTTCATCACTGCTAGCTCAGGATAGACCCGGGACAAAATGTTTGTCTTCCCTCCTGCTCCAAAACTCTCCACAACTGAGTGATCAATCTTCCATTCATTTGAAAAAACAAAGAATATTAAATAATTATACATTAGTATTTTGGAGCTCATAAATGCTATATATAAGCACCAAATGGAATTGAATTTGCACATACCAAACTCCTAAGAAAAATCTTCTTATCTGTGGCCAAATCCACATCTACAAACCCAGCAAATTGGGGTTTGTACAGATCACTCTTCAAAGATGAACTATTTAGAAATATCAAAAACAAAAATAACCAATTCGAAGGAAATACAAAATAACAAAATAACATATAATTAAAATAACCTAACCCTATCAAATGCAATTCTCCAATCACTTATTTGATCTCTTTTGGTCCTAAAACCCATCCTATCATGAAGATAGAAAGAAAACTAGAAGTTCTCAACCCAATTTGGAATAGACTAACCTTCTCGCATCAGAGCATAAGAGAACAATATGCTTATTTGGACTTTTGAAAACTCTGAAAAACAAAGGAGTGAACTCTTCCAGATTTTGAGAAGCCAAAGTAGAAGTCCAAATGGTCCAACCCCACCCTATAGTTTTGAACCCTTTTCAGCACATAGATCCTGCGCCTTTACCCACTTAGGATCATATGCCTCTGCCTTGTCCAAGCTTGAAAAGGCGAACGTAACTTCAACATCTGCCAGCAGTTATATAATACCGTTATATGTGTTTATTTGTATGAACATACACTCATTAATGCATAATTAAGAATTAGACCTGGGCTGCAGTGATTCCTTTTACTTCACTATAATCTCCCTTCTCAAGCCTTTGATTGTCTATGTTAACTTCTTTGCCTCTGAGACTGTTTAACTCTTCAACAGGCCATTGCACCAATTGTCTCCCAGTAAAATCGAGCCACACAGTTCGTGGAATCGCCTAATTATTTTACCAGACACATACATGCATATTACAATTCCTTTAATTTGTATAAGGATACAAAAATAAAACACTTATAGCTGAATGCCAAAGAAAAAACATGAAAGGGAGTTAGAGATTCAGAATCGAGCAAAGATTGAATAAATCTAGAATTATCTCTCTCAATCCAAGAAAAAAAATATTGAAAACATATGTAAGATTGGGCGGTGAAGAGAATAGTTAGGGTATAAAAAAAAGAAAGGCAAGAGCAAGATGGAGGCAAAATTTAATTTCTTACAAACAAATTTTTTTATTTTACATTTAAACTGAATAATTTTATGTCAGAGTATTTAACAATATAAAATATATTGTCTCCTGATTAGATTGAACAATTTAAGAGAAATTAGTGTACCCTGGCCTGTAGCTGCATCTATTGAAACTGATAAAAATACTGGCTTTCCAAATAGCCCTGAACCAGTAACTACTACCACCACTCGTGGAATACCAACTTTTATCAAAACCAACCAGAAAATAAGGAGTGCAACTACAGTCAACCTATCAAACTCCTATTACTTAGGACTTATAAACAAAAGATAAAACCATATGAAATATAAAATAAGAGAACAAAACTCTATTTTATTTTAACCTTGGGTTAAAGGAAATGCATAAATATAAATTCAGTACCTGAATTCCTGCCCATCCTTTCCAAAAATTGTCTTTTGGTTTATCACTCTCGTTTGCCCAACCCCATAAGATCCTCCGGTTCTTGCTGGGGTCAAAAAACGATTTGGAAGCATAGAAGTTGCCATAATCATAACTAAGTCCGCCCCAACCATCCAGAAGTGTTGTCAGGCACATACCTATCCTTATCCTCCAGATAGGTCCCCACAGTGTAGTAATCAAACTTAGTATCGTCAAGGCTGTTCTTCAACACATGTTTCACTGGATTCCCCACTACATTTCCTATAACTGAAACTGGGTAAAAGTCGGGGCACTCCCACATACCCGTACCACCCATGGAATGGATAGTGTTTGGCTGGAACCCATGTCATGAAGTCCTTGCTCCTGTATAGATAAGCTATTCCTCTGCGCTTCCTTACACTGCCCACCAGCATCCTCCAGTGACCGTCCTTTCCCCACCAAGCTGTTGTGGGGTCACGAAATTCAGTTTGGTTAGCATCTTTATCTACCACAACTGGGTTGAGCCTGTCTGGTTTCACCCATCTCCGAAGAAGTGGGTCATTTGGGTCTTCTGGTTCGGCATAGCATTGCACTTGAGTGTTATTTTTGTCTATAACTCCAGTTTAGAGGATCATGGGCCCCTTACCGGGGACTATGGTAGCAGACCCTGACCAGCAGCCAAATTTGTCAAAGGGCTTTGATGGATAAATAGCATGTTCAATGCCATTCCAGTTTATCAGATCCTTGGACACCGAGTGCGCCCACACTATGTTACCCCATTCTGTCCCTTTGGGATTGTACTGGTAGAACAGATGGTACACTCCATTGTAGTACATTGGCCCTGCATTGTTGACAATTAAAAGTGTGAGATGGTGTACACAAATATATGGATGGTTGTCATTGAAAAATTTAAAGTAAAATATAATAGAATTATAAAGTTCTTGCTTACCGTTTGGATCTGCATGTGATTGACACATCGTTACAGAGATATAGGAACCATGAAAGGATTACATGCAAAGGAAAGAAAGTTATTAGCTTGATTGGTAATGAAAACTAAAATTATAAAATTTCTACATAATATGTTTATATATGATAGCATGAGACTGTCAAAATAAGTAAAGGAAGCATGTATTTTAATGTATTATTTTTTGGTACACATTTTAATGTTATATGAATGGTTAAAATTACTCATTTCTTATAAAAAAAAAGAATAATATTAAATTTTACTGTCAAACTTTTTACACAATGTTATCAAAATGCAGAAGTAGTCTACTTATTTGATGCAAATGAAAGAAAAGTTTCATCTTTAAGGATTAAACTTACTACAATGATGTGCATGAGTACAAGGGAGAAAATCATAATAAACACTATTACATTATGTTGCACTTTTAATTTCAATCTTGGTTTCTTACTCCAAAAAAAAAACATTAAAAACTATTACATTTCATCCCTTTCCCTTCTCTTTCTATCAATTATCAAAATAGCCTAAAACAAGAATGCCATTTTTTTTGTATGAAGAGCTAGATCCACTGTCCTACATTACAGACACGGAAAGAGAGGGGCCAAAACAATTTATTTAAATAAACTTATCTGAATATGATCATGATTTACTAAAATGCCTTTTGAAATCATATGCCCCAAGGGAAACAAATCCCAATTTAGGGTCATTAATTCATTCATAACTTTGAATAATTGCTATTTACGATTATCCTATAATTATCCTTTTCAGAGGGACACAGTTTCTTTCTAGTTCTTAATAAAGCAGACTTACTGTTGAAATTGTTACAAATTTCTAGAATATTCTTAAATATAATATGTATGAATATGGTAGAACAATCTAGAACTATAGTGTGTATAGAATATGGTAGAACAATCTAGAACTATAATGTGTATGAATATGGTAGAACAATCTAGAACTATAAGTCTATGTATAAGATAGAAGAATTTAGAACTATCATGATACTAATCTATCATGAAAACTCTAGAAAGACCTAAATTAATGTAGAAACATTCACCACCATTGAGAGGTTGGTGACTTGAGCCTATAAATAGGCAATTGGTATGTTGTAATTGACAATCCAAGAAATCAATGACATAGCCTTCTTTCTAAAACAATTCTCTAAAACTATCAACTATCAACTATCATCTAATCAACTACCAACAGTGGTATCTGAGCTACGTTCGGTCATACATTGGGCGTAGTTATATTACCTACCTACCATTCCAAAATCCTTCCAACTACTTCAAAAATTTCCTTTGTACTATTAACCCACTCTAATAATATTTTTTCTAAGCTATGGATAACACTACTCAATCGTCAAATATTTCTGTCCCTATCTTCAATGGTGAAAATTATGATTTCTGGCGTGTTAAAATGGAAACATATTTTTCATCTCAAGATTTATGGGGCATAGTAGAAGAAGGCTTCACCATTCCCGCGGATACTTCAGCTCTTAATGCATCTCAAGAAAAAGAGTTGAAGAAAAATAAACAGAAAAATTCATAGGCGTTGTTCACCTTGCAACAAGCGGTGACTGATCCAATTTTCCCAAGAATTATGGGAGCTAAGACTGCCAAAGAAGCATGGAACACATTGCAGGAGGAGTTTCAAGGAAGTGTTAAGGTACGTGTCGTTAAACTTCAATCTCTAAGAAGAGATTTTGAACTATTGAAGATGAAGGAGTCTGAGACAGTTAAAGATTACTATTCTAAAGTTAAAGAAATAGTTAATCAAATGAGAGCTTTTGGGGAAGATATTCTTGACAAGAAAATTGTTGAGAAAATTCTAATTACTATGCCCCAAAAGTTTGACCCAATCGTGACAACGATTGAGGAAACCAAAGATCTGTCCACTCTATCAGAGACAGAACTTGTGGGCTCTCTTGAAGCATATGAGTAAAGACTGTATAGGCATAAAGAAGATACAATTGAAAATGCCTTCCAGTCAAAGTTTAAATTTCAGTCCCAAAACAAAGAAAATAGAGGAAAGAAAAATTATGGAGAAACTTCTAGAAGAAGAGAAGGTTCTAGGAATTTCCTTAAGAACAAAACAGATAAAAATCCTCCATGCAATATATGCAAAAGGCAAGGCCACGCAGAGAAAAATTGTTGGTTTCGTAATATGCCACAATGCAACCATTGCAAGAAGTTCGGGCACGTAGAGAAAAATTGTTGCAACAAAAATAGGCATCAAGCTAATATCGCAGAGGAGCATGATCAAGAACAATGTACATTCTACGCCACTCAAGACTCAATAAAAGAAAAGGGAGGAAATTGGTACTTGGATAGTGGATGTAACAACCACATGGCCAAGGATGAGACATTTTCAAAAGTATTGATGAGTCTGTCAAAGTCAAAGTTCGACTGGGAAATGGAAGTGTGGTTGAATCAAAAGGCAAAGACACTGTCATGGTGGAGACAGATAAAGGTACGCGACTCATCCATGATGTCTTACTAGTTCCCAGCCTAAAAGAAAATCTTCTAAGCATTGGCCAAATGATGGAGAGAGGCTACACACTTCACTTTGAAGGAGGTGTATGCAAAATCTTAGACAACAAAAATAAAAGGTCTGAGATAGCCCAAGTAAAGATGAATAAAAGCAATAGAAGCTTCCCTCTAAATTTAAAATATGCAACAAACATTGCCATGAAGGTACAAGTTGATGATTCATGGCTATGGCATCGAAGATTTGGCCACTTCAACTCACATGCCTTGAAGTTGTTACATGAGAAGAACATGATGAGAGATCTTCCAAACATAAAGGAGAACAATGAAGTGTGTGAAGGATGTCTTATTGGTAAGCAACACCGATTTCCTTTCTCAACAAGTGGAGCATGGAGAGCGAAAGATCTATTGGAGCTGATACATACGGACGTTTGTGGACCAATGAGGACGCCATCACATGGGAACAACAGGTACTTCATACTCTTCATTGATGACTTCTCTAGAATGACATGGGTATATTTTCTAAAAGAAAAATCAGAAGTCTTTGGAGTATTCAAAAAGTTCAAGGCCCTTGCTGAAAATCAAAGTGGAAAACGGATAAAAGTACTAAGAAGTGATCGCGGCAAAGAGTACACCTCTCGCGAGTTTGAAAGATTTTGTGAGGATGAAGGCATTGAGAGACAACTTACAGTCGCATATTCTCCTCAACAAAATGGAGTGTCCGAGAGAAAGAATCGCACAGTTATGGAGATGGCTAGATCGATGCTCAAGGAAAAGGGACTACCTAACACATTTTGGGCTGAAGCAGTCTACACTGCTGTTTACATACTCAACAGATGTCCAACTAAGTCTGTAAAAGACAAGACTCCAATTGAAACTTGGAACGGGAAGAAGCCATCAGCAAAGCACCTAAGGGTCTTTGGATCTATATGCTACATTCATATTCCAGACATGAAGAGGCACAAGCTTGAAGACAAGACTATACGAGGTATCTTCCTTGGGTATAGCAATATCTCTAAGGGCTACCGTGTCTACAACTTGCAAACTAAGAAACTCGTCATCAGTCGAGATGTTGAAGTTGATGAATATGCTTCATGGAATTGGGATGAAGAAAAAGTGGAGAAGAACGTTCTTATACCCACTCAACTACCTCAAGAAGAAGCTGAGGAAGAAGACCCAGGTGAACCACCTTCACCTCCACCACAACAACAAGATCAAGAACTATCGTCACCAGAGTCTACTCCAAGACGAGTGAGATCTTTGGTGGACATATAAAAAACCTGTAACTTGGCCATACTTGAACCTGGAAGCTTTGAAGAAGCGTCAAAGCAGGAAGTATGGGTCAAGGCAATGGAAGAAGAGATACAGATGATCGAGAAAAACAACACATGGGAGTTAGTAAATTGTCCCCATGGAAAAGATATCATTGGGGTTAAGTGGGTCTATAAGACAAAGCTCAACCCTGATGGAACCATACAGAAACACAAGGCAAGGCTAGTAGCTAAGGGTTACTCACAGCAACCCAGAATTGACTACAATGAGACATTTGCACCAGTAGCTCGTCTTGATACCATAAGAGCTCTAATAGCTCTTGCGTCACAAAAAGGATGGAGTATCCATCAACTAGATGTCAAATCTGTCTTCCTTAATGGCGTACTTGAAGAAGAGATCTATGTGGAGCAACCACAAGGATTCGTGTCTGAAGGCAAAGAAAACAAAGTGTTAAGACTAAGAAAAGCACTCTACGGTTTGAAGCAAGCACCTCGAGCATGGTATAGCAGAATCGATCAGTATTTCATGGATCGAGGATTCAGGAGGAGCAAGAGTGAGCCTACACTTTACATCAAGCCTCAAGCTACACGGCCTGACATGATGTATACTACAAGTCTTCTATCAAGATTCATGCAAAGCCCAAGTCAAATACACTTTGGAGCAGGAAAAAGAATTTTGAGGAATCTACAAGGAACAAAAGAGTTCGGTATATGGTATACTACCGAAACCAACTCAGAATTACTTGGCTACACCGACAGTGATTGGGCAGGTTCAGCAGATGACATGAAGAGTACCTCTGGCTATGCTTTCTCACTAGGATCAGGAATGTTCTCTTGGGCGTCGAAGAAGCAAGCTACAATAGCACAATTAACAGCAGAAGCAGAGTACGTGGCAGCTACTGAAGCAACGAGTCAAGCTATATGGATTCGTAGGATACTTGAAGACATGGGAGAAAAACAAGATAAGCCTACTAAAATCAACTACGACAACAAATCAGCAATTGCAATGGCGAAGAATCCAGTTCATCACAACAGAACAAAACACATAGCAATCAAGTATCACTTTATCAGAGAAGCTGAAACAACTAAAGAGATCAAACTCGACTACTGCAGAACAGAAGATCAAATTGCAGACATATTCACGAAGGCTTTGTCGAGACCAAGATTTGAAGAATTATGAGCTATGCTCGGAGTCACAGAAATTTGCATCAAGGAGGAGTGTTGAAATTGCTACAAATTTCTAGAATATTCTTAAATATAATATGTATGAATATGGTAGAACAATCTAGAACTATAATATGTATGAATATGGTAGAACAATCTAGAACTATAAGTCTATGTATAAGATAGAATAATTTAGAACTATCATGATACTAATCTATCATGAAAACTCTAGAAAGACCTAAAGTAATGTAGAAACATTCACCACCATTGAGAGGTTGGTGACTTGAGCCTATAAATAGGCAATTGGTATGTTGTAATTGACAATCCAAGAAATCAATGATATAGCCTTCTTTCTAAAACAATTCTCTAAAACTATCAACTATCAACTATCATCTAATCAACTACCAACACTTACAGTCAATGATTAAAACAAGAATTTCATTTTTTTTTTATGAAAAGCTAAAGGATTTATTGATTATAAAACGTGTAGGAAAATCGAAAACGTGATGCATTAACACTAAAATCCTAAGTCATCCACCTTAAATTACATACACAGAAAGAGGGACCAAAACAATGAATTCAAACTTATCTGAATATGATTTACTAAAATGAAATTTCTGTTGTAGTTTGTAAAGTTTCTTTCTGAAATCATATGCCCCAAGGGAAACATACCCCAATCTAGGGTCAATTCATTCATAACTATGAATAATTTCCCTCATTAGCACTAATATCTTAAGTTGTCCACTGTCCTACATTACATGCACAGAAAGAGAGGAACCAAAACAATCGGTTCAAACTAATCACTTCTACGATTTACAAAATTTCCATTAGTATAGTAGTTTGTAAAGTTACCTTTTGAAATCATTTGCCCCAAGGGCAACATATCCCAATTCATTCATATCTTTGAATAATTTCTCTCTACAATTATTTAGTATGCTGAAAGAACATTATGCCAACATCATCTGGACATACCAAATTTACACACACTTACAATACAATCAAACATAAAATTAGATTTATTTAGCCACTTTAGAAAAGCTACATATGGATCAAACTATCTGCAATGCACTAATTTGGTAAATGAAACTCAGAGTAAGCAAATAAGCCTAGGACCCACCAAGTGAATACATAAAACCAGCCAGTCCTCCACACCACATACAAACCCCAGGGCAAATTAACGCATCCTGACTTAAACCACTTTGTGCAATAATCGTAGACTATTGAAGACCTCTACTGCAATATGTCCACAAAAGAATTGAAACAAGATCATAATCTATTCATTAATTCATCTCCTTTTCAAAGAGACACAGTTGCTTTCTAGTTTTTTATAATGCAGTCAACGATTAAAACTAACTACAGAATATGGCAAGATATGCAAAAACGAAAATGCAGGTCCAGAAATAAAGTCTTCATTCTAACCGTTCATCCAGTTTTTAAGGGGCTGGAAATGGAATCCAGTTCTGTGATAATCTCATCTCACCGAAACCGCTTCAATGCAATTGTTGATCATCAGCAACACCATGGAGTAAAACACCACAGGCATCCTGGTGTTTGGGAGAGCCATCTGAAAAATGGACACCCAAATCAGTACATCACAGCTCCAAAGTTAATTACCAAGAAAACTCACAAGTCACAACAGGAAATTGAAGCTTTGCTAGTATATTAGCAGCATAGGAACAAATGCTTTTTCCGTCAGCAAATAAGAATATATAATATTAGTAGCGGACTAGTTCCAAATCACAAGCTGTAAAAAGGGAAGCAGCCCAAAAAATATACAAAGACCAAAAAGGTCCCATGATGAACACAAAATAAAGAAAATCAGTCAAAACAACAGCAACTCATCAAAGGAAAAACTGACCAATCGTAAAAGGAGAAGTTGACCAAGGCTTTGATTTAAGCACTACTGAGTCCACTACCCTTCGATTCTGATTTGTTCTTTCAGTTCAATAAGTGGTGCTTGTTTACAGGTTCATTGAGTCGCCTAGTGCTGCTA